>NW_027186290.1:8333-12080 GCF_028583685.1 Petaurus breviceps papuanus | reverse complement strand
GAAAGGAAGGAGGAAGAGAGGGAGGGAGGAAAGGAGGAAGGAAGAGAGGATGGAAGGAAGGAAGGAAGGTAAGGAGGAAGGGTGGATGGAATAGTAAATGGAAATAGAGAAAGAAAAGTGGATGGAAGGAGGAAAGGGAGGAAGGAAGGGGGGATGGAAGGGAAGGACGAT
Organism: Petaurus breviceps papuanus; assembly: GCF_028583685.1. NCBI lineage: Eukaryota > Metazoa > Chordata > Mammalia > Diprotodontia > Petauridae > Petaurus > Petaurus breviceps. The sequence goes on along the minus strand of NW_027186290.1, from coordinate 11,909 downwards.
AGATGGAAGGCTGAATTGAAGGGAGGAAGGGAGGGAAGGAAAAAGGGAGGGAGGGATGGAGGCAGGGATAGAGAAAGGGAGGGAAGGAGGAAGGGAGGAAGGGAGAGAGGAAGGGAGGCAGTGAGGGAGGGAGGGAGGGAAGGAGGTCTGTGAGCTAGGGCTGAGAGCCTTTGATGTTTCCTTCAGACTACCTGGGTCGTTTTGTTCCAATTACTATGAGTGGATTTGGAGGCCATCCACGCTGCATTAAGCAGTCCAGCTTTGATGTCTTACCGGCCGGCTGCCTGGCTCAGTCCGGAGCTGTGGGAGGCCAGAGAGAGAGGCCAATCAGCCTCAGTGGGTCCCCATCTGCAGCCTATAGCCAGTCGCCAGGGATGAAAGGCTACGAGTGCTGGCCATCAGGCATACTTCCCTGCACATCACAGGCTGGCAAATAGCCTCATTATCTTCCATTAGGACTCAGGGCCTCATAGCCACACTCTGCCCTCCACAGAGGCTCTCATCTCTGAGCAGCTCAGCGCTGAATCTCATAGTAGCTTAATTGAACCCAAGCTCAGCAGCCCTGTGGCCAGGCATTCTTTGGACTCGGGGGGTGGACAGGTCTCTATGACCACACAGGGGCTCTAGAGATGAAGTAAAGGGTACCAGGGCTAGGAAATGGGGATGATGGGTGTTCTCTGGCTTTGATAGGGCTCAGATCAGGGTCAAGCGCAAGGAACCCTGGCCTGGGATTCAGGAATCTTGGGATCTTGGAAGCTGTGGCACCTTGGGAAAATGGGCCTTCCTCTCTGGGCTTCAGCATCCTGGGAGTGGTGACTCCAGAGCCCCCCCCCCCCGCCCCAAACCTGGGGTTTTATGGCAGCTAGGTGGCACAGTTGATAGAGACTAGACCTGGAGCCCAGGAAGATCTGAGTTCAAATTCAACCTCAGACCCTTCACCTGCCTGCCTACAGTTTCTTCAACTGTAAAACAACAGCCCTACCTTATAGGGCTATAGTAAGGATCAAATGAGATATTTGTAAAATGATTTACAATCCAGACAGTTCTCACTTTACATAAGGGGCCTTCTGAAGACCCTCTACATAAAGTGATTGTTATACGGTGTGAATGTGCCCATGGGTGTGGGGGAGGGAGGGAGGGAGGCAGTCAGGAACGGGCCATGCCCCCTCTGAGGGAAGGGGCTGACACATGGCTCATGGAGAGTTGGGGCCTAACAACAGAAGCGAGAATAGGAGAAAGAACATGGCGGGGGGCAGGCATGTTGGGGCTTGGCTAGAACCAAGAGGTGGGGGGAACAGACGAGGTCACAGACAGGGGCCACACGTGGGGGCTGGGGACAGACAATGTGGTACTTGAGTGTGAATGGACTGAAGACAGACATGTGGTCCATGCTTACTGTCAGGTAGGCAGAGCAGGGCAAAGGATGCCTCTCTCAGCTCCAGAGGTCTCAAGCCAAGTCCCCTTTCTTCTGCTTTTACTTGGAAGGACTTTTTGGTTTGTGGGGAGGATGTGGAGGCTGTGAAGTGTGAAGTCAAGGGGGCAGGAGAGCAGAGAGGTAGAGAGAGACAGAGAAAGAGAGAGAGAGAGACAGAGAGAGAGACAGAGAGAGAGAGACAGAGACAGAGAGAGAGAAAGAGAGACACAGAGAGAGAGAGACAGAGAGATAGAGACAGAGAGAGACAAAGACAGAGACAGAGAGAGACAGAGAGAGAGAGAGAGACAGAGAGAGAGAGACAGAGAGAGAGAAAGAGAGACAGAGAGAGAGACAGAGACAGAGACAGATAAAGAGAGAGAGAGAGGAGAGGAGAAAGCACTGTACTGGACAATAAGGCAATAAGGTTAATGCAGTTGTATTTTTGGAATGGGGATTTCTTCAGAATTCTAAACGCAAAGTTAAATTTGTATAATGTGAGTTTGCATAAAGCAAGAATGTTTGTTTACAAATACTAACTTTTATTATTATTCTGGAAACTTATGCACATGACTCCTTGGCCATGGGGCAGCACTGAGGATACTCTGCCTATGGACTTCCCTGCCTAGGTCAGCTTCACCATCCCATCAGTTTCTTGGATGCCATCTCTGGATGGGTATTTCTCATTGCCAGCAATCAGAATAAACACCCAAGTAACTGTTTCCTTGGGCCATGTCCTCAGAGGCTTACAGCAGCATTAAGAGGGAGGTGCCACAGCTCTTATTGTCCCTATTTTACAGAGGAGGAAACTGAGGCCCAGAGAGGCAATGGCACTTGCCTAAGAGCACACAGCTAAGAAATTTCAGAGGGAGGTGGGTTTCCTTAAACACAGGGGCTTCTTGCTGCTCACACGTTAAATCCCTGAACTCCTCTGTCCTCCCCAGACTCACACAGGTTTCCTCATCCAGCTTCCTTTTCAACACTTGGTTCCCATGTGGCACACAGCTCATTATCTGCTACTCCTCCTCATGCAACAATACCCAGCTTGGGGGCCACTGAAGTGATCCACAGGGAGTTGTCTCTCTTCCTTGGACCCTCCTTACCTAAAATTTGTGTTGGAATAATTTCTGATGTTATGTCAGGGTTGTCTAGGGTGTCTGAGTGGGGCTCTCCCTGGCCAAGATTGGAATTCTCTCTGTCTCTCTCTCTCTCTGTCTCTCTCTGTCTCTCTCTGTCTCTCTCTCTCTCTGTCTCTCTGTCTCTCTCTCTCTCCCTCTCTCTGTCTCTCTTTGTCTCTGTCTCTCTCTGTCTCTCTGTTTCTCTCTCTCCTTCCTTGTATCAGAGCTCCCTATCCCAATCAAACCCTAGCTACAATCCCTATCCCTATCCTAAATTTCATCTTAGTACTTTGGCCTGTTAAGACCCCTTGGATCTTACCTGACCCACCTGGTAGGTGTAGCACAGGAGGTGGTTCTCTCAAGGACCCAGGTTACAGAGGTCATTTCAATCTGGATAAATACTGCTTCTGGGTGAACATTGATTTTCCCTCCATCCTGGTGATGAGAAGAAAGCTGGGTCTGCCTGAATGGTAGCAGTGTTACCCTGAGTCCTTAAATAATTTTTTTCATCTTCAAAGTGAAGCAATATGCAAGTTATTGAACTACATATAGGTAGGGATGAACCAAGGCCTGGGAAGTAGGAACTCAGTTCTCTTCAGTTCTGGGTGCACCAGAGAAAGAACCTCTAGTCAAAGGACTCCTTCCAAGAAGAGGTCTATCTAGTACTGCTAGGATGAACTGCAATTGTGGCAAATGCAGCCCCTTGGTGTGGGAACACTAGATGAGAGCTTGAGGTGCAGTGGGCTTCTGTACCAGGGTGATGCAGCAGAGTTCAGAGCACAGGTGTGGGGTGGGGACTGGGTAGGGGGGAGTCAGAGCCTCTCCCTGGAGACTGGAGGAAGACGTGGGCAACTTCCTAGTGTCCAGCCTCCACCAGAATTTCTGGTCTCTGATGCTGGACAGCTCCCTGAGCATGGAAAGGGCATGGGAAAAGACCAGAGGCATCCCATTCATGTGATCAGAGAGTTCGTCAATAACTTCCCTTTTTAATACTGTAATTTTCTCTTCTCTTCTCTTCTCTTCTCTTCTCTTCTCTTCTCTTCTCTT
>NW_027186290.1:0-8136 GCF_028583685.1 Petaurus breviceps papuanus | reverse complement strand
ATCTATCTATCTATCTATCTATCTATCTATCTATCTATCTATCTATCTATCTATCATCTCTCTCTCTATCTTTCTATCTATCTATCTTTCTATCTTACTGGTGTATGTCTATATATGAAATTCATAAAAGCACATATCCATGATCTGTGTTTCCTTTCTGGATGTTATCATTATTTGACGCCTTTCATGAGCATTGTTGAAAATAATGTTATTGTATGTAGGAGGGGAATTGCTGATCATAATCCACTCAGGATGTCCATCCTTGTCCAAAGGAGAAGTGAGAACAGATCATCTAGGAGAGGGGAGGGAAAGGTCGGCAGGACTGTTACTTCCTGTGTCCCTCCTCCTCCTGCCTGTACAAAGTTTCACCAGTCCTGTACTTGAGGGCCCATGCATCTGCTGCCATAGTTCCCTAAGCCCCTTCCCTATAATAGCAGTTACCAGAATTCAAGGTTGATTAGAAGGGACTTTGTGGAGGTCTAGGTCAACGTCTACATGCCTGCCCACTGAGGAGCATTTGGCCATCTTTATTCCTCTCCAGGCTATACTCCTAACCCAAAATTCTGTACAATGCCCCAGAAACCTCACAGGATGATGTCTAGTTTAACAGTATTCTTCCTAAAAGTTGTTGCCCCAGACAGGAACAAACACCCCAGATGTGGCTGGACAATCAGGCACAGATCCAGGACTTAAGCCTCTTTTAATGCATCCTCAAGTCACCTTGAGTTTGTGGCCCACTTAAGTTGTCAGATCTTCTCCAGAGAAACTATTGTCTTGCCCAGGCTGGAGATGAGCTGTCTTGACTGGTGAGTGAAGGAGGAAACAAAGTGCTCTAGCCCTCTGTGTCTGGCTGCTGATGTTGCAGAGGCTTCTTATTTCATACAGTCATCTCCAGCAGACCCGTCTCCCTAGCCATCTTGCTGCTTTCCTTGTGACCAGACATGTTATCTCCCATACCTCCTCCAACTTCTGCCTCTGATTCTAGGAGTACAAATCCAATAAATGGTACAATAGATACTGGGAAAAGGTCTGACAATTGACTCCCTGCTTCTTCCATGGTTCTACATAACCAATAAACATTTATCAAGTATTAGCTATATTTCAGGCATCATGCAAAGCATTGGGGATACAAACCAAAAGCAGAATGTATTCCTGCCCTCAAGGAGCTTACATTCTGAGAGAGGAGACAACACACTAATAACAAGCAATATGTGTTGTATTCAGTGAATGTTAAGTGAGCAAGAACTTATTAAATACTTACTATGTGCCAGGAAAGCATGTGTTACAGAATCAGAGAGGCAAGGAGCTTAAGTTCTATTGGGGAAAGAAAACACCTAAAAGAAAGCTGAAAAGGAGAGGATAGACAAAGGTTCTTAGGTTATTAGGTAAACAAAAATGCTGTATGACTAGAGGTAGAAGGATAAACATACAAGATGTTGTGAAAGTAGAAATGGTAAGCTTTGATAACTGAATGCACATATGGGGTGAAAGAGATGGAGAAGCTGACGAAGACACCAAGATTAGAACCCCAGAGATCTGCAGGTGGTGGTACCCTTGAATAGTAATATTCAGAATAGGGGAGGGTTTGGGGTTTGTTTGGTACATGTAGAGTTTGAAATGCCTCTGGGACAAACAGTTCAAGATGTCCAATGGGCAGATGAGTGACTGGAGAGGTTGGGGGTGGATAAATAGATCTGAGAATCATTTTCATGGACATGTTAGTTGAACCCATGGCAGCTGATGAAATGACCAAGAGAAAGGTATGTAGAGAAAATGGAAGTGGGTCCAATACAGTACCTTGAGGGATACCCACACTAAGGTGGAATGACAGATGGAGATCTGGAAAGGGTCACAGAGAAGTGGTCAAACAGGTAGAAGGGGAAAAGTACTTGTCTCATTAGCATGTGGGAGACTGGGATTCAACTCCTAGCTGGAGAGACAAGGAGTGGCTTTTTTAGAGGTGGATAGAAATGGATAAATCCTAGGCCAGTGGATAGAGTACTGGTCTTGGAATGAGAAAAAGCTGAGTTCAAATCTTGACTCAAATACTTACTAGTTTTGTGACCTTGGGCAGGACAATATCAATCTTAGTTTCCTGATCTGGAAGATGAGAGGTTTAGACAAGGTCCAAGGTCCAAAGCCCCTTCCTGCTCAAGATCTATGGTCCTGTGGCCATAAATCAATGTCACAAAAATCTAGAGGAGAGAATATGCAGGAGGAGACAGCCATCATTCATGTCAAATGCTGCAGAAAGATCAAGAGTGATGAGAAGTGAGAAAAGGCCATTAGATTTGGCTATTCAAATTCCTTTCCCTTTCCTTCTTTCTCCTCATTAGAATGTAAGCTTTTTGAGGACAGGGGTGGTTTTACTTTTGTCTTTGTGTCTCTAGTGTTTGGCACATAGTAGGTGCTTAAGAAATGCTTTTCCATTCATTTATTGATGATTTCCCATCTTGTACTTGTAAAGTTAATATTTTGACTTGTTACTATTAATTTTTTTTTCTGGTTGGCCAAGACGAGGCCAAGGTTTTGTAGGATCTAAGTGATAGCCTAGAACTCACAGGTCCTCTAGCAGAGTCTCATCTAATGAAGGAGTGTCTTCTATGCTGTCCACCACCAGCGTCTGCCCAACACTCCAGTGATTCACAGCTTGACCCGCTTTGGACAACTCTCTCTTCTGAATGTTGCCTCTCTCTCATTTTCCCCAATGTTCCTTCTTTCACTGTCTTCAGTCAGACTGGACAAGGAGACTTTCTCTTCCACATGATTACTTTTCAAATGTGTGGAGATAGCAATCTCATCCCTCCCAAGTCTCCTCTTCTCACCTGCATCTACTTCCTTTAACGACTTTTCATAGAGCATCACTTCACAGAACTTTTGATAAAATATAGAACATGGCCCATTTCCATCATTGATTAGTTTAACACTATGACCTTTTGTCTTCCTTGTTTTGGCTCCTCTTTCTAGCCCTCTAGAGTTTTTTTAGATCTTGACCATGCTATTCAGCATAATAGCCATCCCTCCCACTTTCGCAGATGCAGAAGTGACGCTGCCGTCACTGTCCCTCTCCAGGGTGCTGAAACCCTCGTCTCTCAATACTGCTGACCAGTCACATCCAAGTTAGGTAGGGGAGTAACTCCATCTCTTACTGCAAATAGGTAACAGACCCAATGAAGCTCAATTCCATCATTTTTTTTTTCTGACAAAGCAAAAAGAAAATTGCTGAAGTGGAAAACATGGACTGAAAAGAGACAAGACTTATTAGACTGGGGTTTGAAAAATGGAAATCATGATGTTGGGGGGCACCTGCTAAAGCCTCCTAGTCTGAGCCCTGACCCCAGCCCCAGCTTGATCCCCCCCTCTAGTCTCAGCCCTTAATCTGCTTCCAAACTGACCTCTGCCTCTGGTCACAATATGGGCCAGGGCCTCACACTGGGATTACCCAGCACAGACTCAGCACTGCCCATTGCTACAAGCCCTCCCACAGACTTCGCCCTGACCTCCTGGTGACACCTGTTCCCAGCCATTGAGGAACCAGAGCCGGGCCAGATCCTGCCTCAGATACTGACTAGCTACAGGACCCTGGGGAGGTCATAAGCCTCTATTGGCCTTAGTTTCCTCAATTGTAAAATGGAGATAATAATAGCAGGCACACCCCAGAGCTCTTGTGAGGATCAAATGACATAATATTTTTAATGGGCTTGGCACAGTGCCTTGCTGGCGATGCCGGTGCAGGCTGAGCTGCTTTCTTTGGAGGTTTGCAGGACACCAGAGGGTGAGTGTCTCCATGCCACGCACGGGGACACAGCTCAGAGCATGGGCCACCCTGATGGCACCTCCTTATGGGAGATGAACATGGTGTGAGTGTCCACAGTCACACTGAATTTCTATCACCTCTCACCTCCGTCACTGACATCACCATGGTCACCCAAACCACCACCGTCATGACCATCCTATCACCACCACAGTCTTTGCCACCACCTTCTAATGTCCTCCATCTAAGGAAAATCACTTGCTGCTCTACAGCCCCAGAGGGGTGTCCCTTCTGCAGAAAGCTTGGCAGTCAAGAGATAGGATTTGAGCTGTGGCTTTGTCACATCAGGCCGGTTGATCTTTCTCCCTGGGCCTCAATCTCCCCACATGAGCAATGGCACATAGGATGAGGTGACGGCCTCCAAGGAGAGGGAGGGCCTCTCCCCACCCTGGTGCTAAGTATTCCATGTTGTGGGACCCAAGCCCCTGCTTGTGGTGGAGCCCACACTGCACCCCCATAGGGTACCGGAAGCTGAGATCTAAATTTCCTCCTTTGTCCCTCCATTTTTCTCTTGGCCATCCTTTCTTTGGGGTGAGAATCACCCATAGTTTCTGCCTCTTATTCTAAGAGGTGGACGATGGATGGTTTCAAATCAACAAGCATTTATTAAGGGCCTACTGTATTCCAGGGAGATGACTCATGTACAGCACACTGGGCCTGGAGCCTGGAGTTCAAATCCAGCCTCAGACTCTTACCAGCTGGTGACCTTGGGCAAGTCTGTTTCATAGCTTTGCAGTCGTTAAGTCATGCCAAGCTCTTGGTAACTCTTGGGAAGCCCATGGCCCTTCTATCCACCACTATTGCTTGATGTCTGTTCATTGTCTCTTTCCATCTCATCCCCTGCCTTCCATCTTTTCCAACACCAGGGGCTTTTCCAATGAGTCCCATCTTCTCATTATGTGTCCAAAATATTTAAACTTCAGCTTCTGTATTTGACCTTCCTGTGATCGGCCTGAATTAATTTCCTTTTGCTTTTTGGAGGGGGGAAGGCAGGGTAATTGGGGTGAAGTGATTTGCCCAAGGTCACATGGCTAGTAAGTGTTAAGTGTCTGAGGCTGGATTTGAACTCAGGTCCTCCTGATTCCAGGGCCTGTGCTCTATTTACTGCACCTCCTAGCTTCCCCTCAATTAATTTCTTTAAAGTATTAATTAATTTGCTGTCCTTGCTGTCCAAGGAACTCTCAAAAGTCTTCTCCAACACCAAGCTGCTGAACCTCTATTTGTCTAAGCAGCAGCTAGGTGGCTCAGTGAGTAGAACATGGGGCCTGGAGTCAGAAAGAGTTGAGTTCAAATTTGACTTCAGGCACTTACACGTTGTGTGACCCTGGACAAGTCACTTAACCTCTGCTTGCCTTAATCCACTGGAGAAAGAAATGGGTAGCCACTGTAGCATCTCTGCCAAGAAAACCGCACGCCAGTGATTGCTGTGCCCATGGGGTCACAGAGAGTCAGACAGGATTGAATGACAACAGTAATGTGCCAGACCTTCCACTGAGCACTGTTTGTCCTTTGCTCCCCCACCCCTGATGAATGATATCATGGGGTGATATCTTGGCTTGCTGTGAGGTGGACTGAGGTGAGGCAGAGCTGCCCAGTGCCACTGTCTCTCAGTCCCTGAGGTTCCGTGACAAGTCAGGATGATAGGGGATGGCCCAGGAGCCAGTGGACGGCCTGGGCATCTTCCATGTCTCACTAAGCTCTAAGTCTCCCATTGCCTGCTTCAGCCACCATTGGAACAGAGTTCGCACCCGCCCATTCTGCCAGGGGAGGCTTCCACGTGTGGGATGGACTCCCCTGACTCCCCAGCCACTTTGAGGCCTCTTTGTTGCCTGGCTTAGCCCTCTGCAGACAGGGTTTCTTGGGGGTGGCTGCTGCCCAGCCTCCAGCTTCTTGGAGCCACAGCTGAAAGTTGGGGGAACATGGATGCCCAAGGGGGGTGAACAGCCCTGAAAAGGGCTCAGCAGCTCTTACCCCAGAGGAGCTAGGCCGTCCACACACCTCGTAAGTGCTAGGGACACAAAGGAAGACAAAAAGCAGTCCCAGAGGACTCCAGAGATCCCAGTCTAATGGGGAAGGCGACACAAATAATTCTGTGCAAACCGCATACAGGATAAATTAGAAATAACCAGTGGAAGGGTGAGGAGAAAAGGAATCAAGACGTTAATTAAAGGAAGGAGTTAAGGGAAAAGTGCCTGTAGAAAGGAGAGGCTTTAGCTGCCTCAGGAAGCCAGGGAATTCAGGAGGCAGAATCAGGCAGAACAGCATTCCAGAGGGGGGGGACAGCCAGGGAGGTCACCCAGAGCCAAGAGATGGGGGAGGGCGCTGCTCGGGGAATAGCTGTGAGTCCAGGAAGCCTGGATAAGAGACTGCTGGAGAAGAGACAGGAGAGGTCTGAGGCAGGCACACCTGGGCCCCTGAGCCCCAGCCATGCTCCAGGCATGAAGCAGGCACACTCTGACCCCCTCCCCTGCCATGGTCCAGGCATGAGGCAGGCAGACTGCCCCACCCACCCCCAACCATGGTCCAGGCATGAGGCAGGCACACTCTGACCCCCTCCCCTGCCATGGTCCAGGCATGAGGCAGGCACACTCCATCCCCCCTCCCCAACCATGGTCCAGGCATGAGGCAAGCACATTCCACCCCCCCCCCTCCCCTGCCATGGTCCAGGCATGAGGCAGGCATACACCTCCCACCCTGAACCCACTAGCTCCTACAGGGGTCCCGTTGTGAGGTGCTGAGGGCCTGCACCTGAGGGTGGGGCAGTGTCAGGGGAGAAGGGGGTGAGTTAGAGCATTCCTCCTGCTGCAGGCTCAGGAGAAGATCGTCCTGTTGGGCTGACGTTTCTAAGAGTTGTTTAGCTCATCGTAGAAGCTGCCAAAGCTTCAAGTGAGACAAAAGAATGTGATTACCTCAGAGCTTGACTCTTCTTCTAGCAAATGCAAATGATCTGGGCTGGCCTGCTGGCTACCATGCCTGCCCCTCTCCTCCTCAGCTGCATAAGCCTTTTTGGGCTGGGCACAGTTTGCAGGCTGGGGGGCTTAGGGAGCACGGAGCATACATTTCTCTGCACATTCCTGCCCAGTTTGAGGTCGCATGACATTGACCCTAGAGACCTGAGGAACTAGGGCACCCCATTTATTCCTTAGCCTGTTTAAGGCTTCAGTAAAGAGCCACAGGTCCCAGGGTAATTGGTGTGTCTGTTGCTTTCCTGCCCATGTATGGGGCTCAGAGAACGCTCCTGGGGGCACAAGGGACTCTTGGAGGTTTAAAGTGTCTGCTGTGAGCAGGGAATGAGGCCGGCAGACAAAGGGCCAGGCTGCACCCTGGGCCTATGACACCAGCAGAGCAAGAAGGAGGGATGCTGGAGGAGCTGAGATGGGAGGGTTGGAGAGGACCTTGGCTGTCTTCTATTCTAATCCTCCCATTTTTCCCAGCGGAGAAACTGAGACCAGAGTGGTCATGTAGGGGTCAGTGCAAATCTACACTGTGAGTTCAGGTTTCCCAACTCAGCACTCAAGTATCTTTGTGTCCCTCAGGCATGGGAGGATGGGGGTTGGGGAGAGGGATGGCTCCTTAGCTCCCATACCCTGTTCCTTGTGGTTTCCTTACTCCTGGTGCCCCTTTCTCCTGCTCCCTCTTGCAGCTGTAAATACATCCTCCCATCCTGAGTGGTGAACTCAGAGGTTAGCAGGTCAGGTCTTCACGGGTTCCTGGAGAGCCCCAAGGCAGGCTTTCTGGAGGGAACCTCATGATCTATGGATCCTAGGGCTCTTCACAGGGTAGCCTTCTGGAGGACATTCCAGGATGAAAGTTCAGAAGCCAGGGTTTTGTTCATGGACCCAGCTTGGGGAGACAGAAATTGTCCAGGGTCCTTAAGAAGCCAGAAGGAACCAGGCAGTTAGTGATTCCTTAGGGCAAACCTCAAGTTTGCCAAGGACTTTCCCTGGAACCTTGGCTGTGCAAGTGTCCCTACCTTCCAGATGGAAACAGACCCAGGGAGGTAATGATTACTCAGTAGGAAAGTGCCTGGGGAAGGCTTTGCACTTGGGCCTGTTGACTCCAAGCCTTAAGACCCTGGGAGAGAGTGACATGACTGCCACAATCCATCACCTGGGTGCTGACTGGGTTCTGACAAGAGAGGATGAGCCCATTCTCTGACCAAGAGAAGAATGAGTGGGGTCAAGGGCAGAAGGATGGTGGTGCTGCTGCTGCTGGTGCTGCTTCTGCTTCTGCTGGTGCTGGTGCTGGTGCTGCTGCTGCTGGTGCTGGTGCTGCTGCTGCTGGTGCTGCTGCTGGTGCTGCTGCTGCTGCTGGTGCTGCTG
>NW_027186289.1:3411187-3427593 GCF_028583685.1 Petaurus breviceps papuanus | reverse complement strand
AAAAATCAACCAAAAAAAAAAAAAAAAAAGAAAGAGAGCAGGTGTTTGCTTCAATCTGCATTCAAACTCTGTTCTTTCTGGTTCTTTCTCTGAATATAGACATCCCTCTCCATCATGAGTCTTTTGGAGTTTACTTGTAGCCCTGCATTTCTGAGAAGAGGCCAGTCTATCAAAGTTGGTTGTCATACATATGTTCTACCTGTAATTGTGTACAAATTTTTCCTGGTTCTGCTCTTCTCACCCAGTATCAGTTCATATAAGCCTCTCCAGGTAGATATGAAGTCCATCTGCTCTTTGTTTCTTATGGCGCAGTAGTATTCCATTACATTCATACACCATAACTTGTTTAGCCATTCCCCAATTGATGGGGATCCCCTTAATTTCCAATTCTTTGCCACCACAAAAACAGCTGCGGGGGGGGGGGGGGGGCGCAGTGAGTAGAGAGCCAGCCCTGGAATCAGGAAGACCTGAGTTCGGATCCGGCCTCAGACACTTACACACACACACACACATACACACAAACTAGCCATGTGACCTTGGGCAAGTTACTTAACCCCAATTGCCCTCCAAAAAGCAAAAAAAAAAAAATATCTGCTATAAATATTTTTGTACATATGGGTCTTCCTCCCACTTCTGTGATCTCTTTGGGATACAACCCTAGAAGTGGTATTGCTGGGTCAAAGGATATGAAATTACTTATAGCCCTTTGGGCACAGATCCAGATTGCTCTCCAGAGTGGTTGGATCAGTTCACAACACCACCAGCAATGTATTAGTGTTCCAATTTTTCCACATCCTCTCCAGCATTTATCATTTTCCTGTTTTGTCATCTTAGCCAATCTGACCGGTGAGAAGTGGTACCTCAACGTTGTTTTGATTTGCATTTTTCTAATCAATTTAGAGTATTTTTTCATATTCTTATAGATATCTTTAATTTCTTCCTCTGAGAACTGTCTGCTCATATCCTTTGACCATTTATCAATTGGGGAATGACTTGTATTCTCATACATTTGACTCAATTCTTTGTATATTTTAGAAATGAGGCCTTTATCAGAAACATTGGTTGTAAAAATTCTTTCCCAATTTCCCACTTCCCTCTTAATCTTGGTTACATTGGCTTTGTTCATACAGAAGCTTTTCATTTTCATGTAATCAAAGTTAGCCATTTTGCATTTTATAATATTCTCTAATTCTTGTTTGGTCATGAAATCTTCCCCTCTCCATAAATCTGACAGGTAAACTATTCCTTGCTTTCCCAAATTGCTTACAGTATCATCCTTTATGCCTAGATCATGCACCCATTTAGACTTAATTTTGGTATATCGTGTTAGATAATGGTCTATGCCCAGTTTCTGCCATACTATATTCCAGTTTTCCCAGCAGTTTTTGTGAAATAGTGAGTTCTTTTTATTTTTTTTTTAAAGCAATGGTGGTTAAGTAACTTGCTCAAGGTTACACGGCCAGGTGTTTCTGGGTGGGTGCTAAGTGTCTGAGCCCAGATTTGATCCCCAAGTCATCCTGACACTGGATCCGGTGCTCTTACTTGCTGTGCTACCTGGCTGCCCTGAAATAGTGAGTTCTTATCCCAAAAATTGGGGTATTTAGGTTTATCAAAGAGTAGATTATTATAGTCATTGACTGCTGAGCCTCTTGTACCCAATCTATTCCATTGATCCACTGCTCTATTCCTCAGCCAGTACCAAGTAGTTTTGATGACTGCTGTTTTATAATACAGATTAAAATCTGGTATAGCTAGGCCACCTTCCCTAGCATTTCTTTTTCATTAATACCCTTGATATCCTGGACATTTTGTTCTTCCAAATGAATTTTGTTAATATTTTTTTCTAGTTCTATAAATTTTTTTTGTAAATTGATTGGTATGGCACTACATATGTAATTTAATTTAGGTAAAATTGTCATTTTTATTATATTAGCTTGACCCAGCCATGAGAAATTGATGTTTTTCCAATTAGTTAGATCTGACTTTATTTGTGTGAAAAGTGTTTTGTAGCTGTGTTCATATATGTCCTGGGTTTGTTTTGGCAGGTAGATTCCCAAATATTTTATAATGTCTACAGTAACTTTAAATGGGATTTCTCTTTCTATCTCTTGCTGTTGGATTTCATTAGAAATACACAGGAATGCCAAGGATTTATGTGGGTTCATTTTATATCCTGCAACTTTGCCAAATTTATTTATTATCTCAAGTAGTTTTTTACTTGATTCTTTAGGATTCTCTAAGTATATCATCATATCATCCACAAAGAGTGATAACTTGGTCTCTTCTTTGCCTAATTTTATTCCTTTGGTTTCTTTTTCTTCTTTAATTGCTACTGCTAACATTTCTAGTACCAGATTGAATAAGAGGGATGATAGTGGACACCCTTGTTTCACCCCAATCTTATTGGAAATGCTTCTAGCTTATCCCCATTACATATAATACTTGCTGATGGCTTTAAATAGATGCTACTTATTATTTTAAGGAAGGCTCCATTTATTCCTATACTTTCTAGTGTTTTTAATAGGAATGGATGTTGTACTTTGTCAAAAGTCTTTTCTGCATCTATTGAGATAATCATGTGGTTTCTGCTAGATTTATTGTTAATATGATCAATTATACTAATGGTTTTCCTAATATTAAACCATCCTTGCATTCCTGGAATAAATCCTACCTGATCAAAGTGTATTATTCTTGTGATAAGTTGGTGTAGTCTTTTTCTAATATTTTATTTTAAATTTTTGCATCTATATTCATGAGGGAAATTGGTTTATAATTTTCTTTTTCTGTTTTATCTCTTCCCGATTTAGGTATCAGTACCATGTTTGTGTCATAAAAAGGATTTGGTAGGACTCCTTCTTCACTAATTTTCCCAAATAGTTTGTAGAGTATTGGAATCAATTGTTCTTTAAATGTTTACTAGAATTCGCTAGTAAATCCATCTGGCCCTGGAGATTTTTTCCTAGGGAGTTCACTGATGGCTTGTTCAATTTCTTTTTCTGAGATGGGGTTATTTAAGTAATTTATTTCCTCTTCAGTTAATCTGCGCAGCTTATATTTTTGTAAATATTCATCCATTTCACTAAGATTATCAAATTTATGTGCATATAATTTGGCAAAATAATTCCTAATTATTGTTTTAATTTCCTCTTCATTGGAGGTATTCACCCTTTTCATTTTTGATACTCATAATTTGGTTTTCTTCTTTTTTTTTATCATATTCGCTAAGGGTCAATTTTATTGTGTTTTTTTTTTTCATAAAACCAGCTCTTAGTTTTATTTATTAATTCAATAGTTTTCTTAATTTCAATTTTATTAATCTCTCCTTTGGCTTTCATTATTTCTAATTTAGCATTTCATTGTGGATTTTCAATTTGTTCTTTTTCTAGCTTTTTCCACTGCATGCCCAATTCACTGACTTCCTTTTTCTCTAATTTATTCATGTATTCACTCAGGATATAAAACTTCCCCTAAGAACTGCCTTTGCTGCATCCCACCAGTTTTGGTATGTTTTTTCATTATTGTCATTCTCTTGAATGAAGTTACTGATTATTTCTATGATTTCTTGTTTGACCCACTCATTCTTTAGGATTAAATTGTTTAGTTTCCTATTAGTTTTTAGTCTGTCTTTCCATGGCCCTTTATTGCATATGATTTTTATTGCATCATGATCTGAGAATGATGCATTAGATATTTCTGCCTTTCTGCCCTGAATTGTGAGGTTTTTATATCCTAGTACATGGTCGATTTTTGTGGTTGCTTATATTTTGTAAGATATCTTGGGGTTTGGGAGTCAGATAATTTTTTTGAATTTCTTTTTTCAAAAAGCCGGGACAATTTATTGTGTCCTCCACTGTTTTCATTTATGATTTCTTGAAACACAGCACTGAAAAAAACTCAGGCTTTTACAAAGCCTATTGTGATTCAAGTGGAGCTACTGAACTACACCTTTAAACCTAAACCACTCTGGCTTTCACTGAATGGCCAATAATAGAGCCCAGTCCAAGTTTCTGTTACCCAGGGTTTAGAGTGCGTTTAAGCAGCAACTGTCATCTTTTCTGGCCAGAAACTCTAAGGGTCTTCCCCTACCAGACTGATACTTTTGTGATAGTAAACTAGCCCATTTTTTTGTCAGTTCTTACCTAGCCCTTAGTCATTGAATAAGCATTACATCAGACAAACTGAGACCTGGGAAAGACCTTAATCTAAAAAGGCCAAGGTCACGCACTGTATCCTGCACCATAACCAGTCATCTTGACTCCTGTCTTGCCACTGGAGTCCCAATGACTCTAGAGGAGAAAGTGAGGCTGATGATTGTGCAGCTCTGCCTCACTTAAATCCAATTCACTTCCAAGTCGAGATATTACAGTCATGATGTTACTGAGCTTCTTTGAGAACAAGAGTAAACAACAGCAGCATTCAAGAAGGCATTTGCAGCCAAATGAAATTATTGGGATGTGAACAAGTCTCACTTTTAAATTTCTCAGGCTCAGAAAACCTTCATTGCAATTGTTGGACTTAATTTAGTTGGAAGGGTTAGAAGACAGCTATCATTCCTTCCCATAAGTCTTCTCTTGTGCACACTAAAGAGCCCTTCCTTCAGCTTATCATACAGGAGGATACTGAAGCCTGAATAGGTACGTGGCCAAATGTTATAAAGTACAAAACAAGAAATGCACATTTGTTTCATCCCTTTCCCATGGGCTGAGGCCCTTTGTCTAGAACTTCCTGGATAACAATTCAAAGGTGTTGCCACTTGCTGTTACTGCTTATCATGACTCCCATCTGCCTGTTCCCCTGTCCCACACTCACCTGGGTCAAGCTCTCTTGGAATCTCTCCCCTGGGAATCCATGGAGCTTCTCCTTTCTCCAACTGGGAGATCACATCTGGTTTCAAAACTGGAAGTCCTGATTATGGGGAGAGAAATGAAGATATTCTGGGGATGGAAAACCACTTCAGAATCCCATCTTGGTCCCACTCCCTCTCAAGGGAAAAGAGGTCATGCTGAGAGGGCCAAGAGGACAAGGCTCATCCCTTCTATGGGGATGGAGCCAATATCTAAGAGGGACTCAGACACTGGCCCCCCTCACTGCCAAGAGGAAAGGAACTCCTCACATCTTCAGGACATAAGAACCTTTGACCTGGGGAAACAAAGAGCTGGGAAACCAGACCTTCAAGACCAGGAAAATAAAGCCAGAGGATGTCTGTGAAAGGCCAAGATCTTTCACCAGGGAACAGAGAACAAAAACACTGCTTCCAGAATTTTCCCCCAGTTGATACTATACAAATATCTCAAACTCAGGAGACTTTTTCTGTCATTTTTGTCTCAGCTTATACCTAGTGGGAAGTAGGGACACACCAATGACCAGAGGCTAGGTCAAGGGAGGGGTGTCCTTACCCAGGGAGACAAGGTTCTCAAAGTTCTCCAGCATCACCTCCCTGTACAGGGCCCTCTGAGCAGGGTCCAGCCTTCTCCACTCCCCCTGGGTGAAGTGCACAGCCACATCTTGGAATGTTACCAGTTCCTGAAACATGAAACACACCTCATCTTACCCAAGGACCTTCTCATAGTTCTTAGGGGGAGAAATGGAGCTGACAGGAAATTTGGAGGGAGCTTCTTACAGAAGTGAGTTTTAAGCATTTCTTGGCAGGTATTTAATATTAAGTCCCTACAAATACCACATATCTCATTTTGTACTAGATTCAAAGGAATGGAAATGGTTCTTTATTGTTCAATTTAATCTAGAAAAATCATCTCCCAAAGTGGTGTCCTAGCAAATCATGCCCTTTACTCTCAAAGAACCAAATCAATCAGTCAAAACCAATGACTGCTTTCTTCTAGTTAGGTACACAATGCTAACATCAGCAATCATATTAGATGTATTAATTTCTCATTAGCTACATTGAAGCAATCATTCTTCCTTACTAATCACCCTGTTCTGGGAAGAAGCGGTGTACTATAATATGCCTCCTCTTCTCCATTCAACAAGATGACCCAGTTCTGACTCATGGAACACTGTTCCCTTTGTACTATGTGGGACTAGAATGAAATTCTCCCCCTCTTTACTTGAACAAATATTTACTAAAATCTATGTGTGCATACACTGTTTTAGGAGATGAATGAAAAACAACATTAAAGAAAACATGGGTGTAGGGGCATGTCAAACACAGAAACAACTGTAATACACAATTAGCAGTCTAACAAAAGTGAAGTTTGTGCTTAAAGTTTTTTTTTTTTTGTTTTTCAGTCATTTTAGTCACTTCTGACTCTCCGTGACCCCATTTGGGGTTTTGTTGGTAAAGATCCTGTTGTAGTTTGCCATTTCCTTCTTCAGCTCATTTTGTAGATGAAGAAACTAAGGCAGACAGGGTTAAGTGACTTGCCCAGGGTCACACAGCTATTAAGTGTCTGAAGTCAGATTTGAATTCAGGTCTTCCTGACTCCAGGACCAGTGTTGTGTTCACTGCACCACCTAGCTGCTCCACATAATGACTACAATGATGTAACTGGAAAGAACAAAAAACCAGCCTAACTGCTGCATAATCATAATGAACACATCGACTGTTCGTTGACCCTTTCTGAAGCCACTGGCTCTCAGGCAGATGACCATCTTCCAGGTGGAGGATCAGCCTATTAAAGAGGACTTTGGCAAGAATCTTGCCAGCAATGACTAAGAGAGGGACCCCCTGTGATGGTCACAGGACAATCTAATTCCTTTACCTGGAAATGGACAATGGAAGCATCCTCTTGCCATATAACCTAGAAAATTTCAATCAGCTTTTGTATGAGCAAAGGACCCCCTGCCATGTAATCTCAGCTGGAATAGAATCAGCACCAGGCACTTTGCCACATGAGAGGGCATTTCAATGTCATTCAAAACCTCTTTTTCAGTTGGAAACTTGGCTAGAGAGGGACTGGCTTCCACCTGAGTGGAAGTCACTGGCTTCAGCATTGATCAGTGATGGTCTGTTAAGCACACTTTGTAAATGTTTAGCCCATCTCTCCAAGATCATGTCTTTATCACTAATCAGTGTGGCTCCCGAGCAGCTGAGATGCAGTATATGTCTCTGTCCATAAACAGCCTTTAGGGAATCATAAAGGCACTTTGATTGCTACTGTCAGTGTATAACTGAGCTTTATCTGTCTTCTTACGGGCCAAGAATCCTGCATTTCTCTAAACTTTGCTTGCATTTTGCTTCTGATGAAGTGAAATGCTGCCTTCTTGGAGATGGATGAACTCTCCTGCTGGTAGTAAACCTGGTGGAGTTCTCGTTATTCATTGAGCAGCTTCTGAATTTCACCATCATTTTCATAAACACCGATCTTGATGCTCATGAGTGTTCTGACCCAGATGAGTGAGTGCAGTGTGTGCACCAGTCTCTGAAAGCTGCCCACTTCTCTTCTGCTCTGCCTTTGTGCTGGCTCAGCTTTCCCTCCAAATTAGCAACAAACTGCTCGTGCTTGAAGCACTCTTCTGTTAGTCATTTTGCCTTTTGGGCTGTCACTTTTATTGAGTGTGAGTATGTCGTTTGGAGAGGCTGAGTTTATAATCGGTCCAGCACTCTGTGCCACGCATTGCCTTTGTCCCTTTTACATCCTGTCTCTTCTCTTTAAAATGATATAGACTGTTCAATGCTGATGTTTGCTCTGGGAGTGTACCCATGAGGTTTTATTGCATATAGGTACCTGTGAAAAATGTGGGACTCTGCTATATTATTGGCTCTTCCAAAATAAAGGCTATGTCTTTTACCTGGAATCAAAGTTAAAGAAACTCTATTCTGTTATATTTATGTCAGGTCAATCTGTGCCCTTTAAGGGAAAATCTTAATATCATTATAACCATTTCCCTTTCTAGCAAATGTATTTAACAAGGGCAGGTGAATTGTAAAAGTGTGTGTGTGTGTGTGTGTGTGTGTGTGTGTGTACACACCCCCACACATACATACATATATAATAAATCCTGTTGTTGCAATACTCAACATCTCTGAGTTCCTGTAATAGGAAGCAAGTACGAAAGACCTGTTTTTACTTTTAGCATTCTGAATTTGTCACAAATAGTCAGATATTCATATATAAGATTAGGTCCTTAAAGTATCTCATTCTTTGTGGATAATTTGAGGATAATGTTGTTGTCCAGTCATTTTTTGGTCATGTCCAACTCTTCATGACCCCATTTGAGGTTTTCTTGGCAAAGATACTGAAGTGGTTTGCCATTTCCTTCTCCAGCTCTTTTTACAGATGAGGAAACTGAGGCAAATAGGGTTAAGTGACTTGCCCAGGGTCACACAGCTAGTGTCTAAGGCCAGATTTTAACTCAGGGCTTCATGATTGCACTCTTTAGAGTCTATCCACTACACTACCCACCTGCCCCAATATACATCCTCAATGTGAGGATAGAACAATTAGGACTAAAATGTGTTATGATGAAGATGTAAAAGTTTTACATTTTATTGGGCAGTAAACTTCACTCTGAGAAAAGCAACAAAACTTTTCTCTAAGAACTAAGATTTTATATTTTTATATATGCTCACACACACACGTGTTTGTGTATAACTGGCTTTCAAATGTTTCTGCCCAAAACAATGAGAAGATGACAAGTATAAGATTAGCTCCATAACTGAACTGGTTTGCACGAGTCAAACTTAAGAGGAACATCCTTCGAGAAGTGCCTTGGAAATGAGGCCTATTCCAGAATTTCCAAGGGAAAATGTTTCCAAGTAACAGACAGCTCCATGCTACAGTTAAAACTCAAGATTAAATGTAGTTTAATCTGTAACCTGATATAGTTTACCTGCAGTCTGTTTAAGGTTCATTTCCTTAAGAGATGAATGAGGTTATGATTTTAAGTTTGTTCAACTTTTATGACATTGAAGGAAGCATGAGATTGTGAATCTCTTTTTTAAATTTTCACGATATTTGTGGCTTTATGTATCCTTTCACTGTCTGGGAAACCTCCTATGTAGTGCACTTGTCTTCTGGTCCAAGTCTCAGTGCCTTGACCCACTGTGATCCCTCTGACTAGGAGCTGCCACCATCTGGTCTCTGTCACTCCCTAAGGGGATTCTATCCATCTCTTGGGGAGATGAACAGTGACAGGACCCTTAAGTCTTAGCCCAGTTCTCTGCATCTATGATGGTGCTTTTGCTATCTTAGCAAAGTTGGGATTTAACCCCAACAGGGGAAACTGATGGAAAACTGGATGACACAGTTGGAACCTAGCTCTTATACAGACCCACTGCTCAGAGATCAGATTTAAGGCTTAACTCAGGAGCAAGGTTATGCTGACCAGAAACCCAGTCAGATCTAAACTAATTAATGGGAGGGGTTTTCTCCCATTATGCACCTTATGTATCTTATCTGGAAAATGCTTCTGTTCTCGTCAATCACCTACTGTGTTTCCTTATTCTTTTGTCTGAACCCTATAAATGTGTAACTTATAGGCAGTGGTGTGAGTGGGTGACCCCATTTTCATCTCTCCCCTCTGCTGGATGACTTTCTAAATTATTCTAGTTCTAGGTTTTGTTCTCTGCCACATCACAGCTCTTCTAGGCAAATGGACTGTGGCATTCATTTCTAAGGGAAATGATTATTTCTCATATTAACAGCCAATTATTAAAAGTGGGGGAATCCTAGCTTTTTTCCTCTTGTCCTGTTTTCTTGTCCAATCTCTCAAGGACAGAGTTGCCAGAAGATAGGATAGGATTCTTTTCATTCTGGGGAATGCTACTCCACCCAACTGGCCCAGGTTTGGGGGAGGAATATAGACTGTCTAGACTGCCCAAGGCTGGGGGTGGCTGGATTATAGGGATGGTCTCTCTGGTCAAGAGTGAGACGGTGTCCCTGTCAGCTCCTCACTGAGTGAGCTCACTTTGTAAAATTACCAGAGCTGACTGCCACCCTTGGAAACACTCCTCTTCCAAAAGGCATATGGACCATGATCCCACCACCATGACTGTCTTTGGCACTCAAGAAGGTCATGTGGGCATCATTAATGAAATGATTAAATTGCCCAGAAATTATATCGCTCAAACTTTTTAAATGCCACATTTTTGCATATAAAATAACTGTCAGACTCCAAAAGACTCATAATGGAAGGGGCTGTCCACATCCAGAGGAAGAATTCCAGAGTCTGAATGAAGATAGAAGCAAACTCCTTGCTCTCTCTTTTGTATTTTGTTTTGTTCCTTCTTTCTCGGTTCGCTCCATTGGTTATAATCCTTCTTTACAACTTGACTAATGTGTAATCTGAAGGCATCTGTGGAGCCTACATCAGATTGCCTGCTGCCATGGGGGAAAAGGGGAGAGGAGAATGAGGGGGAGAAAATTTGGAGCTCAAGGGATTGTAGAACTGAATGTTGTAAACTAAAAGTAAATTAACAAATAAATTTATTTTTAAAAAATTGTCAGGATTGTATTTCCCTCCATTTCTTTCTTTAGTACTGATTTTTCTTTTTAGTTTCCTTCTTTTAGGTCAACACTTTGTCCCTACAATTAATTTTGCATAAATGACAGTGAAAATATTAAGAATAACAACAAAGCCAAACTGGAATGCTGTGAAATGGAACCAAGGGTGGCCCCAGGGAAGAGACATAGACCCTTTCTGGTGGAGGCTGGGGGTGGTAGGTAGGAGAAACTTCACAGAGCACTGGTCAGTTCTGCTGGACTGGTTTTTCTTCTGTCTCATTCTTTGTTATAAGAGATGGCAATCTGCATGAGAATAGGAGGGAAATGAAGGTGATGAAAGAAAAAAAAAGAAAGATACCCATAAAACAGAGAAATATGGAACTTTCAGACCCAAAGAAGGCATAGTTCCTTTATCCTCTGCCTGGTCAGGTTCCATCTAAAGTCTTGGGTTCAGTTCTGGGCACCACAAATTTGAAGGATTGCTGGACAGCTCTCTCAGGTGGGTAAAGAGAATGAAGAAGGGCCTTGGGCCCATTCCACAAGAGAACAAACTAAAGATGGGGATGTGGAGCCTTGGGAATAGAAGACAAGGGAGTGGGGGAGGGTGTGACAGGTGTCCTCAGGGATATGGGAGGGCCATCATGAGGAAGAGGGGCAAACTTTGTTCTCTTGTCATTGAAGGCAAAAAATGAAGAAGGTGTATGGTAATTGCAATGAGGCCAGTTTCATCTTGATGTTGGGCAAATCTCTGAATAATTACAGTTATGTGGAATGTGAAAACTTCTCAGAATGGGTCTTGGAATTTGGTGTCAGGTTTGAGTGCCGGCTTTCCCCTTCCCCCTTCATTGCTTGTCAGCAGCAAGCCCTTTTAGGAGTCTTTCAACCCCCACGTCGCTTCAGTTCTTTGTCTTCTTTCCCACCTCTGTGGGCCCCTCCTCCCAGCCACTGGGAGGCAGAGACAACCCGAGCTTACCCCCCCAACCAATGGAAGTGAGGGACAATGGGGGAAATAGGACCCTGCTATATTAGGGTTTAAAAACTGTTCACCCCATATTGCGCACCTCCTTTCCCTGATCCGCCATGGAGAGGACTGCCCTCTTCCCCCGGGGAAGAGAATAAAAATTTCCTGTTTTTATCCTGAGAAACCTCTGTGTGCTTGATTAAATTTTGAATGGGGTTTTTCATTCCACACATAGTTATACCAAAGTGGAGAGGGCTCCAAGGAGACACAGGAAGTCTCTTCTTATGAAGTCTGATTCAAGCAGAGACTCAAGTCTCACCTGTCAGCAGTTAGACTTGGAGGTGCAAAGACCCAAGTTCAAATCCAACCTTATTAGCTGTGTGACCCAGGGCAAGGCATTATTTAGTCTGTTGGTCTCAGTTTCTTCAACTATAAAACAGGGATAAAATAGCACTTACTTCTCAGGCTGTTGTGAGGATCATGTTTGTAAAATGCACAGTGCCTGGAACATGGGGGAAGTACATTGTGTGTCCCCCCTCCCCAATCATTATTCTTTGTCAGGGATGAGAAGGACTAGAGGGTCATGCAGTTTCTCTGAAACTAAAACGCTGTGGACTCTGGAGGAGAGAGTGAGGCAGACAACCTCATGCAACTCTGCCTCACTTAAATCCTATTTATGCAGGAACAAAAGACATCACCCATGCCATTGTACCATGATACTATCTCGAAGTCCTGTGGTGACAGGCAGCTGATGAAGCAGCAGGTGGGGATACACCAGGAGCTGTGGTCACAGCTCTGCACTGGCGGCCCAGGCCATAGGGTTGTTGGTCACTGGGAGCAGCAGCGGCATCCGGCAGCCCGTGGGGGTCTGAGCAGCTTTTTAAGGACCGCACTGCTCACCTCCTGATGGGAGGAAAGGGCTAGAAAAGGCGCCCTAAAAACTGCCTGCTCCCCCAACCCTGGCCTGATGACTGTGGCAGGCAGGGATCCCACCATGCAGTCAAAACAAAAAAGCGTATGAAAGCTTCTGCGGATGATTCCACTCACCATTGGTACACGGAATGTGCGCACTTACGAACAACACAAAATCCAGCAGACCTGAAAGACAAACAGCTCTTGTGAGAGAACTCAGCAGGTGCTGCCTCCAAACAGCAGCCCTGAGTGAGAGAAGGCTGGCCAGCTGGATACAGCACTTCTGGAGTGGTCGCAGTGAAAAGGAGTGCCATGAAGCTGGGATAGGTTTTATACTCAAAACTAATCTAGTCAGCAAGCTTGTGTGCCTGCCCAAAGCAGTGAAGGATGGGCTCTTGTCTATGCGACTGCTACTTACTGGAAAACAGCACGCCACCATCATCAGTGCCTATGCTCATGATAAACACTGATTTTAGGAAGACCTGGAGACCCTCATCATCAATGGGCCAAAGTGTTACTTCTGGGAGACTTTAATGCTAGAGTGGGCTCAGACTACCAGACTTGTCGGGGAGTCTAGGGAGGAATGGAGTTGGAGACGGAAATAACAGTGGTCACTTACTACAGAAGACTTGTGCATCGCATGACCTTCTCATCACCTACACTGTCTTCTGTTGACCTATAGATGCAATAAAACTCCATGGGTGCACCCTTGCAGCAAACACTGGCATTTAACAGACTGTGATTCTAAGAAGAGAAGACAGGATGTGAGGACGACGAAGGCAACGTGTGGTGGTAAATTCTTCCATTGTGGAGGGAGGGTGGGGGCACAGACTGTGCACTCCTGCAGCCTCTGAGGCTGAGATGCAGCAGAGCAAGGATCCATTGTCTGCTGCTTGGGCTCTTTCGCCTAATACTCGACACCAAGAAAACACACGTTCTCCACCCACCAGCACCACACCACCTGTATGTGGAACCATTGGTTACAGCACATGGAGAAGTTCTGAAGGCTGCCAGTAGGTTCACTCACCTTGGCAGGATACTCTCCAGGGATGTCCACATGGATAACGAGGTTGACGCACACACCGCCAGAGCTAGCTCAGTGTTTGGGAAGCTACAAAGGGAAGTGATAGAAGAGGTATTAGACTGACTGCCAAACTGAAGGTCTACACAGCCTGTGAAACCTGGACAGGTACCTGGGGTCCTAGGGGGCTACCATTATTATTCCTACTGTAGCGGGGGGGGAAACTGAGGCAAACAGGTTCTGTGACTTGCCCAGGTCACACAGTTAGTAAGTGTCTCAGGCCAGATGTGAATTCAGGGCTTCCTGAGTCCAGGCCCTGCACTCTATGCCCGGTGGCACCCCATAGCAGACTCTATGGCACAGCAACATAGGTGACATGGGGTGGTAGAGGAGAATGGATTGAAACCCTAAAGGAGGAAGCTTGTAGATTAATGGCAACAAACGGGCAGTGACAGGGAGCTCTCCCTGTTGGTCCTGTGTCCAGGAGCCCTGCAGAGGACAGCCAGTACATGGGGTCTGGTTTCTAGGAGAGACTAAAATTGGGATGAGGGGAGGAGGAAGACTGCCAAAAAGCACAGGCTCCCAAGGGAGGGCAGACGGTAGGAACTGTAAAGGGTCAGGAGAGAGATGACCACAGCGGGAGAAGGGGTGATGGCACAGAGAGGTGGGGTCTTCATCTCAGAAGATGGTGACTGAACCACAGGGATACAGAAAACAAGAGTCTGCCAGCCCCAGGTCATGGACAGCCCCACTGATTTAGGTGCCCACCCTTGAGGCTCCTGGCATGACCAGGTATGGTTCTGGTCCTGGGATGTGGGGGTCTGTGGCTGTACCTAGAAGTCAGCAAGGACCCTGGCTATGGGAAAGTCTCCGCCCCTTCCTGGTGATCCCTGCTCCAGGTTCCAGAAGTCCTAAGGCCTTATGCCAAGATGGTGCATTTGAAGTATGCCCCACTAGCGGGGCAAGCACTTCGTGCCCTCGCGTAAAGGCCATGAATGTTGCTGGCTGCCTGAAGAGGATCAGTAAATCTACTGGATGGGAGTTTCCATGGGGCCCTACCTCTGGGGCCTCAGTGATTCTCCCTGAACATTAAAGAGCTGGCTTTCCACCAGATACCTGGTGCTACCATCTTTAAAACCTCAATACCCAGACGGCTAGGTGGCACAGTGAATAGAGCACCGGCCCTGGAGTCAGGAGGACCTGAGTTCAAATCAAGCCTCAGACACTTAACACAAAAACCAGCTGTGTGACCTTGGGCAAGTCACTTAATCCCAGTTGCCCCCCAAAAAGCAAAAAAAAAACCCAAAACAACAACAAAAAACCTCAATAACTGAGTTCATTGCTTAGCTTGTTTTTTTTTTTTTTTTTGAGGAGGGAAGGCTGGGCAGTTGGGGTTAGGGGCTTGTCCAAGGTCACGGGGCTAGTAAGTATTAAGTGTCTGAGGTAGGATTTGGACTCAGGTCCTTCTGACTCCAGGGTCAGTGCTTTGTTCACTGTGCCACCTAGAAACCCCCACAGCTTAGCTTTGGATATGTCAGTTTATGTTAGGGAAGGATTTTGGCTAAAACGGTCCATGAAGTCAGCAGTATCCTTCAGAACAGCCAGATCCTTCTGGGGTAGAGTAATGGAGCCTCGGTGCTGGCTGGAGGCCTGGGAGAGCAGACAAGACCAAGGTCCAAGGAAATGTGCGCTGAGAAGGTAGACCAGAGAGAAAGAGAGAGGAAGCTGGAACTCACCTGGGGCCTGACTCTCAGCAGCTCAGTCCTTGTTTCCTCATCCTCTCCCTCCTCCATGCTCCAGTTTGGGGGAAAGTCAGTGTCTAGAGAATCAGGCAGGGCTGCAGGGGGACAAAGGATTGTTTGGAGCCCCCCAGGCCCCAGGGTGGAAGGCCCTGCCCAGCACTGTGGTATAACCCAAAGATCAGGAGGTCCCAAGCTGCTCATCAAGACTTGGAGGGAAAAGCCAAGGACACAGGGTTATGAACTGCTGACATGCCTAGTCTGTGCCTGGGCAGCAGCAGATTCCTCTCTGGTCTCCCTTGGTCCAGTCTCTCTTCTCTCATCCCATACTCCACACAATCACCCTCTTCATAGTCCTAAAACACAGGTCTGACTACAACACTACTCAGACATCTTCACTGACTCCCTATTGCTTCTATCAAAAAAACATAAAAATCCTTGGGCATTTAAAGACCTCCAGAAAGACAATTTAGAATTATGCAAATAACATGGCTAATGTGGAAATAAGTTTTGCACAACTGCACATGTCTAATCCATAGCCAATTGCTTGCCTTTTCAAGAAGAGAATATGGGACTCAATATTAAAAATAAAATTTAAAATTTTGGTTTAAGAAAAAATAAAAAAAAATTAAATGTAGAATTATGCAAAGTGACTAAAATGTTCCTATACTTTGATCCAGAGATAAATCACTAGGTCTCATGAGAGGCTATAAATCACCCTATGAGGTTAATGACAAAAAGAAAGGCCCCTATGCACCCAAACATTTATGCTATTTTTTTACATGTGGTAGTAAAGAACTGGAAACAATGTGGGAGACCATGGATCAGAGAAAAGCTCAACAACTTATAGTACACCAGTGAAATGGAATATTACTGTGCTTTGAGAAACAATGACCATGAGGAATACAAAGAAGCACTGGAAGACTTATGTGAACTGATGTAGCAGGAAGTCAGCAGAGCCAGGAAGGTAAGACTTGACTACAACATCAGTGCAGAGAAGGGTGGCCATGGAACAATACAGATGGAAAGTTCGCTCAAAATTGCCAAGGCCAAGGTTGGGCCCAAAGAGGAGCTCTGCCGAATGGGAGAGTAGGATTGTGGAATACTTCACATAACTCCAGACTTTCTGGATCTCACTTGGTTTTGTGGACTTGTGTTTTCTTCCCCTTTTTAAAAGTTCACAAATATGAGAGATGGGACAAAGGGAGAGAGAGAAAACATACACTGGAAATTGTAGGTGATGTAAAAAAAAATCAATAAAACCGTATTCCAAAAAGAGAAATAAAGACATCTGAACAGGGCTATATCACCTGCTTTTACAGATAGTTCCTATTACTGCCCTTCGTGAACCCTATCTCCTAGTCAAAGGA
>NW_027186289.1:3409146-3411177 GCF_028583685.1 Petaurus breviceps papuanus | reverse complement strand
TGAAACACACCTCTTCTTACTCAGGGTTCACAGAGAAACACAAGTGACAGAAGGAAGTATGGGGAGAAATTCTCCAATCCTGAGCTCTCTCAAATAAACTGAGTCAGGTAATGTCCTTGGCTGCTAGGTGTTATCCAGAGAGCTGGGCTCAGAGTGAGGAAGACTCATCCTAAATTCAAATCTGGCCTCAGACATGTAGCAGCAAGCACCCCAAGCGTCCTCAGGGTTTGCTGCCAGTACAGGTTCTTAGATCTGCTTTGTTAAAGGAAAGCAACTCAAAATGGGTTAACAAGCTTACTTTAATCAGTCAGACATATATCGTTTACCTTGTTCAGGGGAAAAGGTCAGCACCCCGAACTTCAAAGTACACAGACAAAATTATCAAGACAGAAACAGATCTAGTAGACAGATTTCAAACTGTCCAACCATTACATCCATACCCAGTCAACATCTGGGTTTTAACATCTGGGTTTTTTCAAAGCCGGGGGGCTCAGGACAACAGCTTCCCAGAATCCATATCAAATCACAGAACACTTCTCAAAGTGAGCCCCCAAAACAAAGCCTCACATCAGGGCTCATATAGCCTTCTCCTGGCTCAGAGAATGTAACAAACTTTTGGACCCACTGGCCAATCAAAAAGTATCTACTGAAAAACAAGCCTCCCACCCCAGGCTCCAGGTGCACTTTAGCCTAGGGGCAGGGAAGACCCTGGCCCAGTCTCTTGACCCTTCCTGCCTCAGTTTCCTCATGTGTCAAATGGTCTGGGGAAGGAAATGGCAAACTACTCCAGTATCTCTGCCAAGAAAACCCCAAAAGGGTTTGCCAAGAACCAGACATGAGTAAAAACACCTGAACACACACAACACCCTTGATCCCCGAAGCGCATGATCTCTGTGGGTGGGGGTTCCCTTATGTCCATTCTCTTTAGTACCACTGGCTCCTGGGGGCTCAGAATTTCTGGCTGAACATCTGGGTATCTGAATTCCACAAGCCCCCTGGTGTGACCTCCTGTGAAACCTCAGTAACCAACCACAGAGCTCAGCTCTGAGCTTGGTCAAGTTCTGACAGTCTATGACGTGGAGCGGTCCTATGGGGGAGAACAGGTGGGACTCAGCGGCCTCAATGGAACCTGCAGGAGCAGACACAACTGAGCTTAAAGGGAACCGTTTCCAATCTTGGAGGCATTAGATGGTATCTCATGAGAGGGAATAAACCTGCACTCACCTGGTAACCCGATGTCAAGAACTCAGCAGACATCTCTTTCCTCCTCTTCCTCCACGCGCTTATACTAGGAAAGTAAATAAAATAGAATTCATCTGGAGAATCTCAAGAGGAATAACAAAAAGAAATGGTGAAATCTCAAAATATGTGATAAAATGGCAATCATCAGAACACCTTGGCATTAACTCAAAATGGAAAAATTGATGCATAGAACAAATTTGGAAGGGGCAGCTAGTAGGTGCAGTGAATAGAGCACCAGCCCTGGAATCAGGAGGACATGAATTCAAATCCAGTCTCAGACACTTAACACTTACTAGCCGTGTGACCTTGGGCAAGTCACTTAAGCCCAATTGCCCTGCCTTCCCCCTTCCAAAAAAAACCCAACAACAAAAAACAAATTTGGTAGACAGCTTTCAGAAGCCAGAGTGTTGGATCAAGCCCAAGAGCCACCTGTGAAGGAGACAGAGGGCAGGTGGGCACTAGCCTCTTCCATCACACACCCCAAGGAGCTCCCAAGGGGTATCGGACCTAGATAGAGGACAGATGTCATAAACACGCTTGAGGAGTGGGAAGGAATAGCTTCCTATTGGTATCTTTTGTTTTATATCCCCTAGATTTTCCTCAGGATTCCTCCACCTCCTCCCCCTGTAATGCGAATGTAAATTTTAAAGATCTTCCCTGCCCCTAGGCTAAAGTGCACCAGAAGCCTGGGGAGGGAGGCTCGTTTTTCAGTAGATACTTTTTGATTGGCCAGTGGGTCAATAAGGTTGTTACATTCTCTGAGCCAGGAGAAGGCTATATAAGCCCTGA
>NW_027186289.1:3370716-3409136 GCF_028583685.1 Petaurus breviceps papuanus | reverse complement strand
GCCTGTATACTTTGAGGTTCAGGGTGCTGACCTTTTCTCCTGAACAAAGTAAATGATATATGTCTGACTGATTAAAGTAAGCTTGTTAACCCATTTTGAGTTGCTTTCCTTTAACAAAGCAGATCCAAGAACCTGTGGTAGCTGCAAACCCTGAGGACGCTTGGGGTGCTTGCTGCTACAAGGGGACAGGAAGAAAGGAGCAGGGATTTTACCCTAGGCTGAAACTCCTGCCCACGGATCAATTAGGGGAGGAAAGGTGGAGTTGTGCCCAACATTGAAGCCTTTATCTGGAGAGTCCCCAGGGCTGCTCCCACCCCCTTACATCTATTCACCATACCCCTCAGCTATGTGCCACACTTTTCATTGTAGTTGTAATAAGGCAGACAGTGCAGGCAAGATGGGGATCTTTTTCAGGCAATCTCTACCTTAAACCCTGTCCATGCTGGGCCTCCAAACCAGTTAATGTTGCGACTATAAACAATCTTTGTATGAAGAAGTAAGAAATCAAGTTCAAATCCCTCCTTTTAAAGAGGAACAGAACCCCAGGCAAGTAACCCAGTGAGTGACACCACAGGCAGAGCTGGGATCAGAACCCAGGTCTCTGGATTCTTTACCTAGTCCAGTGCTGTCTTTTCAGCCTTTTCTTGGTGCTGAGTTGTGCTGGGTTTTGCTATTTCTAAATGAGGAAGCCCAGCTCTATCCTCCCTAGAATAATATTGGCTAAGAGGCTGAAGGAACTATCCTGGCCCAGGATTCACATGGCTGTCTGCTGGAAGCCGCGTTTTTCTGGGGATGGAGGGTGAGGTTGATTGAGGTGTTTTCACACTCGGGTCCCTAGCTGCTGCTACTCCATCCCCATGTAAATTCGACCTTCCCTTTGTCACTGACCTTCTTTGGAAATACACCTGGTGGGAGCCGAGGTGTGGGCAGGGGGGCCCTCGGGTCCCTGGTAGAGACAGCGGAGGCCCTTCCTCCCTCCACCCTGGGGCTTCCCCAGGCTCCCAATGACTTGCTGTCGATTGGCCCAAGGGCTCAGGAAGTGTCCCAGCATTTAGTCCACTGCTTGGCAGATATTGATGTATGTTCATATCCAACTCTTCATGACAAAATACTGGAGTGCTTTGCCATTTCCTTCTCCAGTGTGGCCCTATTTTACCAATGAGGATCTGAGGCAAATAGGGGTTAAGGGATTTGCCCAGGATCACACAAATTATGTGTCTGAGACTGGATTTGAACTTGAATCTTCCCCACTGGGGACCCATGGCTCTATCTACTGTGCCACCTCACTGCCCCACTGGGGCACACAGTATGTGTTTAATAAATGCTTTGTCACTCATTTCTGGGTTAACTTTAAAAAACTTTATAGATGCCTTGGTTGGTTAATTCCCAGATATTGAATGAATGAAAGAACTATTATATTTCCTTCATTCTTATTCATTCCATTTCATTGTTTTTTAATTAAAACCACCTTTTATCTTTATATTAGTCACTTCCTACTCCAACTCCTCGAAACTGACCCTCCCTCCTAAGAGGAAGGGGACTTGAACAAGCATTTATTTGGTACCTATTATATACCAGGCATTGCACTAAATACAGCTATTACAATAGCATTGATTGAGCTCTTAAAGGTGTACAGATCTTATGCTCACAGCAACCCAAAGAGGGAGGTGTTTATTATTTTACCCATTTTACAGATGACATGCCCAGAGCCACCCAGCTAGTAAATAATGTCAGAGGCTGGTTTTGGACTTGGGTCTTCCTGCCTTTATTCACTGCATTACCCAGCTGCCTAGTAACAAAAATAAGCAAAAATATTTAATACTGATGTGAGAAACATGCTCTCTCGAGAAAGAACAATACTCATTGTGAAGGCAGGAAAGTTCCAATTTGATTTTACATTCATTCTTTCTAAATGACTGGTAACTCCCAATGGAGTATGCTTGCTTGGACAAATGCAAGCCTTTTTATGCTGTTCCCAATTCGAATTTCCCTCCTGCCTTGCACTGTCTGGGCGAGTCAGCATTCACAGCCTATCTGAAAAACACCTACACACCACCCCACATGGGTCTACACTCCTGCAACATTTCTCATTTTCTTTGTATTTTACTTAGTAAAAGAATGACATGTCATAAATTCTTTTAAAGGAATTCTCCCAGTTTATAAGAGGTCAAACCCAGGATGTTTAGGTTTCCTTCACTAATAACACAAGAAGAGTCCTAACATTCAAAATTGTGGAACAAAGTTCTACTCCAGCCTTTGGCTTGTGGACTTTATCCAAAGTACAAGGAAGAGATATTTGCCTCTGGATGTGCAGGTAAGCAGGCTCCCAGGCCCAGTTGAGTGAAGTGTTAAGGAACATTCCCAAGACTTTTTCTCTAATACATTTGTTTCTCTGCATTTTGCAGTAAAATAAAAAACTTTGATTTATATCTTATGTTTTCTGTGGAAACAAAAGTTCACCCCTTAAACTGAGACCAGCTGACAAGGTATGCAATATTCTATCCTCATACTCCAGCCCCCTTCTTGCTACCATGATGGAGATTATCTACTGAACAAGACCTTTAAAAAAAACCAAACACATTTATTTATTTTACATGCATTTATAATCCTTCCCTCCTCCTGCCCTCACCACTAAATCAAAAACTAAAAGCCTCATCATAAATATGCATAATCCATCAAAACATGTTTCTCCATGGACCATGCATAAAAACGTGTGTCCCTGAATGCTGTGTTTGCCACCGAGTTCTATCTTCTCAATCCATGGTTAATTACTGCAGAGGTCAGAGTTCCGAAGTCCTGAATTTGTTTGCTTGACAATGATGTTGTTATTGTATAAATCATTCTCTTAGTTCTGCTCATATTACTCGGAGTTGGTAAAGAAATGTCCTTTCAGTCTGCTCTGAAACTGTCCATGTTGCATTGCTTACAGCGCAATAGTATTTCATTATATTCATGTGCCACAATTGTTCAGCTATTCTCCCAAAGAAGGACTTCCCCATAACTTCCAATTTTTGGCTTCTATGAAAAGGGCTACCATATTTTGTAGTTAGGGGTCCTTTCCCCTTCCTCTAATCTCATAAAGGCTTAGTCATAGACTATTTGGGTAAGAGGATATGCACAATTTAGTAACTTTGGGGGGCACTGTTTCAAATTTCTTTACAGAATGGCTAGACCAAATCACCATTCCACCAACAATGTAATAGTGGGCCTGCTTTCCTGTAGCTTCTCCACCTTTTTTTTTTTTTACCAAGATGTTCATTGTTTTTTTCCATTATTCAGAGTCTAACTTTCCTTAATGATCTTCTCATTTATAATCAACATGTATATGGTTCTCTTCATTCTGCTTATTTCTCTCCAGATCAATTCATTGAAATGTTCCCAGTTTTTGGGAATTCCTCATATTTTCATTGTACTGCATAACAATGTGTCATTCAATGCATCGATTCCTGAGGTACTTCCCAATCAGTAGGCATGTATACCCCACAGGGTGCAGTGCTCAATTTTCTTGGCTACATTGGACCTTTGCCTAAGTTGGAAGTCTCTTACTTCCTTGGGGTAAATGGCAAAAAGTGACATTGCTGGGTCATAGGGCATGAACAAAATAGGACGTCATTTTTGGGGGGAGAGGGCATAATTCCATACTGAAATCCAGAAGAGGGCTTCACAGACTCAGGGCATCAGCATGCCCAGCATCTCATGGTCCCTCCAAAATTGATCTCCTATCACCTTTGCCAGATTTGCACAGTGTGAGGTGAAACCTCAGTTGTAAATCCTGGGGATTGCAAGCAGCAACAAACTCTCCCCCTATTATATTCAAAATGAAGAATCCCCAAATCCTTCCAAAGACCAGCAAAAGGGCAAGTTTGGTTGTTTTTAAAGGAGGTAGCATTTATATTGGTCCTTAAAGAAACGGATTTCAACAATCAAAAAGTGGGCGTTGGGGGGTTGGGGGTAGCCAGCACAAATTCAGAGCTGGGAGAGGGAAGGATACAATGGGAAACATTGAACTTGCTACTCTGACCCCCCAGAAGATTTTCTCAAGGTAATGAGGTATTAAACTAAGAGCAAAGAGGGGCAGCTAGTTGGTGCAATGGACAGAGTGATGGAATGAAAGTGAAAAAGACCTGAGTTCAAGTTCAGCCTCAGACACTTAATAGGATTGTGATCCTGGGCAAATCATCTGACCTCTGTTAGCCTTGATTTCCCCAGCTGTAAAATGGGGATGATGATAGTGGCGTATGTCCTGGGGGTTGTGGTGAGGATCATGAAATAGTCATTTGAAAGTGCTGAGCGTAGTGACTGGCACATGGTATTATTATTATACGACCAAGTAAGAGGTTCCTTCTGGAGGCTCTGAAAATATTTTGAAATCTACTGGATCTATACTATGCCTCCTGCAAAAGTGATGGCAAGGAATTCCTCTACAAAGTCAAGTTCCTGGAACCCAGATTCCAGCTCTGGAAAGAAAAAAGGAGGCTTGCAGGCAACAGGGAGAAG
Source organism: Petaurus breviceps papuanus (assembly GCF_028583685.1). Lineage (NCBI taxonomy): Eukaryota > Metazoa > Chordata > Mammalia > Diprotodontia > Petauridae > Petaurus > Petaurus breviceps. The sequence continues at coordinate 3,404,639 of NW_027186289.1, read as the reverse complement.
ACCACACAGGTCTTGCAATGAGAGAGAAGCAGCGAGGAGCATGGCCAGTATGGAGGGGCAGCCAGCACCTGGACCCTGCCCTGTGCTCCTGAGGGGGGGTACTGGGACAGCAAAGGTCCAATGAGAAGGCTACCTGTTAAGCAACCTCAAATTGCTTCCTTCCAGGGGAAAGTGGTAACACAGAGTTGGAGTCTTGTATGAGTCCCTGGGGGTGATGAAAGAACTTATGTCAGGGGCTGCCTCTTTAGAAACCCCAAGTTGGCTTCTCTTCTGGAAGAAACAATATGGTAGTTATTTTATTATGTACTGTTTATTCCTTTTATTGTTGAAATATATTTTTGTTTTGTTAAGTATTTCTCAATTATATTTAAAGCAATTTTTAACATTCATTTTTTTGTCCCAAATTCTCTCCCTCCATTTATTGCTTTTAGTGAGTAAAACAACTGGATACAGCCAAACACTGTGAGGGACAAGTTCGGTAGGCCAAGGTCACATGACCCAGGTTCAGCAAATCAAGGAAAAAGGAAAGTGTCCCCGTTGGGGGGGGCTCAAGAACTAATTCCGATTCAGGAAAGCTGTGCTAACCCACACCCCTATTTAGCAAGACTATGAGAGAGAGGTGGAACTGGGACATACAAGGCTACTTTCTCTTCTTTTGGAGGCAACCTTATTGCTATCCCTACCCCACAAAAATGGTTTTTGAAGAAAATAAAACCCTTATAACATACCTGCATAGTCAAGTAAAACAAATCCCCATATTTGCCACATCCAAAAACATATCTCATTCTGTGCCACCTCTGTACAGAGAGGCAGGCAGCATGTTTCATCACTGGTCTGCTGGAGTCGTGGTTGCTCATACACTGATCAGGGTTCCCAAGTCTTCAAAGTTGTTTTTATTGACATTGTTCTTCTGGTTCTGCTCATTTCACTCTGCATCAGTTGATGCCTTACTAGGTTTCTCTGAAACTGTCCCTTTCATAATTTGTTACTTGGAATACAAAGACAAGAATGAAATAATCCCTTCCTATAGGGTACTTTACTAAAGGCATAGGACATGTACACACAGTAGAATACAAGGAAAATTAAGGCAGGAGATAGTACCAACAAATGGAAAGAATCATGGAAGTCTTCATGGAGGAGGCAGCATCTGAGCTGAGCGTTGAAGGAAGACAAGGATTCTGAAAGAGGTGAGGAGGAAAAGCATTTTAGCCATGAGTGACAGTATGGTCAAATGAATGGAAGCAGGAGAAATGCCACATTCAAGAATACCTAGTGGTCCAGTTTGGCCATAATTCGGTGTGTGTAGGCATATAGTAAGAAGGTTGGAGAAGGGAGGAATCAGGACGTGGATGTTCTTATCTTTTATCCTATAGGGCATGGGGATCCAGTGGAGGTTTGCAGGCAGGGAAACAGTCAGATCTGTGCCTTAAAAAGATAACAGCTGTGTGGAAGACAGATTGGAGAAGAGAAAGACTGGAATCAGAAGTACAGTGCATTGCCTAAGATGATGAGGGCCTTAAGCAACATGGTGGATGTGGGACTGGAGAGGTGAATCTGAAAAATATTTTGGAGGCAAAAATCAACACTATTTGGGAACTGACTGGATATGAGGTTGAAGGAGAGAGAACAAGCAAGGATGACTCTGAAGTTACACTTGGCTTTTTCCCCCTTGCTGGTGTCCAGACCCATTCCGATCAAGAGGACCTGACAAGCCCATCCTCTTGCTTGCCCTGCCTTGGACCCCAAGGAAGCTCCAGCAGCTGCAGTGTTGAGGCCCCAGTCTGGGACAACAGCAAGGACCCATCCCTGCCAGGACTCTACAATCCCTTGAAGGCCGACCTCCCACACAACTGAGATGTGTTCAGCTGCACCAGTACAGATTTCTATCATATAAACTACTGCTCTGTGGTGTTATGGTCTTTGACTCTACCTCTGGGCAAAGGGCAAAAATGAGTAAGAAGGTATGCTATCACCAGCAGCTACCATATGATGCAAAATTTGGGGCCCAGACTCATAAAACAGTGAGATGGCTCAGTGGACAGAGCTGGGCCTGGAGTTGGGAAGGCCCAAGTTCAAATCCAGCCTCAGACACTTAACCTGTTTGTCTTAATCCACTGGAGAAGAAAATGGCAAACCACTCCATCTTTGTCAAGAAAATCCCATAAAGCATTGGCATGCTATGGCCCACGGGGTCACAGAGAGTAGGACATGACTGAACAAGGTTCAGCAGAAATGGGCTAGATGGTCTTTGAGTGCCTTCAATCAACCACCTGGCATTGATTAAGCACCTAATTTGCCTCAGGCACTGTGCTAAGTGCTTTACAATATTATCAGAATAGGCACAGTGGGCAGGGGCAGCCCAGAAAGACTTCTTATAGAAGGCAGCTCTTGAAAGAACCAAGGGATCCCATTACAGGGATAGCAGGTTAGCTGATGCAAAGGTGTAGAGGAAGGAACAGCACGCTGGCCAGAATGACTGAGTTTCTATTTGAGCTCGTTGAGGGCCGCTGTCAGTGCAAAGGCCTTGCTTTGTATAGTCAGAAAACAATTCAGTGCCTGGCACAAAGCCTGTAGATTGAACACCTCATCTTGGAGCTAACAGTAAACATCCAGTGAAGTTAACAGTGTGTGTGTGTGTGTGTGTGTGTGTGTGTGTGCGCGCGCACATACGCACATTGGAAGGAATGAGGATGTACGGGAGTGAGGACAGCTCTTAAGGCAGGAAGACCAATTGCAATAGTTTGGGTGACAGACAGGTGGTGAGGGCCAAGCCTAGGGTGGTATCTGTGACGGAGACAACACAGAGGAGAAACGTCAGGGAAAGACACGATGCTACGACACAAGTGAACAGATCAGGGCAGTGAGAGTGACAAGTCCAGGGTGGCTGTGAGCCTGGGTGACTGAGAGGACGAGCGGGAACCATCGGTTCTGTTTTGGACAGGCTGAATTTGAGATGTCTCTGGGACATCCAGTTCAAATGTCCCAAAGGCGACATGAAACGGAAACTGAGAACAGATAAGGGCTAGATATACGTGGGAATCATTTACACAGGTGATAATGGAACCCAGAGGAGCTGATGGGACGACCGAGGGAGAGGGCAGAGGACAGTGCTCAGGAAAAGCCTTCGGGCACACACAGGATTAATGGCACGGCACCATCAGAGCTGGGGCACCAAGAACGCAGGAAGCATGTATGTTGGGATCTGCTCAAGGAAGCTTCGGGGAGTTAATGAGGAAACAGCTCTGCTTAGGCAGACAGCAGTGCTAGGAGCGAAGACAGAAAACAAAGTTATGAAAACCCAAAAAAGAGCATTTGGGAGAGCTGAGCGCAGCTGCCGGGAGGCCACAAAGGATGGGCGATGAGGAAAAGGCCATTCGGTGAGATCCTTTGCTAACTCTGGAGAGGAGGTTTTGGCTGAATCATGAGGTCAGAAACCAGTCTGTAGAGGGTTTAAAAGAGAGGAGGCAGATTATTTTTTAAAGGAGCTTATATGAGAATAGGAGGAGATATAGAAAACAGCTACAGTGAGGGGAGGAAGAGGTAGATAGGGAGACTGACAATAAAAGCAGGTGGGATTATATTGGGAGAAATTCCTGGAGAATATGGGATCAAGGATGTATAGAAAGAAAAGTTGGCCTTGGAAGGAGGAAGCTTCATGAGAGACTACAGGAAAAGATGTTGGAGGAGAAAAGAGGGAGGTCCTGGTGAATGGCCGCCATCATTTCAATGAAGAAAACAGCTCTCAATCTGTGATCCTTTCTTGGGGGTGAACAGTCATGAGTGACGGCAAGAAGCAGGGAAATGTTCACGCAACAATTCAACAGAACATGTTCATTGTACAACCAAGACAATGGGAAACAGACTGAAAACTACAGTTCCTGCTTTCTAGAAGCCTTCAATCTGAGGCACCGAGACACACCCAAAAATACCAGGCAGAATTCCAATGCAAAAAATGAAGAATGAGCTAATTTTCAGTGGTGGGGGGGTGCAGTTAGGGCATACGTGAGGAAGATTTTGATAGCAATTGGTGTCAGGAGTTGCTCAAGATGTGAGAAGTAACTGGTACGAATGCACAGAAGGCAGGAGAGAGACCAGTTTGGCTGAACGCTGGGTGATCTGGAGGCCAGGAGATAGCAGCATAATGACTGGGAAAGAGAAACACAGCCTTCTTGAAGGGGAAGCTGTAGAGAGATACTGGCAGAGCAAGAATGTGGGAGTGGCACTGGGGAACAAGGGACTCTTTCTACTGGCCCTGGGAGCTGTAGGACACAAGTACAGGGGCAAGCACTGGACAGGATGTTCTGGGAGGGAAATAGTTCTAGGAGAGATGAGCACCAGAGATGACAAGAAGTTGATGAACAACAGAGCAGGGGCACAAAGAAAGCAGGAGATGGAGAATCATATCAACGAGGGGTGAGATAACTCATCTGCTTCTTAGAGAAGAGTTTGGGGGAGTTAACAGAGGAGAGATCTCTGCTAGGCAGGTGGCAGCACTGAATGAGAGAGCTTGGGGTCTCCTAGCCAGCTGTGACAAATGGCAGGAGAGAAAGCCGTGGTTTCTATGGTATTGCAGGAAGGCAACTCCGAAATGCCACGAGTATTTATTGTAGCCTAGAGACTGCCCATCCCCGTAGGTGGAGGGCCAGATTTCTCTCTCTTGGTCTCCCGTGTGCAGTGAACAGAACCTTGAGAAATGCTGTCTCGATGACAGAGACCCCAAGTGGAGGGCCCCGGGCATGATTTCAATTCCTGGCAAGATTCTGAAACGTATTATGAACAGGATGGCTCACTCGTCTGGAAAATTAAGAGGAGTTAGTCATTTGGCTGCAGATGGGACAATCAAGGGTGACAAAAGCCAGCACAGCTTTGTGTAAAGAACTACATCCAAACACTTGGGACTGCCGAGCAGTCGTCCTAGCCACTGGGCGGCTCTGGACGGAGATCTCACGCGAAGGCTGGATGACTGCTCAGCCTGCGCTGGGAGTGACGGCTCAGTTCAGGTTTTAGATGAGCTCAGCAGTCTCTGTTCTCTGGGACAGAGACCACCAAGAAGCTGTGTGCCTGTATTGAGCACAAGTCATGCCAGATCCTCTTCCTTTCCTTTTCTGGCAGTTACTGGAGAGCGGGAATCAGCTAGCTAGATTTTAGCAAAGTGTTTGACAAAAATCACACTTCTTTTGTTGGGAAATGCTTGGCATCTGATAAGATCTCTTCTACTACTCTTGTGGAAAACATGGAGACATCTGCACCAGAATCACAATCCCCAACCTTGGGGATATAGCCATGCTAGAATTTTTTCACACATGCAGATGAAAGCAAAGTTGGTAAGTGTTGGATGACAGTCAGGATCTAAGATTTTGATAGGCTAAACCTAGTAATATGAAATGTAATGGGGACAATATGAAGCTTTTATCTTGATGCATGGGATAGACCATCTGGAGGTTTCAGCGGGCTGCAAACTCGATGCATCAACTAGGCTCAGCAGCCCAAAACACCAACATACTGGAAGGGCTATCAAAGTGGAACCGGCATTAGGCTTGCTGTGCAGGTCCTAGCTGAAGGGTACTGAACAGAGGTGAATTTAGCATTATGGAAGGAAAACCCTTTCTAAGTGAGGAAGGGCCTTAAGAAATGGTAGGCTCTCTCTCACTGAAGGCATCCAAGCCAAACTGATTATTGTTCATGTATGGTAGAAGACATATGTATTAGATCACAAGACCCCTGAAGCTGCCTCTAACGCTGAGCTGGACTTTTGTGGATGGCAAAAAGCAGCATCTTGGCCCAAACCTTGGGTTGTTTGTTAGACTGTATATCCTTGGAGGTTTGTGTGCCTGTGTGTGTACTGAGGGCAGCATACGTGCTTCTATCCACTGGACCACCTAGCTGCCTAGAAGGAACTCACCATCAGCCATGATGGGAAGGAAAGCAAACCCGCCCTGGGAGCATCTGCCTTGAACATTGGGGCCCGCGAAACTGTGATGGCCCAAAGCCTCCCAAACCGGCGCTGTGGTCTGCTCATATGATGCCCATTTTCATGATGTCTCCCAGGATATATTTAGCATTTTCTATGAATCAGTGTTGCTAATTAGGAAACATTCAGTAGAAGCCATAACTTCTGGTACTGGCTTTTCACCAGAGTCCACACCTCAAAGCTATTTCCCTCACCAGTATCGTTACTTAGACATAGGGCACTGGAGCTACTAATAGGATGATTTTCCGGCTTACCTCTTTGTTACTTCTCACTACTTTGCTTTCTATCTCTAGTGTGATGAGCCTGCCACTTCCAAAACTTGATTTCATAGCTCCTCTTGCTTACCATCCACTGCCCTAGAACCCCGGACACATCACTGATGAACATCTGAGCCCGTGGTGGTGTAACTTCCATAGGTGATCCGCCACCACCCATGAGACAAAGGGAGACCCTAGGCACTTACAAGAGGGGAGACCCAACTTCAGACAAAGACCAGAGAAGCCACGACCCTGCCCCATCCCCATCTCCAGCACTTTCCAGGACTGAGGGCTGAAAATATCCTTTAATAAACTTCATTAGGATATATATGCTCTATGCCAGGGTTTCCTAAACTTTTACCACTCAGGACTCCTTCAACACTTCGTAAACTGTGGGTCATGACTCCATATGCTGTTCTGTGCAGTTTTCTTTCTCCACTCATGTACTGGTGAGCTTACCATAAAATCAGTCCTAATTCAGAGAGTAACTGCTGCTAAATGTGAAATGAGGGATGGGGGTTGGACTAACTAACCCTAACCCTGAAGGTCTTGGCTACCTCAACAGCTAGGACCTAAGCAGCAGAATGTGATCAAATCTTTTCAATTTCAATTAACCTTAGGAAATAACCTAGAACAAGCATGGAGGGCTGGGACTCACCCTGACCTTCCTACCCCTCCAGCAAAAGCCATATTGATGCTTGGGCACATGATAATGGATACAAGTGACAGGCCAATGGGCTAGCTAGAGAGGTTGTAAACCATATATCCAGATGCCTGGAAATATAGAAGAACATGAGAAAATGTGGTATAAAAAAAGGAACTGGGGTGGCTAGGTGGCACAGTGAATAGAGCACTGGCCCTGGAGTCGGGAGGACCTGAGTTCAAATCCCATCTCAGACACAACACAAAAACTAGCCGTGTGACCTTGGGCAAGTCACTTAACCCCAATTGCACTCCTAAAAAAGGAAAAAAAAAGGAACCAATGAAACAAAGAAAAGAAAATGCATGTTTTTCTTCTGGCACACAACTGTAATTTCAATACTGTTGGGGAACCTCCCAGTGTACAAACTATCCCCATCAATGCAGACAGAAAACTCTGTAACTTACAGAAGTGCAGTTACCTGGGAGGAGTGAAATGGCAAGTGATTGGATCACAGTCACTTATGCTAGTCATGACATGAACTCAGATAACCCAGGCTTCAAGAACAGCTGTTAAGCTACCATGTGATCACGTTCCCTCCATTTTCCTTACTGACACAACCACCATGTCCATGGTGACAGCAAAGAGCAGTGGTGACAATGGAGATTTTTGTTTCACCCAATTTAACTGGAAGGGATTCTAATTTATTCTGTCACATATAATGTTAGCTCTTGATTTTGGATACATGCTAGTCATCATATTAAGATAAAATCCAGGGATGGCTAGGTGGTACAGTGAACAGAGTACCAGCCCTGGAGTCAGGAGGACCTGAGTTCAAATTCAGCCTCGGACACTTAACACTTACTAGTTGTGTGACCTTGGGCAAGTCACTTAGCCCCAATCGCCCTACCTTCTGACCTCCAAAAAAGCAAAAAAAAAAAAAACAAAATCCATTTACTCCTGTTTTCTAGTGTCGTTGTATTGTTTTCTGTTTCGTTTTGGTTTTTATTTAAACCAAAATGAGTGTTGTATTCTGTCAAAACCTTTTCTGCTTCATCCATTATTAACATGGTTAAGTCCAACTTGGTCAAGTATTATGATACTATTTTAGCCTTTATGCTAATATTTTAGCATAAATTTTAATTTGGAATACTGGTCTTTGGTTTGGTCTTTTTTTTTTTTAATTCTCTCTATGCATCAAGCCAATATCTGTGTCATAGAAGATATTTGGTAGGATTTGTTTTCCTAGGCTTGCAAAATACTGGAATTAATTGTTCTCCGTTTGATAGAATTTAAGAAAGGAAATGCCATTTATATATTATCTATGTGCCAGGGACTGTGCTAAACACTTTTTACAAATATTATTTTATTTGCTCTTCCCAACAACACTGGAAGAGATACCATTATCCTCATTTTACAGTTGAGGAAACTGAGGCAAACAGAGGTTAAGTGACTTGCCCAGGGTCACACAGTTAAATGTCTGAGGCCAGATAGGAACTCAAGTCTTCCTGACCTTAGGCCCATCAGCACACTATACTTAAGAAGTGCTTATAAAAAAATTGGAGTTTAATTTTTTGGTAGCCTAGTATTTGATAAAAAAAAAAAAACCTAATGAAATAATAATTATTTGCTAAAGCTGCTAGGAAAATTGGACAGCAGTATGGAAGACATTAAGATTTGGACCAACCAGCCATATTTTATACCAAGATAAGCTCCACATAGATACATGACTCACATATATAAAAGGTCATGCCATAAATAAATCAATTTGTTAAAAATGAACCAATCAGATCTATGGCTAGAAGAAAAGTTCATGGCCAAGCATGGGATAAAGAGGATCACAGAAGATAAAATGAATGATTTGGACAACCAAAAAAATATTTTTTGCACAAATCCAATAAAGTTAAAATGAACAAGAAAACAACTGAAAGAGGGACGGCTAGGTGGTGCTGTGAACAGAGCACCAGCCCTGGAGTCAGGAGGACCTGAGTTCAAATCCAAACTCAGAAACTTAATACAAAACTAGACATGTGACCTTGGGCAAGTCACTTACCCCTAATTACCCTACCTTCCCCCTTCCAAAAAGCAAAAAAAGCCCCCCAAAACAACCGAGAGAGAAAAACCAACCTTGTAGCAAGTTACTGTTGATAAAGGTCTCATTTCTAAGCTATATGATGAGCTGATTCAAATTCCTAAGAGTAAGAACCATTCCTGAACTGATAAATGACCTAAGGACATTATGAATATGCAGTTCTCAGGAGAACAATTGCCACATGAAAAAAATAATTTACATCATTAATGACTGACGAACAAATTAAAGCGATCCTGAGACTCTACATGACACCTATCCAATTGACAAAGATGACAAAAAAGGAAAATGACAAATGCTGGAGATGCTGTGGGCAAACAGGCATACTGATTGTCTCTTGGTAGATGAGGAATAGGGCCAACATTTCTGGAAAGTGATTCAGAATTATACCCCAGAACAGGCATGCTATCCCTCGACTCCACCACAGCCCTGGCCTAGACCCAAGAGACGAAAGAAAGAGGACAAAGGACTTCGTGTAGAAAACGATTTGTAGCAGCTTTTTGTGGTGGAGACTAAGAGGACGCCCGTCACCTGGAGAAGAGCGGCACAAGCCGCGGCACACGAATGTGACGGAGCCCTGTTATGTTCTAAGAAATGAGGAAATGGATGACTTCAGAGACAAAGAGAGCTTTCTAGGAATCGATGCAGAGCAAAGTGAGCAGTCATAGTAGTTTATACTATAACATCAGTGCTAGAAAAGGAGAACTCTGAAGACTTCTATAAACCGATGAGGAACGAAACGAGCAAAACCAGGACAAGTTTATACAATAACAACCCTGCAAAGACACGACTCGGACTAACCCAAGGACTGCCCATGATTGCTGCGGACTGATGAGAAAGCATGCTGTACACCTTGTATCAGTGAGGGAATAGATTCAAGGTGTGGAATGAGACATTTATTTTTTAACAAAATCAATGAGGGAATTTGTTTTGTTTGATTTTGCATATCTGTTTCAAGGTGTTTTTTCTTCTAACCCCCCTGATGAAGAAGGGGGATGAGAGGGAAAGAAAACAGATTTCTGTTAATTAAAAAAATAAAACTTTAAAAAAAAAAAAAAAAGACTTTTCCTCAATCAGTAAACTTAGGGGATTTTTTTCACTAGCATAAATTCTCTGATTTTCCCACAGTCTTGGCTTTTCTGTAGTTTCTTATCAGAGATAAAAGTAACAGTTCACAGTTATGTAGCGTTCTAAGGACTGCAAAGTGCTTTACATACATTATCTCATTTCTCCTCACAACACTCTAGTGAGGTAGGTGAGATCATCTCCATTTTACAGATTTGCAAAGTGGGCCTAAAGAGACTTTGAGCCGACCAGGGTCACATAGCTAGAAAGTGTCAAGAGAGAGGATGTGAATTGAAATCTTCATGACTCCAAGTACATTACTCACATCAGGTGGCCACAAACTAAGAGGTCTCTGAAAACAAGTTAATCAAGAATCAGGGGGGCGGCTAGGTGGCGCAGTGAATAGAGCACCGGCCCTGGAGTCAGGAGGACGTGAGTTCAAATCCAGCCTCAGACACTTAACACAAAAACTAGCTGTGGGACCTTGGGCAAGTCACTTAACCCCAACTGCCCTCCAAAAAAAGAATCAGGACAAAAGCTTTCACATTCAATAATCAAAGGCTTATTCTTCAGCATTAATCCTTCTAAGTTTTCCTCTCTGGTTAAAGGCTTTTGTTCATTCCTTTCACTAATAGGCTTTCTCTCCATTATGAATCCTTTGATGCTTAATAAATGATGATCTGTGGGTAAAGCTTTTTCCACATTTAAGACATTCAAAAGGTTTCTCTCCAGTATGAATTATTTGATGTTTAATAAGTGATGGTCTATGACTAAAGTTTTTTCCACAGACACTACACTCAAAGGGCTTCTCTCCAGTATGAATTCTCTGATGTGAAATAAGTGAGGTCCTGTAGCTGAATCCTTTTCCACAATCATTACACAAAAATGGTTTCTCTCCAGTGTGAGTTTTCTGATGTACTGTAAGATGTGAGTTCTGGCTAAACGTCTTTCCACATTCTTTACACTGATAGGGTTTCTCTCCAGTGTGAGTTCTCTCATGGGCAGTAAGGTGTTCCTTTCGGCTGAAGGCCTTCCCACAGTCACTGCACTCAAAGGGTTTCTCTCCAGTGTGAATTCTTTTATGTGTATTGAGCTGTCCCCTCCCAATGAAGGCTTTTCCACATTCATTGCAATGATAAGGTTTTTCTCCAGTGTGAATTCTCTGATGGAGAGAAAGGTATGATTTCTGCCTAAAACCTTTTCCACATTCATCACAATGATAAAGATTCTCTCTAGTATTTACTGACTCATTTGCAGTATGGATTCCCAACTGGTTGCCTGTCTTCTTACCTTCATTAGGCTTACGGGGCTTCTCTCCAGTATGAATTCTCTGATGCCTCATAAGATGTGCACTCTGGTTAAAGGCTCTTCCACACACATTGCATTTATAGGGTTTCTCTCCAGTATGAATTCTCTGATGTGCAGTGAGGCTTGCTTTATGCATGAAAGCTTTACCACATTCATTACATGCGTGAGGTTTCACTCCAGTATGAAATCTCTGATGTACTGTAAGTCGTGCATTATTGATGAAGGCTTTCCCACACTGATAACATTCGAAAGGTTTCTCTCCAGTATGAATTCTCATATGTTCAATAAGATTAGCTCTCTGACTGAAAGCTTTGCCACATTCCTTACAGTTATATGGTTTATTTCCAGAATGAACTCTTTGATGATAAGTAAAGGATGCCCTGTGCCTAAAGTCTTTTCCACAGTCATTACATTTGTAGGGTTTCTCTCCAGTATGAATTCTTTGATGTAAAGTAAGGCAAGAATTGTTGCTGAAAGTTTTCCCACACTCATTACATTCAAAAGGTTTCTCTCCAGTATGAATTCTTCTATGTGCAGTAAGGTTTTCCTTCCGTCTAAATGCTTTCCCACATTCATTACAATGAAAAGGTTTTTCTCCAGTATGCATTCTCTGATGACAAACAAAGGATGCCCTGTGTCGAAAGGCTTTCCCACATTCTTTACACTGATAGGGTTTCTTTCCTGTATGAATTCTCTGATGATGAATCATGTTTTGCCGTCCACTAAAGGCTTTCCCACATTCATTGCATATATAAGGCTTCTCTCCAGTATGAATTCTCTGATGCAGCGTAAGACAGGAATTGTTACCAAAGGCTTTTCCACATTCATTACATTCAAAGGGCTTCTCTCCAGTATGAATTCTATGATGCCTGATAAGGGTTCCCCTCTGGCTGAAGGTTTTCTTACATTCATTACACTGAAAAGGTTTCTCTCCAGTATGAATTCTCAGATGATCTATAAGGCTTCCCCACTGACTAAAGGCTTTTCCACATTCATTACATATATAACGTTTCTCTCTATTACGAATTTTCTTACGTTGAGCCCGGTATGGTCTTTTGCTAAAAGCTTTCCCATGTTCATTACGTTCATACAGCTTTTCTCCAGTATACTGTCTATGAAACTGAATGAGGTCAGAGTGAAAACTAAAGGACTTTCCACATTTATTATACTTACAAAGCATTTTCCCAAGGGGGATTTTATTACATTTAAAAAGTTCTGAAAACTGTTTTATGCTCTTTGCAACTGTATGATTTTGAAGACTTTTTTCTGTAGGAGTTCTCTGCTGAGGAACGACAACAGACCCCAGATTCAAACTTCTTCCAAATGTATCGCCTTCAGGTACACTCACCTTGTTAAACGGCTTTCCATTAGTGCCCATTCCTTGTTTGGATTGTCTCTCCTGGCTGCACCTCTGTCTCCCTAACCTGACATCACACTCCCACGGTTCTCCCACCTTGGAATACCAATTCTTCGCCAGTCTTTCCTTAGAAGGCGCTCCTGTAACAATGTCCTGCTCTGAAGCCAAGTTGATGCTGTCACAGCTAGTCTCCTGACTATGCGAACCTGAAAGAAACCAGAAATTGTCAATCACCCCTGTTCTTTGGGTTGTGCAAACCAAAAACATGGCCTAGATTCTGTTTTCACAAGGTTAAGGAGAAAGTAAAGTGATCTGTACACAACTGATAAAGGGAGAAATTAAGGAGGAGGATGTGGGACAGCCTAAGGCTCTGGGATCTTATCATGCTTAAAGACACCAAGGCTTTTAGAAACTGATGGCCAACCAAGTGTGTACTGACGGGACACAATATACTTTCACCCAACATGGTTCCCTTATTTTAGAAACTGATAATTAATGTTGAAATGTCACAAACAAACCTTTCTATTACAAACCTGAATCTAAATAACTGCTGAACCTTAAGATTCTGCCTTTTAAATTACTGAATTAGCTGTTAGTGACTCACTTCTTTTCATGCTCTGAAAGCTTAATGCAAAGGACTACGAGCCAGAGCTCTTGGTGAAGAGACACTTCATCCAATGAGCTCCCCAAGCAATTGCTTATGCTTAGCCAATAAGGATTAACTGAGACATTTTCTAATCCAAAATCAGAGTGGGACTCAATTATAACCACAAGAGAGTTATTAAATAAAGAAGCTAAGACCAAGCCAATTCTATTCCAGGGTACTGAAAGCACTTTGAGACATCCTCTGAGAACCAATGTTGATACTGTTTGGGAAAATGCCTAAATGCTCAGGAAGCGGACAGACTGGGTAGACTTATACATGACATTTGTAACCAATATCTCAGAGAGATTATAATAATATGAGCATAATAAAAAAGAGTTGATCCCTAACACCCACTAACAGTTGAGAAAGGACAAATCGTATACCACCTCATTTTCTTTCCTGATAAAGATGAGGCAAATGGCTGGGGAAGAGATACTATAAATATAGAGTATTTGGAATTAAAGCAAGGCATTTCACAAAGTCTAGCACATGGCAGAGTATGATCTAGATGACAGGTGAACTTTACCAGGCCAGATAACTTATAGAGCCACACTGAATGGATAAATATCAATGTGGCGAGCAGTCTTAAGTCTCACACTGCAGACAGAAAAGGCAGCAAGGGAGAGTGAAAATCATGCTGGCCATGGACTCAGGAGTTTTTCTTGACTCTAAAATTAAATACTTTGGGGAATATGGGAGGAGTGAGAGGTTGCAAGGTAACCTATTTCCTTAATAACCATCTCAAAAGAGCAAAATTACCTTGATTATATTAAACTAAAAGAATTTTTTATAAATAAAACCAATGCAAGCAAGAATAGAAGGAAAGCAGAAAGCTTGGGAACAATTTTTACAAGTATCTCTGATAATGGCCTCGTTTCTGAAATATGTAGATAGTTCAGGCAAATCTGTAAGACAAATCATTCCCTAACTGAGAAATGGTCAAAGGATGTGAACAGGTAGTTTTCAGATGAGGAAATCAAAGCTATCGATAGTCACATAAAAACGTCCTAAATCACTATCAATTATTAATTTAATCTAACAATTAATGACAAATGCAAATTAAAACCAGTCTGAAGTACCCCTCACAGCTAGCTGATTGGTTAATATGAGAGAAAAGGAAAATAATACAGTTATCCCTTCTACATCACAACTTTCCTCCTCACGTTTCAGTATGTCACAGCTTGGCATAAGAAATTAAACAGGAATTTTGGGGGAGTTTCACAGAAGCTGCAAACAACAAGCAAATGCCAGCAGACAACACAGAAAAAGTTTTGAAACTCAGAAATACATAAAATATATAGAGTATTGTATAACATCAACATATTTTTTCTTTTAATACCATAACAATTCAGACTTCTCCTGTACAAAAGGAAAGTAAAAAAATTTTACATGGACATTCTAGCTCATGGCGATTCCACAACCCTAATCCCCACAATGTGGAAGGGATAACTGTAAATGTTGGAGGATGTGGTTAAATTGGGACACTAGTGCACGTTGTTGGCGATCTGGACTGATCTAACCATTCTGGAGAGCAATCTGGAGCTCTGCCTAAAGGGTAATCAGCCAGCAATGCCACTGCTAAGTCTATACCCCAAAATGATCGCCAAAAAAGGGGAAAGGACCCACGTGGACAAAAATATCTGCAGCAGCTCTTTTTGTGGCAGCAAAGAACCGGACACTGAGGGGTATCCAGCCATCCGTCGGGAACGGCCGAACAAGCGGTGGCACATGAACAAAATGGAATACTACTGTGCTCTAAAAATGATGAGCAGGCTTCAGAAAAACAACATGAACTGAAGCAAAGTGAATTGAGCAGAACCAGGGGAATGCTGCACAATGATCAACTATGACTGACTCAGCTCTTCTCAGCAATCAATGATCTAAGACAATTACAAAAGACTCACAATGGAAAATACTATCCACATCCTGAGTCTGAACCGATGGCGTGTGAATGCTGCTTAAAGCAGACTGTTTTCACTTCATTGTTTTCATGGTTTTTTCTTTTTGTAAATGGTCTCTTCTTTCACATGTCTGATAAGGAAATAAATTTCACATGATTGCACATACATAACCTGGATCGAACTGCTTACTATGTTAGGGAGTGCGGAAGGAGGGAGAAAAGTTGGAGCTCAAAATTTTATAAAAAATGAATGTTAAAAAAGAAGCAATAAGGGACTGCTAGGTGGCACTGTGAACAGAGCACTGGCCCTGGAGTCAGGAGGACCCGAGTTCAAATCTGGCCTCAGGCGCTTAACACTTACCAGCCGTGTGACCTTGGGCAAGTCACTTAACTGCAAATACCCCTACGAAAAGCAAAAAAAAAAAGCTATACCTTCAAAACTTTGGTTTATTTTTTACAATAAGGAAAACAAAGTCTGACTCAATTTTTATTTTATTTGCTTTTTTTAGAGGGCAAGTGGGGTTAAGCGATTTGCCCAAAGTCACACGGCTAGTGAGTGTGTGCAAGAGATGGTTTCAGGGAGATCTGGGAATCCAAGGGAAGGGGCCAAACAAGGGGCACAGTCTGTGAAGACAAACAGGCCCGCGATCGTGGCAATGCCCACCGAGATCAGGAGTGTGGAAGAAGCCACGCGGCTGCTTCCAGGCCAAGAGGCCAGGCTCAAAGAGGAGAGACACTCGCGGGGAAACTTCTGCTTGATCATACGTGATTGTTACAAGGGCTTAATTTTCCTAATTTGTCTTCATTACAGGTTGGGGAAAGTGGGAGGGGGAGAAAAGATATACTTTTTAATTATAAAGAATTTTTTAAAAACCACCCACAATAAAATGGTAAATAAACCCACTGAAAGAGTATTGTTTTCGTATCCGATCAGTGATTTCATTCGAGTAGGGAATTCCTCATGAGGAACTCTCCCAATAATGCAGATGAAACTTTCTCTTCATTGGCAAGTCTTACTAAGTGGCTACCTGAGGCATGCTCTGAGAAACTCAATGATTCAGACAGAACGCAGCAGAGGCAGCATCTGAACCCAGGTCCTTCGTGATCCTAAGACCAGACTTCTACTCACTAAGTCACGGTGTCTCCTACAGAAGGAACATGTGACTACACAATCTTAGGACGGGATGAAGATGGAAATAACAGTTAAAAATAGATAGGGAAAACATAAAGATATCAGACAATGAAAAACTGAATTATCTTTCTGGATGACAGAAAAATGGCGAAAATGAGAGAAAAAACTCAGAAGAAATGGAAAAATAAGCTCAAACATGATTCACGTAGAAATCTAAGACAAAACGATGGTTCAGAAGGTGGTAACAATAAGAGAAAACTTAAGAATGTCCAAGAGATTCAAAAACAAAAAATTAAGATGCTACCTAGCTCCAGCAAGATAAATCTCATCTAGCATTATTACATGGCCCAAGCTACAGCCACAAAATAGCCTACATCTCTCTCCTCCCCCTATTTCTCTGTCTCCCTCCCACTCCCCTTGCCGTTGTGTGTGTGTGTGTGTGTGTGTGTGTGTGTGTGTATATTACTTCACAGAATTACACCAAGTGAGGACCTTAAACTTATATGAAAAACAGATAGACATCAATACCCAAGAATCATAAAGAAACAAAATGAATTAAGTGACCTTTGCACTGCTCGTTCTCAAACTATCGGTTAAAGCAAGTAACAATCACCAAAATCTGGTCCTGGGTAAAAAACAAACAAAAAATCCCCCCAAAACCAAATTCCAACCAGAAAAGGGCAATTCCAGAATTAGAACCGAAGTCCCAAACTATAATCAGAGTCAGCTAAATCTAAGCTGACCAAACAATGGGGATGACAAGGACTCTTCAGTAAAACCTCATCAGTGCTTCGCATGTGATATAAAGCCAGGAGATCCTGGGATTGAGGGGTGGCCCAGGCAAGAGTCAAGGAAATCCTGAAGTGTTCAGATGGCCCAACTTGATAAAGAAAACAGTACACCCCATCCTTCGGCAGTTCAAACGAAAAAGGCCTGAAGACCTCAGCGGACCAAGAGTGCCCTCGGCTACCCCGAGAGGCCACTGGTGAGGGGCAGAGCCCCTGGGATGGACACTGACGTACTGGAAAGCAGCCAGGGCAAGGTGACCAGGGGAGCACAGGGCTCCAAGATTTTACTACACAAAGATCCGGTGTTCTAAAAAGTACCAATTTGGGGTGGATATTCTATCAGAATTCAGATGGTTGAAGGGCTGCCACATGCAGGAAGGGTCAGACTTGCTCTGCTTAGCCCCAGAGCAGATTCTGGATCACAAAAGGAAGCGCCGACATCAACAAGCAGAATGTGGAGCCTTCAGACCGGAGGCTTCCTTTTACCTGCTGGGGACACTGGCCAGAGGATTATGGCCAAGGATGGCTTTGAAGTATACACCAACTGTGAGACCTTGGTAGGGAAACACAGATTACAGTGTGGCCAAAAAAACTGCAATCAGACCCATGTCACTAGACTGGTCTCATGAACTCCAAATTGGCGATCTGAAACAGGTGCCATTTTAAAGACAGATGTAAAGAATCAGAAGACATACTCATGGCAATTGTAGAGGTGGGAATCCTCACCCATTACACAATCAATGGAGAACAAAGATGGACAGCTCTGAGGAGACAAAGAGGAAAGTTTTCTACCACAAAAGGCAAGACTTCCGAAATCACCAGGAAAGTGCGGCTCGTAAAAAAGCGTTTGAACGATCCCTGATGAGAATCTGTTGTCCTAAAGGTACAAAGGGCAAACATCCTATTAGGCAGCGCTTCTTCCAAGCAGAGTGCTCCCGAGCACCATCGGGCGACTCCCCGGGCCCCCCTCCTGCTCACTCACCTGGACATGTGGCCCTTGAGGATCCTCGCCGGGGCAGCCAGGGCGTTTCTCCCCTCTCGAGGCGGCAGATCACCTCTGGTTTAGAACCTGGAAGTCCTGCTCACAGCAGAGAAATAGGAAAGTGCTGAGGACCGACAAAACCATCTCAGAAGCAATGTTAAAGCCTGGCCTTTGGGGGGAAGGCAGCACATAAAGCAGGCCCAGAGGGTGGTAGAAAGGTCCCCTGAGGGAATGCATCCCAGATGTGGTTTGGGGTCAGAAAAACAACATATACTCTGACCCACTCCCCGCTGGAGAGAGAGAGGATTTCTCACGTCTTCCCACATCTGCCTTGAAGGATCTTTGGCCTGGGGCTGCTGGGAGCTGGGAGTTGCCCTGGTCAGTACACTGAATGTGGCCTGTCCATTTATACAAGAGCTTCTCACCAGAAAGCAAGGGGCAGAACCATAAAGGGCCTTGGAATCTCCCCCCATCAGAGCTCTTCTTATATGTTCCTGCCCACAAAAGTCAAAAGTTCAGAGAAGCATTTTAGGTGTCCTCCCTCCCCCGCAGATTTTGCCAAGAAGGACTCCAAAGCCACCCTGATGGAGAGTCCATTCCATGGGGGCGGCCGTCCTTACCCAAGAAGACCAAGTTCTCGTAGTTCTCCAGCATCACGTCCCTGTACAAGTCCCTCTGGGCTTGGCTCAGGCGTCTCCACTCCTCCCGGGAGAAGTCCACGGCCACGTCCACGAATGTCAGTGACGCCTGAAACAGCCAACACATCCCTGCTCAGCCTGCAATCACAGTGCACGCAGACCATGGAGAAAACAAGGACTTAGCAGAGTGTCTAAGGTGTTCTGAAGAAGGGGCAGCTTGCTGGCACAGTGGGGAGAGGGCCTGGAGTCAGAAAGGCTCCTCTTCCTGAGCTCACATCTGGCTTCAGCCACTTCCTAGCTGTGTGACCCTGGGCAAGTCACTTTACCCTGTTTGCCTCCGTTTCCTCGCCTGCAAAATGCGCTGGAGAAGGAAACGACAGACCACTCCAGTATCTCTGCCAAGAAAACTCCAAACGGGGTCCCCAAGAGTCAGACATGACTGAGAAGTGGCTATCTACCAGCACAAGCAAGTTCTCAGGGCCCTGAGAGGTGGGGCTCATTCACACCCACCCAGAACTGGCCGCTCCCTTCTCAGTCCACGCGTCGATAGCTTTTCTGTCACTCAGTCACCCTACAAATCGTCTCCCAAACTGAGCCCCAGGGAAGGTATCGACTCCAAAGTACCACGGCACACAAAGGGAGTGCACACACACCTATTCCTGTGATCCCAGCATGCACACCCCAACTATTTATCCCTCATTAGCAGTCCAGTTCTCCACTGCTGACCTCGCTGCTTTGGGGGAGACTCTGCAGGAGGCCAGACCCCCAGAGTACCAGGAGGGAATACAGCACGTTCTCCCCATCTCCAGGCATTCCAGACACCCAGTTTCTCCCAAACCACAGATCACTCCAGACAGTGGAGACAGTCACTGTCACACTTATTTACCCAACAGTCACCACATGCAGACAGAGCAGTGTTGGGAGCTGGGAGATATACAGAACCTCACAGAGCTCACGATGTAGTGAGGGACTGGCAAAGGGTGCCACACAACACTCACTCAATCAACCAACAAGCATTTGTGAGCCCCAACAATGCACCAGGCACAGAGGTAAATAACGGGGGATACAAAGCTCATGAATCATGAGGCTCAGGTCCCAGCAAGTCACCCTGGTGGGCCAAACTGCCAACTCAGTGACCAGCATGTTAGGGAGCCCTGAGGGACGTGGCGGTAAGGGCTTCAAGTGCGCTGACTTTTGGAAGGTGGCCAAGGGTCTGCCCAAGCCATCTGGGACTTGAAGGGAACAGGACTGGCGAACTAAAGGCTTGAGCGGCAGAGGAATTCGGCTGATGCCTCCATCTGCTTCTGGCCGTGAGGCATGGCAGCAGTCATGAAAGACATCCTCCATCCTCTGAAGAATTGCTACGTCGCTGATCTCAGGAACAGCAGAGGCTGGGGAAGGCATTTGTTGTGTCCAGGAGTCATACGGCCTTACAAATGACCAAGTGCCAAAATGGGGAAGCCAATCACAAAGGCCAAGCAGAGATGGAAAGAAAGTTAGGAAACAACTTAGAGAAAAATTCATTAAAATGATCGATAACTTCAGCCAAGTCACAGGTTAAAAAATAAACCCGCAAAATCATCAGCGTGTCTGTATACTATTAACGAAACCTAGCAAGAAGAGACAGAAAAAGAAAATCTACTTAAAATAACTACAAAACATAATGAGTATCTGGGATCCCACCTACCAAGATACAGACAGGACTTACATGAATACAACCACATTTTCTTTACAGAAAAAAAGAGGAAGACCTGAATTACTGGAGAAAAAATTAATTCCTTCTGGCTGGATATCGACACAATTAAAATGATGAAACTATCCATCAAATTACAGATTTACAATAATTTACCACCAAACAACTAAGGGGTTACTTGATAGAATTAGACAGAATATTAACAAAACTCATTTGGAGGAACAAAAGGCAAAAAAATCTCAAGGCAAATAATGGAAAAAATATTTAGGGGATTAGTCTCTTAAAAAGCAATCTCCATCTCCGGCTTGCTTGCCTCTCCATTTCAAGATTCTAACTAGGCCTTCCTGAGTCGCACATTGCTTATTCATTCCCTGTTTGCATGCACAAAGACATCATTCGTGCCTTATCCACTGAAGCTGGGTAAAATCCTGCCAAGATACAGCCCAAATGCAAGAAAACAAGCACACAGCCACAGGCCTATTTAATACACATTCCCAAAGTCTCCGAGGCTCTGGCTTGGTCACTTCAGACTACAGAGTGCCTTTGATTATCAGAAACTCCTGATCTCTCAGTCATTTGGGGAGGTGGGAGGAGGTGAGCAGGGGTCTGCCCCTGTGATTTCCTCAGGGTGGGGAAACCTCCCTTACCAAAGGCCTTCAGAAGCTGCTCTGTATTTCCTGTCTTAGAGAGCTGCCTGGGGCCCTCTGGGCCAGCACAGGCCAGAGGCGGCGTCTTACACCCACATCTTCCTCACTTGGAAGCCAGCTGTCTACCCATCCCAGCATGCCAGCTCTCCTCTGGATCCTATCTGGGAAGATGATGTGCGCTTGAAAGTCATTTTTCAACAAAGTGAGAATTAGCTCAATCACATTACTACTTTGTATGAGGGACTTAACTTCAGCATTTTTTAATAAGCCCCATGCACCAGTCAGAAAAGAAAAATACACAGAAGACTGGGGACAAACAAGGCGAAAATGCATGAGGGAGAGAAGAAATCCATGGATGGATGGATGGGCCAAGGGAAAGGCACAGTCTCCAAGGAAGTCTCAGTCATCAATACATAATCAAAGATACAGGACACCAGTCCCCGCTTGGCGGCCTCTGGCCCTCCTTTGTCTGACCGCTCCTTCTCAGGTGCCTCTGCCACACATCACCTACACCTAGGGCCGCCTGGCCTCTGCCCTCCTCTCTTCTCTTCTGTTCCTTCAGCCTCTCGCTTGCTGATGTCCTGTGTACTCCATTCCCATCTCCACGCAGCTCACTGATGTCTGCTGGTGATGCCTTTTGGACGTCTCCAACTGATCACATCTGGCTTGTTATCTTCCCCCAAACCCTCCCCGTCCCTGCTGACCTCAGACACCCCAACTCCCTCCCTGACACCTCTCATCCGGCCCCTCTCACCTCAATCTTCCTCTCCTGGCTCTGCTTTCAAGGGCCAATAAGACCATTCTGATGCCTCACCCATGTGATGGTCCTTCAGATCTTGAAAGCAGCGACCCAGACCTCTATACCCCCATGTTGTGGGGTTTTCTTGGCAAAGTTACCAGAGTGGCTGCCATTTCCTTCTTTAGTTCATTTTACAGATGAGGAAACTGAGGCAAGCAGGGTCCCACAACCAGTAAGAGTCTGAGGCTGGAATTGATGAGTCTTCCTGACTTCCTGCCAAGCCTGGTCTTGCACTCCCTGCACCCTGGCACCCCTAGCTGCCCAAAAGCCTCATGTCCATTCCCTTTTCCTTGAAGAGGTCTCAAGGCCCTTTACCATCATTTGCCCCTCTCTAGCTTCCTGCCTAAAATGTGGCGCCCCATTACTAAAACAATGTTCCAGCCCTGGTCTGAATAAGGCACGTCCCTGGTGCAGGACACAACTCCTGTTTTATGCAGCCCAGGTCGCTCTTATCAGAAGTCTTTTTTGGCAGGCATGGTGAGCTTGCTGGGGTCCACTATAGTCCCCAGATCTTTCTCACTGGGAGTGCAGATATAATGCAGAAATTTGAAGATCTTCCCTGTACCTTAATAAGCCTAAATTGAACTCAAGAATCTTTCCTGATTTGAAAATCTACTCTTCCCCCTGACAGGGTGAATATGGTTACATGGAGCCTGGGGTGGGAGGCTTGTTTTTCAGGCGGCACAACTTCTGTTACTTTGTAGGCAAGTGGGTCAGGGAGGTGGTGACCTTCTCTGGGCCAGGAGAAGGCTATATATTCCTTGAGGTGAGGTTCTGCTTTGGGGCTCACTTAGGGAAGAGTTGTGTGCTTTGGCCAGACTCTGGGCAGCCGTTAAGCCCCCAGCTTTTAAAACCCAGATGTTGGTGCTAAGTATGGATGTGATGGTCATTCAGCCAGAAGCCCGTCTGCTGGTCTGTGCTATTTTCTCTTGTAACTTGTTTGTATTCTCTGAAGTTCAGGTGCTGACTTTTACCCTGAACTCGGTAAATGACATATGTTTGAATGATTAAAGTAAGACCGTTAGCCCTTTCTGAGTTGCTTCCTTTGGAAAAGCGGGATCTAAGAACCTGCGCTAGCAGGCCCTGGGGATGCTGGGGGGCTTGCTGCCACAGCAGGCCAGGCAAGTCACCCTCACCGTGTGACATGGAGGATTCCCCATTTCTCCCTCAGTCTCACAGCACTGTCCTTCGTCCAGTCTCTGGGCCCCCCCTGTCTGCATGGACACAATCTCAATGGTCAGCAGAGATCTTGGCTGTCTCAAGGCCTAGACTCTCCAGCCTGGGTCCACCCTCAAAGGCCTCTGAAGAGTTTGGGGCTGGATGACTTATCTAGTCTAGCACCTAAAGAAAAATCCTGAGTGTTCTGGGGGAGAGACTCAGAGCCCCAGACGGAACCCGGGGGGGGGGGGGTGGCAGCAAAGAAGAGTGAGGTTCAAGTCAACACATCAATCCAAATTTGGAAAAGCTGCATGAAGAGAAGCAATCTGAACTCACCTGAGGCACGGCTGAAAGGAGCCCCGAAGTCATCGCTGCCTCCTTGAGGGTCCTTTGTGGGGGAGAAAGCAGAGCTGCAGGCAGAAAAAGCAGCAGTGAGGGTGAGGAAGCCTGCCCCACAGGACCCAACCCACCAGGGCAGGAGGAAGAGGTGGAAGCAAAGCCAGGAACCGCCCTGAACCTCCCAGAGTCGGACAAGAGCCAACGATCCCTAGAGCAGAGACCCCAAGCCTGCCCACGGGGCGGCAGCCGACTCCCGGGCTGACCTCTGGCCGGACGGAGTCAGAGCCCAGGGTCATCTCCTCTGCACACATCCCTTTTTCCTAGTGCACAGGACAGGGGATGTTCAGAGCAGCCTGCACTCCCGCTCTCTGCAGTCCAACCTCGTCCACCCAAACTGCCCTCTCCAAGGGCAATCTTCCTTCTCTCAGTGCTCCTCCCCCTCCAGACCATGCCCGCTGACCTGGGGGTCCCTCAGCGCGTGGCCCTGAACTTATCTCTCATCCTAAGCCCTCCCCACCCCCCTTCCCTAGGACTGCAGAGGCACCCCCAGCCTCCCAAGCTAGGAGTCCTCCGGATTCCTCTCACTGCCCCCCACCCCTAGATGCAATATGGCCCCAAGACCTGTCCGTTTCACCTCTGCAACATCTCCAAACGTGCCCCCTCCCCTCCTGACACCCTGCCTGCCCTGGCGGAGGCCCTCAGCACCGCAGGCCTCCCTGCCTCTAGTCTCTCCCCACTCCAGCCGTCAGAGTGCCGTCACCCCCTACTCAGCAAGCTCCAGTGGCTCCCTTCTGCCTCCAAGATCCAATACAAGATGCCGTCTGGCAATCAAACCCTTGGCAGCCCAATACCCTCCTCCGTTTCCGGGCCTCTGATACCTGACCCTCAACTCTGTACTCTGCGGTGCAGTGACCCCAGCCTCCCAGCCTCCTCTAACACAACACTCTCTTGACCCTGGGCATCTTCTCTGGCTGTGCCCCACGCCTAGACCGCTCCCCCTCCTATGGGCCTCCTGGCTTCATTCACCTTCCAGCCAAAACCCCACCTGGAAAAAGATGCCTCTTGACCCCCCGCGGTGGCAGCAGCTTCACTCTGGGGCCCCCTCTGATCTACCAGTATCTGCCTGCTCTGGCCCCAGCTCTCTGCCCATCTTTGCCTTTCTCTGTAGCCCCAGTGGTTAGCACGGTGCTGGGCACAGAGGAAGCACTTAATGCTTGCAGACTGACTGAATGAACACGTCAGGCCAACGTCAGAGCTGAGGGCCCCAGGAATACACTCGGCAATGACACAAGGCCCTGGCTCAGGAGGGGGGGGGGGGGAGTGGCCTGTTCCCTACTGCGGGGGACCGCGATGCTCCCAGCAAGGGGTGTTAACTGCGCTGTGACTAACAGGGCAGACAAACAAACAGAGATAACTGAGGTTCACAGACAGCTATGCCGGCTAGACTCCTGCCTTCCTCTAATCTGGGGGTGACACTTGACCGCTCTGGGCCTCTGAAATGGAAGAGAGAGGAGAGCACCTGCCCTCCCTGTGCGATGGCCGCTGAGGGGCCACTCGCCTGCACGGGCACCTCCCCCACTCTGTGGAAGCCACAGCAGGGGACCCCAGGGCATGGGCCGCTCTGCTCACTGATTCCCCCCACGCAGGCAAGACAGAGGCTACAGGAGAGGAAACCGGATCTGGGAATAAAGAGCTGGCTGAGAAGGGGTGTGGGAGAGCCAAGCCTACACAAAGGGGGAGCTGCTGAGGGGGCGCCCACGGGCAGAGCAGAGCCCCAGGGCCGCTGGCTCAGTGGGCTGAGCCCAGATTCTAATCTGGCTCCAGCTCCTGGCAGCCTGTGAGTCTGGGCATGGCCCGCAATCTCGACTTCTCCACCTCTGAAATAGGGTAACAGCAGCTCTGGGGTGGCTGTGAGCGCTATGGGAAGGCTGCTAGGTTTCCTTTCTAAAGCTAATGCCCCTCATCGCGTCCCAGGTCAGTGAGGAATCACAGACAGCTCTATTCACCCTTGGGCACAGGACAGGGTGTGACTCTGCGCCACAGGGGCCCCAAGAGTCCCTGCTCTTTCCAAGTGTGGATTCCATATATGCACCATTCAGAGGGCCCACACAGCAACATCTCAGATCAATATGGACTTCTTTTCCTTCTCTCAAGTAAACCAATCACTGTCCCCGGGAACAAAGCAGAAGACATGGCAGGAACATCCAGAATATTCCTTCCATTAAGAAAAACGCCCCAGAAGCCACAGACAGAACCGCCTCAGAAGCTCCGGATGTCACTGCCTTGGTTACCTAGAAACAGCCTTAATGGGCCCTCCCACAGGAGCAGGGGAAACTGCAGCATAGGCTCTCATCCCTCTGCTGGGGTTACTGATTTAGTGAAGGGAATGGGGGGAGGGGAAAGAGGGGGTAGAGAGGAAGGGGAGGGGGGAGAGGAGAGAGGGGAGAGAGGAAGGGAGGGGGAGACAGGGAGAGGGGGGAGAGAGGAAGGGAGGGGGAGACAGAGAGGGTGAAGTGAGGAAGAGGGGAAAGGGGGAAGAGAAGAAGAGAGGAGGGGGGAAGAGAGGAAAGGGAGGGGGGAGAGAGTGAGAGGGAGAAGAGAAGAAGGGGAGGGGGGAGAGAGGGAGAAGGGAGGGGGGAAGTAAGGGAGGGGAGAGAGTGAGAGGGAAAGAGAGCAAGAAGGAGAGAGAGAAGGGGAAAGAGTGAGAAGGAGAGGCAGAGGTGGGGAGGTGGCCTCTGGCCAGCCCTGCCCAGTTTGGGGCCCAGCGGGAGGGCACAGCCTGGTCCAGCTGCAGCATCTTCTGTGGCCGCGATAATGCAAGTCAGAGGCTCTTCCCCTCTAAAGCCCTTCCCACTCTTCTGGAGGCCGGCTCGCCTGGCTCCTCCCCAGGCTGCTTCTCCAGTCTCTGAAGTGACTGTCCCATGCTAGGAAGGCTCTCCCTTGTGCGCCCACTGTGCGCCTGAACCGGCTCACACCAGGGTCTGGGGGCTTGGCTCCCCAGGGTGGGGAGCGTTTCTTGCCTCTTCCTTGAATCCACAGAGTTTAGCACAGCGCCAAGCATACAGCAGGTGCTTCATAACTAACTGAAAGCGCTGCCAAAGGTAACAAGGTAACCAAGCGCAATTACAGCGGAAAGCCCTCGGGCAGCGGCTGACGCTGGGGGGGGGGGGAGCGGGGCCCCTGCTGGGATTGCCACCTGCCAGGGGACCAGGGCCCCCCATGGCCACCCCCAGGGCAGGCGGGTGGGCAGGACCCTGGCCCACCCCAAGCCCAGGCAGCAGGGGCTTGATCGGACCCTGCCTCTGTCTGCGCAGCGGGGGGTGGGGCTTCGACGCGAGCTGACCCCCGGAGCAGACGGGGAAACTGAGGCAGGCGGCCTTCCCGGGGCCGCAGGGGCCCTCAGCTCTTCCCGCCCGGCCCGGACACTGCTTTGCCCCCAGCCCACGGGGCGCGGCCCCCTGGGGAGTCTGGACCGGCCCAGGTGCTCCGAGCTTCCAAGAGAGACGGAGTTTTAGAAAGGAGGGGGGAGAGGAGCTACAGACAGGAGCCGCGGGGAGGGAGGAGAGGGTCCCCCTGGGCACAGGCGTGGTGACAGGACCCCCACCCGCTCAAGGGGTGGCTCTGAGCGCCCCCACCCCGGGGCCCTCGCGGGAGGGTGCGTCGCCCGACTCTGGAGGCAGGCCCCCAGCAGAGCACCTGGCCGCGCCCTGACTCAGTTTCCCCAGCTGCAGAAGGGGGACCACAGCAGCCCGGGCTGCGCCTCTCCCTCCCAGCCCCCGGCCTGGGCTCCTCCCCAGGCAGCCCCCGCCCCGTCTCCACAAGGGCCGCCAGCGGGAGCGGCAGACGCGGGAAGATCCGAGTTCGAATCCTGCCCCACGCGCTGCGCAGCGGCGGGGTTACCCACCACCAGCGCCCTCCCCGGGAGCTGGCAGGACCGCCCCCCCCGCACGCCTTCCCGCCGCCGCGGCGGGCCGCCCCCCCCCCCCAGTCCCCCCCCCCCCCCCCCCCCCCCCGCCGCGGGTCCGGAGCGCTCCAAAGCCAGCACGGGGCCCGGTCTCCCAGCCGCGCGCCTGCGCACACCGGCTCCGCCCCGCCGCCGCGGCACGCCTGCGCACTCGGGCCCCGCCCCGCCCCCGACAAGCTTGCGCACGCGGCCCCGCCCCTACGGGGCCTCTGCCGCAGCCCCGCCCGGCCCCCGCCCCAGCCCTTCACACGAAGCGCACCGCCCCCACCCCACCCTCCAGCCCCACTCTTCCCACTGCCCCGCGCGCGTGCGGGCACGCGCACCCTCCACACATGCGCCCTCGGGCCCCACCCTGTGCGGGCGCTTACCTCAGCCGGAGGCGTCCCTCAGGCCCAGCTTCCTACGTCAGCCTCCCCCGGGATCGGTCCCAGTTCCCGCCGCCGCTGCGGGGACGCCACCGAGAACAAAGAGGCCGACTACCCCTCTCCGCAGCTACTGCGCCTGCGCACCCCAACCCCCGGAACTACGCCTCCCACAATGCACCGGGTCCGCGGCGACGAGAGAGGGGAGCGCGGAGCACGTACGGCCAGGACGCAGGGACGCAGTGCCGGAGGCCATGGGGATTCTGGGAAATGGAGTCCGTGTCTGCGGGTGGGGAAGGCTGAGAGCCGGAGCGGGGCCTCTGGGGCATCGGGGCCGCTCCCTCTCGACCAGGCCGCGGCCTCCCCGCGGCGGGCCGAGCCTCAGCTTCTGCATTGTGTCCACGGGAAGAACAGTGATACCGGGGCCGTCCCGGAACCTGCGGATCCCCCAGAGGCCCCTGCTGGGCGCCTCCGGCCTCGGGGTCCTCACCACGTGCCGCCCTACGGGCCGCCCCCGCGTCCACACCTGCCCGGCAGATGGGCCCTCATCCCCCGGTCCACACCTGCCCTCCAATCAGGGGATCATCCTCATTCCTCGGTCCTCCCTTGCCCTGCAGACAGCAGCCCCCATCATCTGTTCCACAGCAGCCGCGCAGGTAGAGGCCCATCCCTCCCCGCCCCTTCACACCTGCTCTGCAGAGATGAGTTAGGAAAGGGCCTAGCGCTCCTCCTGACTTCCAGGCCCGGCATCCATGTTGATGATGTTTGGTTACAGCAACTGATGAGTATGGGCGATCATGGAACAAGGCTGCAAGCCTTTATTGTGCACCTGCTGTGTGCCGAGCACAGCTTCAAGTGCTGGAGGTCCAAAGCAGGGCTTTCAGGAGCTCAGTCCGAAAAAGCACCAATTCCGCGCAGTTGGCTAAGGGCGAAGAAGCTACTTACAAGATGAATGGAAAACAATCAATTGAGAGCAGAAACTTGACATGGAAAATGAAGGGAGCCGGGTGGCAGAGATGAGACCTCCCTCTTCTCATCTGTAAAACGACGGAGTGGACCCAAGAATCAATCTTGAAGCATTGACTAAGCTTTTGTAGTTCTGTAGAAAGATGTGTGTGGGATGACTTGCCGTGAAGTTTCCGCATTCCGAATATCATATATCCATTCTTATTACTTCCTTGTATTTTGTAACTAAGTTCAGTATTGTTTCCCCGTGTGTGTGTGTAAGTCATTGTGTATTTCAAGGTAATGTAACAGCTATTGAGTATTAATACAATTGATTGGATTAACTATTATATATATGTTAAATATATATTTAACTTATATATATATAATTTAATATATAAATACATTAAATATTATATATATTAACTATTATAGACCAAATTAGAGGTGTTTCTAGTTCGGGGAGTTTGGGGAAAGGAATGGTAGTGTGAGAGGTAACAAAGGGTTAAGTTTCTATAGAACTGCAAGAATTGCTGAGCAAGACTACTGACAAGGAGGAACAGGCAAATAGCCTTGGGAAAGTTGAGGCAGTAGCCTTGGGAAGAAGCACAGTCCCTGGTTCTCAGACTAAAACTCCTAGATAATACTAAAAGTAATGAAGAATGGAAGGAGCTGGCAGCAGCAGGTGGATTTGACCAATCAAGGAACAGACAGTAGCCTTGGGGCACTCAAGCCCAGATAAGAATGTGTTTAGGGTAGACTGAAGGGGGGTTCAGTATTCTAAGGTTGTTACTGTGCTTGTGTAGTGAACTTCATGTACTATGTATATTATCCAACAAGATTAGAGGCTCATTAGTAATAATTAGGTTAATGACTGTAACCCTTTGCTTATTTAACCCAGCTTTGGCTTCTGCACAGCAGCCTCCTCTCCTGGGCATTGTTCCAGTGACTGGACCGCCCGCTTCTCGCGAGATTCTAATAAAACTTCCTGTCTTCACTTTGAGGTCTCCGAGTAGTCAGTTTGGGTTGGGGTCTTTGTACCCCACACAGATGCAAGGAGGAACACCGAATTTTAACCTCTATTTGCGGTCAGATTAGAGTATGGGGATGATATCCTCCCAAGGGGAGAATGGTTAGACAAAGTGGTAAGACAGAGATGTAAAATGCAAAAGTTTTCCCATTAAGAGGAACCATAAACTTTGAGAAAAGAAAGAGGATTAGATTTTTCTCTAAGAAGTTTATGATTGACTTCCAAATGTGCATATCATGGAAATTCAGGCTTTGAGTATGTTTTAGAAATAAATTCTCAAAATTGGATTAAGGATTTTTCCCATAAAATGTATTGATAAAAGTAAAAAAAAAAGTAAAAGTATTTCCCCATTTTTAAAGTATCTGATCATTTTAAAAGGCATTGTTTGAGTCTACTCCTGTGGCTGGGAAGCTGAAACCACTTCTCCCTGCTGCTTAGAGACCCTAAGGACCTCTGTTATGCTCACCAAAAACTCAGATCCAAAGACTGATGCAAAGAGTTTTCTCTCAATTGTATATCTCATGCAACCCATATATCTTATCTGAAAACTGGCCTGTACTGATCAATCAATCATTGTTTCTAAGGCTCCTACCAGGTCCTTATGACCACTCCCACAGCTGCCAAACTTGTGGCTGTGGGCTCCTGGATCATCTAAAGAAAGTCCCCCACCAAGTCCTGAGTGAATGGCAGAACTCTCTGGGGACCTCAAGGTTTGTCTGGTATAGCCCCAGGGCAGCTGACATCCAGACAAGACTGCTGTCCCAAGATTCTGGCCTAGGGCTGAGTCTATGTTCTTGGCCCTCTTACCTGGGACACACTTCCCTGATAGGTCTTCTCATGGAACTTAACCTCCTGTGACAAAATGCTGTTCCATCACTACTTAGACCTGCCAGCTTAATGCCTTAGCTTACCAACCTAAGCCCAAAGCTCAGGGGTTAAGGTGGCAGGTCTAAGAATTTGTCAGCCCCTCCCCTTAGCAAAGATGGAATGGCATTTTTATCAACATCTCATCCTGACCCAACATGCCTCTCATGGCTTCTTGGCTTTTACCTGCTTCTCCTTTATTGGTCAGAATGGGAGGAGTCCTTTGAGACCCCCTCCCTTAGGTCAAAAGGCGGCAATGTCAGGACCCCCTTCTCTTTTTATTATTAGGAGACCACCTGTTTTCTGAACGAAGGCCTAGCAAGCAGGCTGTGCCCTCAGTCTGGCATAACCACAGCCCTTGGCACACAGGCTTTGGATGACCTCAGCCACAGCAAAACCCCAACATTGTTTCTGTCCACGAAGCCCAGCTAGGAAGCAAACTTGTCTCAGTGTTGCTGAGTGACAAGCCCTCGCTGTCAGGGTTACAGCCTACTGGGCCATCACTGGCACCAAAGTGGGTCTCCTAGCAGAGGAGGCCCAGGCACATGTGTTGACTTCCCTCCTCCAATGGAATAAAGAAAGCTTTTAGCTTATGACTACCGTTAGTGCTTTGGTTTTACTTTGTTTTGCTTTATTTTGCTTTAGAGTTAGCTCTGGCTGTGAGGGCCTGTGTGAGCGCTCTGGCTTTCTTAGTTTAACAGCGGTGTCCCTTTGTAATCAGGGTTGACAGATGCAATGGCCCATCCCTTTGTGGCTGACCTGCTGCAATGGGAATTGCCTTTATCTCCTTACAAAAGTTGTGAATAAGATCTGGCTTTGTCTCAGATCTGTGCCAAGCATCAGGCACTGGCATGTCAGCACGTTGCCACCTTGCCCTCCTTTTAATAAATTCATCTTCGTTCTCTGTCTTGAGTTTTGCCTTGTTAATCAGGGCAAAAGGCCAGACAAAGGGTTGTCCTTTTAATAGCAGCTGGGGAGGCCTTAGAAGAGTCCAAGCTCTCTTGGAGGAGCAGTGTAAAAAAGCAGGGTGTCTCTGGCAGAGGCCGCACTCACCAGCTTTCAGGACCTGGCATGGAGCTCATCAGGGCCAGCGGCCTGTACTCATCCTGGACCACCTGGTGCTCCCTTCCTTATCTCAGGCCCCTGTTAGCTCCAAATGATCAGTTTTTGTTCTTTCCTGTCCAAAACTCATTGTCCTTGGCTCAGAAGACAGAAGGAGAAGAAGCTGAGCCATTCTGCCTTCTCGCTGTGACAGTGTCTTTGTCCCGTTCACTCAGGGCCATGATTCTATCCCTTCTCCCTTCTTTTGGTTGTGAGTGGTTTTCATCGCCAGCCTCAATTCCTTTTGATCTAGAACACTCCTGCCAGTTCTTAGACGGCTGTGGTGTGCCCTCTTAATGTGGGGTGGGATTCAAAGCTTATAAAAACTGCCATTCACTGATGAGTTCCCTATGTATCCACATCAGTCTCGTTTTTCTTCCTTATTGGAATTGTTTCCCTTTGACTCCACAACTGTGTTCTTGAGGGTTTCCTGTCCCTCATGGCCAAGTTCCTCAGCATTTTAGTCCATGCAACCCTACATTTCCTTCTTCTGGAACCTTTCAAAACAGCTTTCCCAATGTCACACTAGTCTCAGCTTTCTCTTCCTCTACCAGAAAGTTTTAAATGAAATGGTCATTTTCCCCAAAAGCTCCATTATTTTCACTCTAGTCACCAGTTTTCCCATGTTTGTATGACTCAGAATTTTCCTTTGATGGTTCCATCACCTTTGAAACACAAAACTATTATAAAGACAAATCAAGATATTGTGAGCTGCTTGGGTTTTTGGACAGAAAGCTCCAGCAAATATCCAGATAACTGATGCTCCTTGGAAACTTAGTAGCTGTGACCCTGGACGAGTCATTTAACCTCTGCTTGCCTTGGTTTCCCCACCTGTTAAGTGGGTATATACGATAAACCTCAGAGGGTTATGGTGAAGATCAGACGAGATGATATTTGTAAAGATACACATAGTAGGTCCTATAAGATGACATCACTCACCACTATTAGGTCGTTCCTCTGTGTTTCCAGAACTCCTTCCCTATCATCCTCCATCAGGGAGGTCTGTTCTTTATTCCAATGACAAAATCACTTCTGTTTCTGCCTCTGTGGACCTTTACTAATATACTCTCCACAATGTTGTCCTCTCCCTGCTTCTGTTTCCCCACGGAAGGACGCTTTGTGTGAAAGCATATTAAGAACCTCCTTTTTACTTTCTATAGAAATATTTCCCTCTAAAGCCTTCTCCAGCCTCCCAGATCAAACCGCCTCCTATTCTAGGACTGGGTGACAGGCCAGGACAAGCAGGATTTTTTAAAGGCAGTGGATTAACACCATGTGATGCCCAGCCTTTTAGCCAGCAGTGTGGTGTGTGTTGTGGCCAGCCAGTCGGCCCCTGAATCCACCTCCCCTCTTGACAAAAGGACTGTGAAATACAGCTGAAGGAGAGATTCCCTTTGCTCCCAGAGAGAAGAGAGTGGTCCAGGGAGAGGAGTGGATGGTGACTTTGCCCACTCAGATTTCTGGAATGTTAACCCCACACTATGCTTTTATACATTGGGATTCTCTTTGTTAAGTGGCACCTAAAATTTTCTTGAGGCAAAAAGTCATGTTGAAGAGCAAACTTTGCCAGTTTGAGACATCTCCCTCCCTCTCTCTTTGGGCCATTTCTGCCTTGGAGAATAATAGGCCTACCGTGTGCCAAGCAGTGTGCTAAACACTTACAATGATTATGTCATTTGATCCTCATGACAATCCTGGAAGACAGGCGCTGTTATTAAGCCTATTCTACAGAGGAGAAAACTGAGGCAGACAGTGGTGAAGCAATCTGCTCAAGGTCACACCAATGACCTAGTAAGTATCTGGGGCTGCATTTGAGCTCAGGTCTTTCTGACTGCAGGCCCCAGGGCTCCATCTACTGGGCCACCTAACTGCCCCTGTGGAATCACAAGAAAGTAGACTTGTGCCTAAAACAGAGCATGGTATTAATACATTCTGATCTCACTAAATGCCTTCCCCAACTCCCCTTACTTACACATCTTTAGAACAAGGCAGATCTACTTCCCAACGAGAACCACGTTCCAGACTTGGGCCACATCCCACTAAGTCTTTGTTTGACCCAACATGTCAAATCTGCTTGTGTTGGGGCCTTCAGCTCATCCTTCTGACTGTCTGTACTGGGAATATCTGTGTGTAGACACTTACAAGCAAACATCCGTGTTTCTGTTGGTTGCATGCCTGAGAGGAAGACAGACAGACAGACAGACACACAGGGCAGGCAGGCAGACAGACAGAGACACAGGACAGGCAG
>NW_027186289.1:3340830-3370616 GCF_028583685.1 Petaurus breviceps papuanus | reverse complement strand
GGCAGGCAGACAGACAGACACACAGGACAGGCAGGCAGACAGACAGACACACAGGACAGGCAGACAGACAGACAGAGACACAGGACAGGCAGACAGACAGACAGAGACACAGGACAGGCAGGCAGACAGACAGACACACAGGACAGGCAGACAGGCAGACAGACAGAGACACAGGGCAGACAGACAGACAGAGACACAGGACAGGCAGACAGACAGACACACAGGACAGGCAGGCAGGCAGACAGACAGAGACACAGGACAGGCAGTCAGACAGACAGACACAGGACAGGCAGGCAGACAGACACAGGACAGGCAGACAGACAGACACACAGGACAGGCAGGCAGACAGACAGACACACAGGACAGGCAGACAGGCAGACAGACAGAGACACAGGGAAGACAGACAGACAGACACACACACAGGACAGGCAGGCAAACAGACAGACAGACACAGGACAGGCAGACAGACAGACAGAAGGATAGATAGGGAGAGGTAGGTAGATAAACAGAGATAGATGGACGGACGGATGGACAGATAGACACAGACGGATGGATGGATGGGTGGATGGACGGATGGATGGATACATGGATGGATGGACAGACAGACATTGGTTTAGACAGAGCATTAAGCCTCTACTAAGAGCCAGTAACTATACTAAGGGCTGGGAGCTGCAATGCCAGCTAAAAGATTGTTCCCGCCCTGAAGCAGCTGAATTGTAAGGGCTGAACACATAAGAGGGAGTTGAGAAGAGGGAAGGTCCAGTCACGTCTGAAGACAGCAAGAAGCCCAGTGTGGGTGCTTCTTCAGGGAGGCTCGGGAACACAGAAATCAGATTTCATCTGCTCTGAAGTTCCGGCAGTCTCCACTTGCTTCCCTCTTCCTTTGCAGGTATAGTCTGTGATGTCTGGCTCCAGGGGCAACCAGGCATGC
This sequence comes from Petaurus breviceps papuanus, assembly GCF_028583685.1. Lineage (NCBI taxonomy): Eukaryota > Metazoa > Chordata > Mammalia > Diprotodontia > Petauridae > Petaurus > Petaurus breviceps. The sequence continues at coordinate 3,369,685 of NW_027186289.1, read as the reverse complement.
CATGCCCAGAACACACTCCCTCTTCACTGGACCTCAAAGGGTCCCTAACTTCCTTCAAGGTTCCACTGGATCACTGCATTCGAACAGAAGCCCTTCCTGATCCCCCAGCTCCCGCTATCCTCCTTCCCTAAACGACCTTGCCTTTATTTTGTATTTTTATCCTGTATTAACCGCCCATCTCCAAGCACCCTGATTGACATCTGGCCGCTGGACCCAGGTGGCTCCGGAGGAGAGAGTGAGGCTGGTGACTTTGCTCAGCCCTGCCTCACTTGAATCCAATCCACTCGCAGGTCAGGTCGTGGCATCACCTCCATGACGCCATGGTCCTCTTCAGGAATGAAGGAGGAAGCACATTCTGTGTTAAGCAGGGGTGGGTGCAGCCTCAGACACCCACTGGCTGTGTGAGCCTGGGCAAGTCGCTTCACTGCTGTCTGCCTCGGTTTCCTCATCTGTAAGAAATAATAGCACCTACGTGGTGGTTGTGAGAATCAAATGAGGTCATATTTGTAGGCACTTTACGAGCCTTAAATTGCTCTATGAGAGTATATTTACTATATTAACATAGAAATATATTAAAATAACACAGTCGATATGTTTATTAAACAATATGTCATATGTAATATAAATATTAAATACATTAAAGTAAGTGTATACTTACACATGACATCTGTGTCATGTCATGATTATGTGCATCATTTACTCAGGACTTAGCGATGCTAATGCAGTCATCAGGCCAGCTCCTCTCCCTACACAGGGACATACTGTCTCCCTCAATACAATGTGAGCTCTCAGAGTGAGGACGGCTTCATTTCTGTATTTATATGTCTAGCTCATGCTTAATCAATGCCTGACTGGTCCGTCAATAAGCACTTATTGATCAATGAGAAGGTAAGAGCTCAGGGAGGGAGAGACATTTGCAAATTTCCTGTGGGTTTGTACAAAGCCGAACCCATGTGCAAGGGAGCTCTGCAGAGGGGTGAGGATGGTAACTCCTGACTCTTGGCCTCTTCTCCAGCTGTCTGTCCCCTATGCCTGGAACACTCTCCCACCTCATCTCCACCTAGACTTCAATGGTCTCCTCCAAGTCCCAACTAAATTCTCACTTTCTAAGGGAGACTTTTCCCCACCCTGGGGAGTGATAAGGAGTCACTGGAGTTTATAATGGGATGACATGGTCAGACCTGGGCTTTGGAGATTGGACTGGAGCAGGGAAAGACTTGAGACAGACTGACTGACCTTCAGGCTCCTGCAAGAGGCGGTGTCTGCAGCAGGCTGGGGACAGCATCAGGGGTCTATTTGAGAGACGTAGCAGAGAGGAACTCGACTAGTGACTTGGACACTTGGGGGACAAGAGACAGTGAGGAGCCCAGGGTAACTACTAGGTTGTGAGCCCGAGGGACTATGAGGAGAGGGGCCCCCTCCACATTTAAGATAAGACAATCATGTCAAGGTCTGTTTGTGAAGTTCCTGTGAGACGTCCATTCCACTGGTCCACGCGCCTGGAACAAGCCTGGGGTGGGGAGTGGTGGTTGTGGGGGGGCAATTCTCTGAACTCTGTGCTGAGTGCCTGCTGGCCCCCAGGTCTAGGCAGCCCTCCCTGCCTCCTGGGCTGGGAATCCTGGGATACAGGGAGATCAACGTGGCCCACATTCCTGCTGTCTACCCTTCTGCTCTGTTTTAGTATAGTCAGACCATCCTTTAGTAAGTTGTGGTGCCTTCCTTCACAAAAACCCTGGAACCTCAGGGGAGCGAGTCCCCTGCACCCCGGCAGATCCCACTTACTTGCCGGGAGCAGTCACACAGTCAGCCATAAGCAAGGCTACAACTCCATTCTCTCCTCCTTTCCCTTGAAGGGACTAAGAATGTTTTCCTCATCCTCCACCCCCAGATTAACACCCCCCCCCCCAGGTTGGCTGAAGTCAGTGGCGTTTAAACCTCCTTATCCTCTAAACACTGTTTATTCTGTCCCAGCCTAGCCAGACAATGGCATAATTTGGACCCATCCAAGCCCAGGCACAATTAACTCATTAATGTCAGCGGCTGAAGACAGGCCGCCTCCAAATCAAGTATCTTACTGAGGTCATTCCTCCAACATCTTTACTCTAAAAAGTTAAAATGTAATGAGTTTGCTTGTACTGAAAACCTGCTAAAACTCCAATACTCATAGAGACGTACATTTCTGGTATAACCTTACACCTGCTAAATTGGGGAAGTCGGGTCGATGTTGGCAAGCCTGTGGAAAAACAGGAGAACTTCCCATGATAGCAGATAGTGACTGGGTGGGCATGCTTGGGACGGCACAGCTGTTCATAACTGCCCATGGTGACCCCCCTCTTGGTACCGTTTCCTAAGGAAGAAATTGCTGGGGTTAAGTTGGTTCAATCGCGTACGACTCTCCATGACCCCATTTGGGTTTTTTTGGCAAAGATACTAGAGGCATTTGCCACTTCTGTCTCCAGCTCATTTTACAGACAAGGAAACTGAGGCAAAGTGAAGTGACTTGCCCAGGGTCACAAAGCTAGTAAGTGTCCGTTCCTCCTGACTAGAGACCCCAGGCTCTGTCTGCTGCAGCACCACCGAGGTGTCCGTGGATGAAACAGAAAGGAGCACGAGGTCCTCACAGTATGTGTCAGGTACGGCAAGCCCAGGCATGGCCCGGTTTGGCGGGAGTGTCTAAACTTGTGGAGCAGGAAAACGATGAGTGTCTTTGGGCGTCTTGTCCTAAGGACAGTATTTTCCAGCCTCCTGGTATTTGCCTGCTGATCCAGCTCACAGACGTAAGAGATCCCAGTTTCTGGAACACTGGACAAGAGCCCCAGGTGATGGTGACGGTGTCTCACCGGAGACTGCCTCTGTCCCAGATTCAGGAGGCAAACTTAATGAAGTCCTTGTCTCTGTTTGCTTGTTGACCATTTGCTGACCTTGCACATGTTAGCTTCAGAGCACCCTGTCCCCTGTCCTAAGGGATCCTAGGCTTAGCAATCATGGCCATCGGTGGGGAGGGCTGGGCCCTTGGCAATGCACAGGTAAAACCTCTGGCTCTGAGTGGAGGCCAGGGATAAGCCAGGCCCTGCCCTGCCCTGCCCTGCATTCCTCTGCAGTTTTTCTTTTTCCCCCATGACTAGCACAGGACTCAGTCCATAGTAGGTGCTTCATAAAGGCTTGCTGACTGGTAGGCTGGGTGGGCAAGCCCTGGTGGAGCTTAGTTCTGACATGTACAAGCCAAGTGATTATGGGAAAGTCACTTAAGCCAGCCCTGATTTCCCCCTTTGTAAAAATGGGCATCATGACACTTTGGCATCTTCCTAACAGGAGGGTTGGAAGGCTCAAAGAGATGATGTACGTAGAATGCTTTGCAGGCCTTAAAGCTCTGAATAGATGTCACCGGGTCATTTTCTTTGATCTCAGTGCCATACATCTTGGCTACCTTCCCACCCCTTTCATGTCACCTTCTGATCCCACCACTGCAATGAAACTCTCCCAAAGGTCTTGCTGCTTCCAATGGCTCCCCTTCAGTTCTCATTCTACTGGACATGTCAAGCTCCTTTCCTGGCCCTCCCTCTCTTGGCTTCCATGGAGCTATGCACTGTTGGACTGATCCCCCCATGGCAGGATGCTCTGGGGCTCCTCATCCCTACAGTGCCCCTCTTCCAAGATGGTGCCTTGGGCCCTCTACTCTCTGAGAGATCTCCAGGGCTCAGTCATCAGCTCTACCCATATTTCTCTCCAACCCTAAGCCCTCTTCTCGATTCCAGTCCCTGGCTGGCTGCAGGACGTCACCTGAACCTCCTACAAACACATCTAGTCCAGCGCAGGCCCACCTCAGACCCAACCCTCCTCCTCAGCCTCTGGTTACTTCACTTCTGTACTTCCTTGACCCTTACCTCGCCTTCACTGCTCATACCTCAGAAGTCACCAGGCAGCATTGACTCCAACCCGCCCCCACCTTTCCCTAGCAGTTCCCTTCATTTTCTGTGACCTCCCATCTGAATTATTTCAGTAGCCTCTTCATTGATCACCCTGCTCCTGGTCTGTCCCTTTGGCGGTCCATGCCCAGGCAGCTGACAAAGCAGTGCTTCTAAGACACAGGCCTGAGTGTGTAAATCAACACTTACCTTGGCAAGTCACAAGCTCTCGGACCCATCTCCTCTTCCATAAAATGGGCAGTCTGGATCAGATGCCTTCTATCCAGCCTCTTTGGGGCTACTCCAGATGGTCTTCACTCACACTCTCTTCTGGCTACACTGGCTGCCCCCATGCCCTTCCTCCTTTCTATCCCTTAGGACACCCTGGCTTCCTTGTGGGAGACTTCCCAAAGGGGCCCCTCCCACTGCCAGGTCCTTCTGACCCTGCCAGCTGGTAACACTCTTTCCCTCATCAAATTACTAGCAACTGCCTCGTCTAAATGGACTTCACTTCCCAAGCAGAACATAAACTCCTTTAGAGCAAAAAATGGTTTTGTGCATGCCCTTTTCTCCCCAGTGTCCCGCACATAGTAGATGCTTAAGAAATATTTAGGGACTGGAGCTGGCGGTGGGCGGAAGTTCTCAAAGTGTGGTCTGGAGACCCCCTACATCCTTCAACAGCATCTGCAAAGTCAAGACTGTTTTCATAATAATATTATGAGGTTATTTGCCTATTAAAATACTCCTTCCTTTTTCCAACTACAAATCTCAGCCAAGTCAGACTTTCTTTCCATGCTCCATCCAAAATAACACCTCACAGGATTGAATTCAGAAACAGATATGAGAACCCAACTAAATCTTCAACTAAATCAGACATCAAAGAGATCTGGAAAAAATCTATAAAACAATGTCATTCTCACTAATTGTTGTGAAAAGTTATTTTTCATTAAAAACATGTTATATGTAATTGTACATGTATAACCCATATCAGATTTCATGCTCTCTCAGGGAGAAAAATTTAAAACTAGAAAATCTTATAAAACAATGAATGCTGAAAATTATCTTTACATGTAACTGAAAAAAAGAAAATACTATTTACAAAAAAACATGTTATATACAATGGGCTTATTATCTCTTAAGTAGAATATTTTGAAATTTTATCAGTTTTGATTTTTAATATGATATTGATAAATAGGACCAGTAGTGTGTTGGTAAATGTTTAACTACCAGTTTAACTCCTCCATGGAAGGGTGGGGGGAAGCATGCATTCATATATATCACCAAACATGGAACTGGGAAGAGATGTACCCTAAGAAGCACACATTATGTCTATCTTCACCATGCAAATAGATGAAAATAACCTCAAGGGCACAGGCAATAGTAAAATGTGGCAAATAATTAGAGTGATGAGTTTTGAGTATTTGTTACTTTTATTTTAATATACCTATGATTATATAATTTAATTTTTAATAATGGCAGTTTAACAACCAGCTCATGAGAATTCCTGAAAATTTAACAACCGGCTCCAGTGAGCTGGTAGAAGCTGACTCAAGCACCTCAGTGGATATAATTCACAGCAACAAAAGCTCTTTGTGGGTTAAGAATACACAGGTGTCTCCAGCAAAAAAAAGTTTGAGTAAAGCAGTCAGGAAGCCTCCTCTATCAAGGTCTCCTTTGTAACTTCCGCCCTCAGGGATGCTCCTAGAGCACAGATGGGTTCTGGGCCCTGCCTTCACCCAGGGAGGATGTGTGATAGGTGGGACTGGAAGCCGGGTCTTCCCGTCTCAGAGGGTGATTCTCTGTCCACTCCTCTCCACTGCCTTTCCAGTTTTCCTAAAATGGGAACAGGAAGTAACAGGAACCCCTTCTGGCACCAATATGTGCCAGGCGCTCTGCTAAGAACTGTTACAAACACTGTCTCGTGCCATCTTCACAGAAGTGCTGTGATCATCCCCATTTTACAGTTGAGAAAACTGAAGCAGGCAGAGCTGCAATGGTGTTTGCCCAGAGTCACACAGCTCGTTAGATGTCTAATCAGGGCTTCCTGACGCCACCAGCTGCCTCTATGCACGCGAATTAAACTGAACATTAAAAGGCCACAAGAAGTCACAGATGTAAAGACCACAGAGAAATGCGGGCAGACACAGGAACTGACACGGACTAAGGAAAGCAGTCAGAACAATAATATATATTCAAAGACTACAACTCAGTACAGGACAGCAACATTCAGAAAGATACATTGAAGACCAAGGGGCCTGAGAGGCCAGAGAAACAGATGGAGTCTTTTGGTCACCATCTTGAGGATGTGGGCGAGTATACAACTTGGTTTATTTAACAAACAGTCGAGAAGGTAATATACATTTAATGTACAACAATCTTTTATGCTTGTTTATTTTGACTTTTTTTTGGTTGTGGATGGCTAATAATTTTAGCATAAAAAGGAAAACAGAAAGAAAATCCTGTACAAATAACTAAATAAATAACATTTTGGTGGTTTTGATTGAAAATATATCTTTTTTTTTTAACATTACAGTCCAGGTGCTATTTCAGACTGACCCCACTGGCTTCCCGGATGAAGGCCACCTGAGGGCAGCAAATGCATTGTGGAGTAACAAGAGACAGGATAGAGGCTGGCGGTATTTCTGTCTCTCAAAGCACCAAACCAGGATAAAGCTGGTGACCTCAACTCTTGAGTATTCAACAAATGCTAAGTTGTTATGAAATTTTCCCCATTAAAAATGGCACAACTTTTAGTATAAGCTGTGGCGCCATGGGAAGACCCTGGATCTGGAATCAGAGAATCTGGGTTCAGGCCACAGTATCCTAGGCCAAGAGCAGGAAGGGACTTCATTTTACAGAAGAGGAAATGGAGGCCAGGGCCTCAGCCAGAGTCACAGCGGGAGCAAGCAGGGGCAGGATGGGAACCTGGGTCCTTTGGGTTCCGAGCACCAGCACCAGTGCACTTTCCTCCGTAGGAAACAGCTTGCCATTTCATCTGTCGCTGTTTCCTGATTCTGAAAATGAGGATGTCAGATTAGAAGATCGTGAAGGTCCCTTTCAGCTCTACAGCAGTTGGAAGCTAAGCTCCTGATATCTTGTGAGAGATGAATTAGCTTCTCCCAGTGTTGCCATTACTCATGTTTTCCTTCAGTTCTCCAATGCTTCTAAGGGTCCTGAAGCCTTTTCCACATTAATACATGATGAAGATTCTCACTGCGAATGAATTCTGTGACATCCATGACGGGGTTTTTATGGCTGATGGTTTTCCCACACTCATCATATTCCAAAGGTTACTTTCGAGTATGGATTTTCACATGTTCGGTAAGATGTCTCTTCCGTCTGAAGGCTCTCCCACACTCATTACACTCAAAGGGTTTTTCTCCGGTGTGAATTATCTTATGTTCTGTAAGGTGCCCTCTCCGGCTGAAGGCTCTCCCACATTCATTGCAGATAAAGGGCTTTTCTCCAGTATGAATTCTCTTATGTTCATTAAGGTTCCCCTTCTGGTTGAAGGCTTTCCCACATTCTTCACACACAAAAGGTTTCTCTCCAGTATGAATTCTCTGATGTAGGATAAGGTTTGAGTTCTGGCTAAAGGCTTTCCCACATTCATTACACACAAAGGGTTTCTTTACAGGGATCCTCTTTTGTTCAGCAAGGCTTCCCCACTGACTGAAGGGTCTTCCAAATTCATCAAAACTGTGGGCTTTCGCTCTTGCATGAACTCTCTGATGTTTAATTAGCTGTCCCCTCTGGCCAAATGCTTTCAAACATTCAGTACATTTGTGAGGTCTCTCTCCCGTATGAATTCTACGATGGGCACTAAGGCTTCCCCTGTGCCTGAATGCTTTGCCACATTCATTACATTTATGGGGTCTCTCTCCTGTATGAAATCTCTGATGTAGATTAAGGCGTGTGTTGTTGATGAAGCCTTTCCCACATTCACTGCATATAAAGGGTTTCTCTCCAGTATGAATTCTCTGATGTTCAATAAAATTTCCTTTCTTGCTAAAAGCTCTCCCACATTCATTACATTCAAAGGGTTTCTCCCCAGTATGAATTCTCTTATGATATATAAAAGATGCCCTGTGTCGGAAGTCTTTTCCACATTCATTACATTTATAAGGTTTTTCTCCAGTATGAATTCTCTGATGTAGATTAAGGCATGAATTGTTGCTAAAGGCTTTTCCACACTCTTTGCATTCAAAGTGTTTCTCTCCAGTGTGAATTCTTTTATGTACATTAAGGGTTCCTCTTTGGCAAAAGGCTTTTCCACATTCATTACATATATAGGGCTTCTCTCCAGTATGAATTCTCTGATGTGCAGTTAGAGTTCCCCATTGACTGAAGGCTTTGCCACATTCATTACACTGATAGGGTTTCTTTCCTGTATGAATTCTCTTATGATGAGTCAGATTTTCCCTATGACTGAAGGCTTTCCCACATACATTACATTTATGGGGTTTTTCCCCAGTATGAATTCTCTGATGTTGAGTAAGATACGCTTTTTTCCCAAAGGTTTTACCACATTCATTACATTCATATATCTTTTCACCATTATATATTCTATGAAACTGAATAAGGTCTGAGTGGTAACTAAAAGGATTCCTAGATTTATTATACTTACACAGCTTCTTTCCTAAGGATAGTCTATTACAATCAATTAAGTCTGAAAACTGTTTGAAGCTCTTAACAAGAGTATCATATTTATGAAGACTTTTCTCTGTAGGAACTCTCTGCTGTGGAATATAGATTGACTGTAGGCTAAAACTCCCATCAGTTGGATTGCATTCAGGGATGCTCACTTTATTCAAAGGTTTTCTGGAGGTGACTGTTATCTGTCTGGGTTGTATCTCCTGGTTGCCTTTCTGCCCCTCTCCCATGACATCAAGGTCCCAAGCTTCTACCATCTTGGAATGCCAGGGACCATTCCGGGTTGCTGGTCGTTCCTTGAATGATGCTCCCATAAAAAGACCATGCTTCGGAATCCAGTCGTTTTTTTCATGCTTGGTTCCTGAATTGAGAGAATCTGAAAGAAATGAAAAGAGTCAATATCTACTATTCTTTGTATCAGGAAGAAGGAAGCTAAGACAAGTCAGCACACATTTATTAAGTACGTACTATATGTTGGGCAATGCACAGTGTTGAGGACACAAGGGAAGGCAAAAGGCAGTCCCCACCCTCCAGGAGCTCACAATCTAATGGCAGAGACAACATAGAAATGATGATGTAAAATACAATATACATAGGACAAACAGCAGAGGAAAGGTTAACATGAAGAGCCACTGAGAAAGGAGAAGATGGCATTTTCGTGGGGGTTTGAAAGAAGCCAGGGAAGGCATGAAGTAGAGACGAGGAGGGAGAGCATTCCAGACATGGAGGACAGCCAGAGAAAATGTCTGGAGCTGAGAGATGAGGTGTCTTGTTCATGGAACAGTCAGGAGGCTGCATCCAAGAGTTACATGGGTCAGCAGCATGTGAACAGGAGTGAAGGTGGTGGGTGGTGGGAGTCATCCAAGGTCAAGGCTTGGCAGGGCAAGGTCAGAGATGTAATAAGGGGGCATGAGGGTCTTGAGAGAAAAAGCCCATAGAGTGAACTGGCTCACCAAGACTCAAGACAGGGAAGGAAGCAGAGAAGTTTGTGCTGAGAAAATGATGACCTGGGAAAGAACAGAGGGAATGAAGGTGTGGTGAGAAAGAGCAGGGCTAGAGGATGCAAGGCCCAGGGGGAGGTGGAATGACCAAAGATGGCAATCGGATAAGGGAATCTTGGGGCTCATGACCATGGGGGTGGTGCACTTGTGTGTGAGGGTAAGGTCAGGGCATGGCCATCTTTGGATGGGGCAGAGGAGGTGATGGGAAGCAGAAAGGGAACTGAAAGGGTAGAGTATCTGAAGGTGGATCAACACATAAGTTGAAGGAAATGGCTTAACAGTGAGCTCTGAGTGAATTTCTATTATAATCAGGGAGAAGGTGCTCAATATGGAAAAGGTGAGTGAGAATGAATATCCAAGGGAAAAGCAGTAAGGAGGCAGAGATAGTAAGAATTCACCTAGCTGTGCATGTGATTACAAAAAACATTTACAAATTTCACCAATGAATTACTGCTAGGAAAATGCCTCAATTTTCAGCTAAGAAAAAGCAGATGGATTTTGGAAAGTGGAGACTTAGATAAAACTAGGAGCTAGCTTTTTGAAAGAAAACAAAAAACAAAACAAACAAACCAAAAACACAAAAAAACTAATAAAGAATTAGCTAATCTTGAACAAAAACAGGAAGAGGAAAACCAAAATGTGTGTATCAAAGGAAACGGATGATTCTGTGTGGGGTGACTTGCCGTGAAGTCTCCCCTTTTGAATATCATCTATCCATTCTTATCACTTCCTTGGATTTTGTAACTAAGTTCAGTATTGTTTCCCCGTGTGTGTGTGTGTGTGTAAGTCATTGTGTATTTCAAGGTAATGTAAGAGCTATTGAGTATTAATACAATTGATTGGATTAACTATTGAGACCAAATTAGAGGTGTAGAAAGTTTGGGGAAAGGAATGGTAGTGTGAGAGGTAGCAAAGGGTTAAATTTCTATAGAACTGCAAGAATTGCTGAACAAGACTGCTGATAAAAAGTAACAGACAGTAGCCTTGGGGGAGTTGAGGCAGTAGCCTTGGGAGGAAGTTGAGTTCCCAACTTCCAGAGAACTCCTAGATAATACTAAAATGAAACAATGTAGAACGGAAGGAGCTGGCAGCAGCAGGTGGATTTGACCAATCAGGGAACAGGCAGTGGCCTTGGGGCCCTCAGGCCCAGATGAGGATGTATCTAGGTTAGACTGAAGGGGGTTCAGTATTCTGAGGCTGTACTGTGCTTGCATAATGGACCTCATGTATTATGTATATTATCTAACCAGATTAGAGCCTCATTAGTAATAATTAGGTTAATGTTTGGGAGGGGCGTGTAACCCTTGCTTATTTAACCCAGCTTTGGCTTCTGTACCTCGGCCTCCTCTCTCTGGGAGCTGTCCCAGAGACCGGACTGCCGCTTCTCAGGAGATTCTAATAAATCTTTCTATTTTCACTTTGAGAGGTCTCCGAGTAGTCAATTTGGGTGGGGGTCTTCATATCCTACACAATTATTTACAAAAATAATACTCCAAATAACAAAAGAAGAAATAGATTCTTTAAATAACCCAACATAAGAAAAAGAAATTGAACAAGCTATAAATGAATTTCAGTGAAAAAACCTCTAGGACTGGATAAATGTATGACTAAACTATCAAATATTCAAAGAACAATTAATTCCAATATTATATAAAATTTGCAAAAATAGATGGAAGTGTCCTTTTAAATCAGAGATTATGATACAAATATCTAAAACAGGGAGAGATAACACAAAAAAAACAACTATAGATAACTATCCTTAATAAGCATTGATGCAAAAATTTTAAAAATAGGCCTCAACAACATATGAAGATTATATACTATAACCACATTTGATTTATGCTAGAAAAGCAGAGTTGCTTTAATATAAGGAATACTGTAAACATAACAAGCATATTAATAACATAAATGATGAAAACTACATGACCGTATCCATGGAGGTGGAAACAGCTTTTGACAAAATCTAACCTCCACTGCTATTTTTAACAACTCTTAGGAATGGATATGGTAACATAGTACCTAATAACTACTTAAAAATAGGAGCAAACATATATAATGGAGAAAAGTTAGAGGCCTTTCCAATAAGATCCAGGAGCAAAGCGAAGCAAAACAAAGATATTATCACCATCGTTTAACATAGCCCCAGAAATGCTAGCTATAGCAATAAAAGAGGGGGTGAATAAGCAAAAGCTAAGAGAAGACAAAACCATTGCCTTCTGCAGATGATCTCCTGATCTGATTAGAAAAACTTAATCAACTAAAAATGAATTAAAACAACAAACTGAGCAAAGTTGCTTGATACAAAATAAATACATACCAATATTCACATATATTATCAACCCGGGAGGAAGGGCTAGAAAGAGGAATTACATTAAAAATGGCTACAGACTGTACAAAATCTCTAAGTATATAACTCCTAAGAGATACCCTAGGAACTAAATGAACCCAAATATAATAGGGTCTTTAAAGAAATCAAATCAGACTTAAATAATCAGACCTAAAAATATTAATTACTTGTATGTAGGTCGAGCCAATACAATAAAATGGATGGTGTTACCTAAATTAACTTATTTAGATAGCACTACACCAAAGCACACTACCAAAGTGTTATTTTGTAGAAGAGTTGTCGTTTTTCAGTCATTTCAGTCATGTCTGACTCTTCATGATCTCATTTGGGATTTTCTGGGCATAGATACTGGAGTGGTTTGCCATTTTCTTCTCTGGTTCATTTTACAGAAGAGGAAACTGAGGCAAACAGGGTTAAGTGACTTGCCCAGGGTCACACAGCTTCTAAGTTTCTAAGGTCTGATTTGAACTCAGGAAGAGGACTCTCCTCAACTCTATTCAGTGCTCTAATTCATTGTGCTACTTAACTGCTCTGTTTTGTAGAACTGGGAAGGGTTTGAAACAGGTGAATTTCATTTTTCCCCAGTTGTGTTTTTTTTTAATAGAACAAAGAAAAAATGAAATTCACCCAGAGAAACAAAGGATCAAGAATAGAAAAAAGCAGAAAGAGAAGGGACTGAGCAGTACTAGATCTCAAACTGGACCACAAAGCTATGGTCACTGAAATGACCGGTATGCTAAGAAATATAGAAGCTGAATGGCCGAAAAGACGAGTTGCACAATACACAGAATCAGACTAGCACAAAGCCTGGGGTTTATTAAAACCAAAGAACCCCCCCCCCCCAGTCACTGGGGCAAGGACTCATTGTCTGACTAAAAGTGCCAGGAAAACCAGAAAGCTGGCCAGCAGAAATTAGGTATAGATGCCCAATGGATGCACAGTTTAGACATATAAAAGGTGACATCCTAAGCAATTAAGGGAAACAAAGAAATGATCTTCCCAATCTCTGAAGGTGGAAAAAAAAAGTGAGGATCAACAAGGCAAAATGGGCAATTGTGATTACATAAAATTTAAAAGTTTTTTTTCCAAACAAAATCAATGGAACTGAAGCTGGAAGGGACAATTAAGGAAAAAAAATTTTTGTAGTAAGGTTCTCTGATGAAGGTCTCATATCCAATATATAAGGAACTGGGTCAAATTGATAAGACTAAAAAGTTATTCCCTGGTAGATATGTGGTCAAAGGATATGAACAGTTTTAAATGAAATTGAAGCTATCAACAGCCATTTGAAAAACATGCTCCAAATCACTAATAATTAGAGAAATGCTCATTAAAGCAACTGTGAGGTTCCATTTCTTGACCACAACACTAGCAAAGAGGGTGAAAAAGGAAAACGACATGCTGGAGGGGCTGGGGGAAAACAGACTCCTAAGTGCAAGGTGGTGCAACTGGGAGTTAGTCCAGTCATTCTGGAAGGAAATTTGGAACCAAGTCCCAAAAGACACCAAACTGTTTGCATGCTTTTCGACTACTAATTATACCCCCAGCTATACTACTTTTAGGCCCCAAAGAGATCAAAGAAGAAAAGCACCCATAGATATAAAAAATATTTATAGCAGCTCTTTTCATAGTAATAAAAAATTGGAGGTGCTGCCATCTTGCACAGAGCACCAGGCCTGAAATGAGGAAGACTTATCTTCCTGAGTTCAAATTTGACCTCAGACACTTATGAGCTATGTGACCCTGGGCAAGTCACTTAAGCCTGCTTGCCTCAGTTTCCTCATCTATAAAATGAGCTGAGAAGGAAATGGCTAACTATTCCAATAGAAAACCCAGAAGGGGATCACGAAGGGTCGGACACCACTAAAAACAGCTGACCAACAACAAAGTGATTTCATCAGCATAGGGAATTCTGGGATAAGGAAACTAACTAAACCTGTACGGCTTGGCACCTTATTGTGTCAGAGGGCTGCCTAGGACATTCAGAGGTTAAGTGACCTGTCCAGAGCCCTATAACCTGTGCAGAATTTGAACTCAGATCTCCTGGGCTCTGGGGCTGGCCCTCTAACCACTATGCTGCTACTCAAAGAAAACAAAATAATAAATCAAAAGAGGTGAAAACCAAGAAACCAATGTGTCGAATACGGAAAAGCAAGGAAAGAGTGATGTGAACTTGTGCAAAGTAAAGTCAGCAGAGCCAAGGAAATAATATACACAATGACTCCAACCATGAAAACAGAAAGAACACACATACACTCGCACACACACACAGACACACGCACACACACAAAATCAATGTTGTAAAAGTCCTGGCTCTAAACAAGAGACACATGAAGGCCCTCCACTCCACCTCAGCAGGGGCAGAAGGCACACAAAGGTTGCATGACAGTTCTGAGGATTTCTTCCTTTTTTGCCTTAAAAACAATACTGTTTCTTGGACAGGCTGGCTCTGTGGGACAGTGCAGGGGAGGGTCATTTTTATCTGATGATAAAAACAAAAGGGAAACTATGGTGATAAAAAAAGAAGAAAAACTTATTTAAAAGCAAGAAGCTCTAAGGAGGCTTGATTTGGGAGAGCTGGTGAACTCTCAGGAAGATTTCCACATGTGTTTCTTGCTGTCCCCTGGGCGGGTGCCCAAGCTGCAGTGATATTCACAGGGACTCTGGGGCCATGTTTCCCAGGGGACGGCCCGTCTTTGTGTGCGCCCAGGGAAGCCAGCCCCTGGTTCCTGTGCTTGTCTCTCCGAGGATGGAAGCCATCTTTCCCAATGCCACGATGTCCTCCCATCCTCTGGTTTTGTGTGCTGTGAGACCATTGCTATCAGCATGGCTCATTTTCTCAGTAGCACGACAGCTGGTCAGCTCCTGTTTTGTTGACCATACTGGGACCCCCAGTGTTTAGCATACAGTAGGCACTTAATAAACGCCTGACTATTCACTTTGGGTGCCTCTCACTCTGGGAACGCTCAGGGCTCTCCGCATCCCTCGCCACCCTCCCCTCCTACCCATCATGAGGGAAGCTGAAGGTTCTCTGGCTGACACAGTCTATCCCCAGGACCATGCTTTCCTCCAGCGAGGGAGGACACCCCTGGCTCAAGCCGAAGATCCAGTCACAGCCTCCAGAGCCTGGCGTTTCTTGACTCTGCATCCTAAGAGGACCCCACAGAGAAAGAACCCTGCCATGACTGAGATGCTGCTGTAAGAATGTGACCACCAGGAGGCAGCAGGTATAGCCGAGAGAGTGCTGCACTTACCACTGGCCAGATCTGGGTTCAAATTCTATCTCAGACGCTTACTATCTGTGTGACTCTGGGCAAGTCACTTAACGTCTGCGTGCCTCTGTTTCCTCATCAGCTGGCCTGAAGGTTCCATCTGGCTCTACAGGCACACTTCTCTGAAATACCTTGACCTCTCTGATCTCCTTTTCCTTATTTGTGAAATGATGGGGTTGGCCTTGATGACCTCTGAAGTCAATCAATTGACCAGTGAACATTCAATACATGCATACTATGCACCACTGGGGATACAAGAGGCCCTTGATGAATGGAGGGCAGGGACTAGAATTCAAAGGGCTTGGGGAAAGTGGGACTATCTAGCTGGTCCTTAAGGGGAGGCCAGCAGTCAGAACTCAGAGATGGAGGGTCTTGTTCATGCAAGAGCCAGGAGACTGGCATCACTGGATCCAAGAAGACGTGCCAGGTTGTGAGGTGTGAGAAGGCTGGGAAGAAAGGAGGGGGCAGGTGATGAGGGGCCTTGAATGCCAAGCAGATTATTTGGTATTGGATCCTGGAGATGACGGAGCCACTGCAGTTTGCTGAGTAGGTGGCGTGACGGGACCTGCATTTTAGGAAAACCCCTATGGTGGGTGAATGGAAGATGGACTGGAGTGGGGAGACACCTGAGGCAGGTATGCTTCCAGCAGGCATTGCAACAGTCCAGGTGAGGGTGGGGGCTGCATCAGAGGCGAGGACGAGGCGTATCCTCTCCAGCTCAAAATCTGTGAGCCTAACAATGACAGCAGGATCCCAGCTCTAGAGCTGAAAGGAATCTCCAAGGCCTCCTTGTCCCACACTCTCATCTTCTGGATCAGGAAACACTTTGTCATAACAAAAAACTGGCCATGTGCCATGTGTCGTGTAAAGGGGATGGGATAAGTAAACTACGATTTATGAAGAGAATGGCATGCCAAGAGAAGTGAGAAGAGCAAGGACAACCACCATCCCCCACGACAACGAGCCAAGAGACTGAGGGGGGAGGGGTGGTCCTAAAACCCAGCACAATTAGGACCAACCCTGGGAAAAGGCACTGAGGGCTGGGACTGCAGCAGCAGACGGTGAGCCAAGGCGATCTGCTGTGGAGGAGTTCTAAATACACTCACTTGGGTGGTAGCAGAGGTGTGATCATGCAGAAATGTGCTTGCACATAGGAGTGGTGCTGATGGCTCTTCAAACAGCAAGACCTGTGTCTATGGCCGAGAGACAGGAGGGGAGCAGCAGGGGAGGATCTCACAGGGAGGGGGCGATGCTGAGGAGAGCCCTCTGCCCATGTCTGGCCTGCGGAGCTGCCAGGGCAGCCTGGGATGCCCGCTCACTCACTCACTCACTCACCTGGACATGGCACCTCTGTCTCAGGCAGACATGGGGTTTCTCCTCTCTCCAGCTGGCAGATGACCTGAGGCTTGGAAACAGGAAGCCCTGGGCAAGGGGAGAGAAAGAAGGCAATGCTGGGGACAGAGTCATCTCGGGGTTCAATCCTAAGCCCTTCTCTCTCTTTGGGGAATGGAGAACATGCTGATGGAGCCCCAGGTGGTCCAAGGCCCTCAGAGAGACACTCTGCTCTGCACCCTGAGAATGGGGGAGGAGCTCACTAAGAGGGGGGCACCTGCCCGCTCTGCAGACCTCGGGGAAGAATCACAGACTTGGGGGACAGGCAGAGTTGAGGGGTGCAGTACTGGGGCCAAGGGCAAGATGGAAAGTCCTTTCCCACAAAGCAAAGAAGAGCCTTCCCCCTGTTCCCTGGAATAGGGAGCAGAGATATCCTAGAGGCAGCACAGTGGATAGGGGGCTGGACCTCAAGTCAAAGATATGAGTTCAAATCCTCCCTCAGGTATTTACTTAGCTGGCTAGCCCTGGGCGGCACATGAGCTGCCTCAGTTTCCTTTTCTGTAAAATGGGGCTAACAGCAGCAAGTACCTCACAAGGCTGCTGTGAGGACCAAAAGAGAAAAGGTGAGTGCTTCTGCATAAACCCTAGGCCTGCTGTTTCAGTGTCTGTCGGCTCTGAGACTGTGGAATCTTGGGAATCCTCCTGTCTGCTCCAGGGTGTTCCTGTACACCTGACACTGAGGGAAGTGTGGGGGACCCCCCTCCATTCTCCCTCTCAGCCCTGACTTTACCAAGCGGGGCTTACCCAGGGAGACGAGGTTCTCAAAGTTCTCCAGCATAACCTCCCTGTACAGGGCCCTCTGGGCGGGGTCCAGGTGGCTCCACTCCTCCCAGGTGAAGTGCACGGCCACATCCTGGAACGTCACTGGATGCTGAAACAGCAAACACATCTCTGCTCAGCCAGAGACCCTCCCTCACCGGCCATCTTAGGAACAAGGGAGGCAAGTGGGCTGAAGAGGGAGGCAGGGGGGCTCTCAGACTTCTCTGGGGAACACAGAGTGGCTGCACAGATCCAGCAGGGCAAAGGGGACCCTTCCTGCTTACCTGTGTGGGTGTGCCCTCAGCAAATGGCACACTTTACTTGTACAGCCCCAAGCCAGACAATGAACACAAGCAGCTCCCGTCCTGGGATCCTATCCACAGCACTGACATCAGCAGGGATTGCAAATGCACATTCCTAATGGCCAACATCCCAGCAGTCATTGCCCACTGCCAATCACCCTGCAGTGGGCAGGTGTACTCATGACCCCACGAGGATCCCCTCAAGTGAGCTCTGCCCAGCATCATCCAATGACATGACCCAGCTCTCCGTCTCCTCCCCTGAATGCTGATGACCACCTTCTCTTCCTCAGTTCCTGGGGGCACTGGCCTCCCCTGGTTCTCCTCCTCCTCCAGCTCTTCTGTTCTTTCACCATTCATGTCATATGCACTAGCAGCAGGGGTCCCCCATGGCTTTGTCCTGGGCCCACTTCTCTCTCCTCTGTGTTCCTGGTGATCTCATCAACTCCTGTCCCATGTCTACACAGTTGATTCCCAGGTCTCTGGGTCCAGCCCTCATCTCTCTCCTGAGCTCCCAACCTGCTTCACCAACAGCCTCTCAGAACATTCAATCAGATGTCCTGTGGGTTCCCAAACAGGACCATCATCTTCCTGCCCCCCCCAAACCTCCTTCTTCCAAACTTCTCATTACCACTGGGGGCCCCGCCACCTTCCCAGCCACCCAAGCTCACCACCTCATTGTCATACTCGACTCCAAAGCAGCCAGGGGTGCAGGGCATAGTGTGAGACATGGGGCAGAAAGCCTTGAGGCAGGAAGACACCCTCCCCCACAGTGTGTTACTGCAACAGGCCAGAAGCGAGATGATGAGGTCTGGGGAGTGGCCAGGAGAGACGGGGATGGGTGGCAGGGGAGAACTGACATATGATGCTCTCACTGATTTGCTCTGTTGCCTGGGAGGGCCCTGGCCTAAGTATGGGCTGCTTCTGTGACTCAGTTCCCCCTCCTTTGCCTAAACTGACACCCCCCAGGGAGGCGAGGCCAGATTAGAGAAACCTGCATCACTAAGAGCCAAAGACAGGAATGCTGTGTGGATCAAGTTGGCTCGATTGCAGAAAGACTAAACAAATATGTTCTATTAGCACCTGACAGATTGATCAATCGTTTAATAAAGAATTACAAAAGAAAGAGGCTATTTAGCAATGATGCTGACAGCCGTAATGAGACCCCACTGCCACAATGCGTCTAAAGGGTTTCCTTCATCCAGTCTGTAACCAAAGACCTCACCATGAACCTCACTTAAGAGAGAAATGACAGAGATGGAACTGGGGTGTGAGGCCAAAGTGGGCTCAATATGGCAGCACAAATGACATCAGATACCAGCCGAGGCAGGCAGAGGCAGCATGGGGAGGGGAAAGGGTACTGCACTTGGGAAGACCCAAGTTCCAATCCTGCCCTGGCCAAGTTCCTCCACCTCCTCAGGCTCAGTGGCCCCCGAAGTCCTCCCAGCTCTCTGTGCAGGGTCTCGGGATCTACAACCCTATCAACTCAGACATGAAAGCTTCAGGAAGGGCTCTCCCCTTTGGAGTCAGAGTCCTGCCTACTATCCAGGTGACCTTGGACCAGTCACTGATCATGGGATTATAGACTTGGGGCTGCAAGCCACTCCAGAGGCCATCTATGGCAACTGCTTCATTTTACAGATGAGGAAACTGAGGCTCATGACTGATCCAGGGTTGCACAGTGAGCCAGTTGGGGTCTGAACTCAGGTCCTCTGACTCCCAAGATCCACTGTACCATAAGGCTTCTCTGGGCACCAGTTTCCTCATCTGTGGAATGATGGAGTGACCTACTAGGCCCTTTCTGGGTCTAGATCTAAGACTACGATTCTAGGAACAAACACAAATACTGTCTATTTAAATTTATCATCCAAAACGAGACTCGCAGAGATGTCACTTACACACCAAAGAACAGATGATCACGCACCATGAAAGAGAAGCCACATTTATCTGGCCGAGCTGCTCAGGAGGCCATCAGAAAAGGAAGACCCAAGACGGGGCAGGGATGAGCACCCATGGACACAGCCACCTCCCCAGTACTCCTCTCAAGGAGCTTCACACGTGCTGCTGCGATAAACGGAATGTGCTGAATGCAGAGCTCTCCACTCAAACTCAGAGGATTCAAGGGGAATCCTGGCTTGGCTCCTTATGTATTTTATTTTCTGCATTTAAAGATGTAATTCTGAGCAGGAGCCCAGCCCTAGACTTCCCCAGACTGTCTGTCCAATGGGTCTGGGGCCCAAGAAAGGTGGAGAATTCCTGCACCAGAAATCTCCAGGGTCCTCTCTAGCTGCCAGTGATTTCATTTCAAGTACAGATGGTGAATAAACACCTCTGTTCAAATTATCTAATAATCAGGGAAATAGAAATGAAAATGTTCTAATTCGATCCCCTCAACTTGGCAAAGACAGGCTGAAGTGATAAAGCTCCATTTGGGCAGTGCAACCCAGAAGCTAACTACATGGGTGGTGTGAGCTGGCCCCACCTTAGAGGGAACTCCAATAGCAGATCAATGACCACGAGACTGACTATGCCCTTGGCTGCAGAGAGCCCCTCCAACCTAAGGAGGCAATTAAAATGAAAAATGGTCTGATTATCTGCAAGGTTAGGTGGCTACCAGTTGTAACTGAGGAAAAAAAAAAGGACTCCAGCCCTAGAGTCAGGGAGACTCAAGGTCAAGTTCTGCCTGTGATATATGGTGGCTCTGTGGTCATGGACAAGGCCCAGAACCTCTCACTGACAGTCAATCAGTGGAGAGAATTTTCTTCCTGCAAGTATCTTGCTCAGATTAAATGCACAGACCAAAATCAAAGCAAGTCTAAAAAGGACCCCAATTTAAGTAAGTGCTCCCTGAGCCTCTGGTAAAGATGACATTATCTTTGAGGGATAAATAACAACAAACAACAACCGTTAGAACCTTGGAAACTGATCGTTCATGGGCGTCATTGGAGGGGATGTCACAGAGAGACAGTCTAGAGAGTTCACAGTTAATTACCAGGACAGAACAAGTCTTGGAGAGTTACTGGACATCTTTGAGAATGTCCACGGGAGGTGGGAGAGAGAGCTAAGATCTTCTTTCTTTTTTTTTTTTTTTGCTTTTTGGAGGGCAATTGGGGTTAAGTGACTTGCCCAAGGTCACACGGCTAGTTTTTCTGTTAAGTGTCTGAGGCCAAATTTGAACTCAGGTCCTCCTGACTCGAGGGCTGGTGCTCTATTCACTGCGCCACCTAGCCGCCCCTAAGATCTTCTTTCTTGAGGATACTTGAGAGTTAACTTTCTTGTTGGAGAGTCTAAGAGACCTTCTTAGAGAACTGAGTTTTTAACACTAACACTGTGGAGGAGCCATTCTGTGTAGAACTACTGAGAGATTTTAACCACCATCCTAAAGCAGCTGAAATGATGGCCCTAAGTTCCAGTACCTTGGGGAAATCAGCAGTTGCAAGCCAGGCAGAGGCAAGATAATTCTGGTGGACCACAACCACTTTTTTTCTCTGCTTTTCAAGAGCACAGGGGTGATTCTGGTTGATCTCTCTGAGATTCACATAGTAAATATTTATCTATGTCTTTATATTGATTGCGACTGCTAATAAATTATACAGGCAGTTAACACGGATGTTTGTCTAAGCCTGTGGGATCAGGGTTTGAAATGGAGAAAGGGAAGGAAGTTTATGGGAAAAGAGATTTCACTGGTTTTACTAGGTGGGGGCTCAGAGCTAATTATTAAGTACAGGTTTCCCACTTTAGGAATTTATGATATAATAACACACATACCTTGATAACCTTAGTGCCTGGTGACAGAATTAATAAGGTAACAATCCAGGGGCGTGAGGCATTTCTCACACCCTACATCATGATACCCCTATGTATTCCCAAGGCATTTAGTACATGAAGGGTCTGTATATATTAAGGGTAGCTACAAAAAGGACACTACATAAAAACCACAAAAAAAATATGGAGAAACTCACAGTGACACTAAACCCGCAGGAGCCCAAACAAAACAAACAGATATTTATAAATACACACAGAGAACTGGGAGGGAACAACGCAGAATAAACACCCTGTCCTCGGTACTTCAGGACCTATGATTTCTGCAGGCATTCACTCCAGTGATGCAGACTGCAATCTGTCTGGGCCCTCTGAACTTGTCCCTTGTCCCTTGTCCTTTCCCTCTCCTGAAGGCTCCACACTTGGTTGTCAGTCCTTTTTCCCCGCCCCCCCCCCCCCAATATGGCCATTTTTCAGTAAGGCAGTATGCATTTTAAGATTTTGTTCTGGAGATCTGTCTGTGGGTGGGGTAGCAGACAGAGGGCCACCAGTCTTGGAGTCTGGGAGGCTCGAGTTCAAGTCCTGCCTCTGACACATGCTGCTAGAGTGACCCAGGGCAGGTCCCTTCATCTCATCTCTCAGTGTCCCAGGGAGTTAAATCTCTAAGACTCTAAGTTACAGATGAATGAGTTACTGATCTGGGTTGGCAGAAGGCATTTCCATACTTGAAATTCTTCATACAAAAGAAATCATAGGCCTAGATTTTTTAAAAATGAGATTCCCTGTTTTAATTATTTATATTTCTCATGAATATTATTACATTTTAATAATAAAATACTTAAAAGCAAAAAGAATTAACAGAGGGCATTCAGTGTGATAAGGAGCATCATTTGAAAATACAAGTCAACATTATATGTTCTGAGAAACACTAGAGGAATTCCCACTAAAAATAGCAAGAAAATAAAAATACCCACTTGTCATCATTTCTCTTCCACAAAACACTGGCAATGTTGTACCAAATCCAGTCTTAGACATTTACTAGTTGTGTGACTTAACCTGTCTGACTCAGTTTCTTAGTGATAACAGTATAATCTATAATAATTGCACCAACCTCGCAGGGTCAGTGGGAGGATCAATTGAAGGGATATTTGTAAAGCATTTAATACAATGCCTGGCACACAGCGGATGCCCTATAAATGCTTGTTCCCTCACCCGCCCCTCATAATAGCAGACAGGCATGTGGAAGATACAAGCGGACTCCCAGCCCACTGACCAGATCCCGTAGCTGGGCTTTCATTTAACACAGGTCACCTGAAGGGGACAGATCAAACTTCAATGCAGAAATGAGATCTGAATCAAGGGGGCTCCTGCTCATGGCTCAGTTGACTTTGTTTTTTCATTTGGACCCAGGATTTCATCCCCAGATGGAACTTCCGGTGGAGAAACTCCCTCCTCTGCACAACTTCTGGTCCCAGAGAGTGGCCTGGGGGCCCTGAGAAGTCACTAAGTGTTGGAGGCAGGACTTGAACCCAGTTCCTCCTGGCCTCAATGCTATTCTCTATCTGCTATCACCACATTTATGCTAGGAGGCTAAATACAGAAAATACGTTATGTTAGGATAAAAGATTTGCTGTGTTCAGTCTTTTTTAGATGTGTCTGACTCCCTGTGACCCCATTTGGGGTTTTCTTGGCAAAGATGCTGGAGTGGCTTATCATTTCCTTCTCCAGCTCATTTTGCAGATGAGAAAACTGAGACAAGCAGAACTAAGTGACTTGCCCAGGGTCACCCAGCTAGTTAGTGTTTGAGGACAGATTTGAACTCAGGAGACTCATCTTCCTGACTAGAGGCCCAGCACTCTGAGTACTATGGTGCCACCTAGCAGTGTACTTAGGGCATAAGACCAGCCCACAAAAACAGCCCACATTCTCATTTAGTAGTAACCAAGGCTTTTCTAAAAAAGAAACTCCATTTACAACCTGCCAAGTCAAGTTGCCGATTTAAGGCAATACCAACAACACACCCAGAGCTGGGCCTTCAGTTCCAAAGGTCAAGGAAGTAATTTCTACCAATGGGGTGGGGAGGGAGACACTTTCTCTGCAACTGATTGAGGCCAAGAGCCCAGGGGCTTGCCCAGAGTCAAAGAGCCAGCATGTATCAAAAGCAGGATAGGATCCCAAGACCTCCCAGCTTCAAGGCCAACTAGACAAAAGCATCATATTAAAATGAGTATCAAAAAACCATAGGGCCCCCTCCCCAATGGAGAAATGGACAAAAGGCAGCCAAAGAACTGCAAATCATTAACAACCCTACTCCAAATCCTGCTCATTAAACAATGCAAATCAGTCCAATGCTGAGGTTTCCCCTCACACTCAGCAAAGTGACATAGAGGACAAAAGATGAAAATAATTTTTCTCCTACTTTGGATTTGCTACTCAATTTGTCACCTTCCTAATTTTATCAAACTCATATTCAGTTCACCAATCCTCTCCTTTTTACTTTGTTGATGTTTGCTTTGGGGGATATATTTTTCCCCTGAGCACTGCTTTTACTGAATTCCAAAAAGTGTGGTCTGTTGTTTCATCATGATTATTTTCTTTCACATAATTACTGTTTCTATGATTTGTTCTTTGGCCCATTCATTAGTCTGGATTTCATGGTTAAGTCTCCACATGGCCCTGACTCTTTTGTTTATGACCCTTGAAATAATTATCATCCTTATTGCATTGTGGTCTACAAAGAACGTGGTTACTATTTCTGCCATTTTAGATTTCTCTGCAATATTTCTGTGCCCTAATATAAGGTCAGTTAAAAAAAAAGTTCCATGGGGTGAAAGAGATGCTGAGAAATACATATATTCTTTAGCAGTTCTGTTTAGGAGATGCCATTAACTCTTTTAGCTCTAGTTTCTCCAGAAATTTGTTCAATTCTGTGTTTTCCCTTTTCTTTATCTTTTGGTTAGACTCATCAAAACTGAGACAGGGATATTAAAATCACCTGTCACTATGGTTTAACATCGATGTCTTCTTGTAATTCAGTTAATTTTCCTTTTATGAAGTCTCAACGCTAAGGTATTTGGAGCAAAGAAGTTTAATACTGATATTGGCTTGTTGTCCACAGTTCATTATAATGCAGTTTCCCTGTTCATCTCTTTTTATGTTGCAAACGGCTTTTTGCTTTGTCTGAAAACTCAGGCTCTTTATTTGCCTCGTGTGTGATCAATTTTGCCCCAGGCCCTTGTATTTATTCTGTGTAAAAAGATGAAAAGAATCAATGTTGGAGGTGCTGCAGAAAGCAGGCACACTCGGGCACTGCTGGCGGCTCTGAGAAATGGACTGTATAGTCTGGAAAAATGTAACGACATTAAGAATGTGACTAGAATGTCCGCCCCCTTTCACTCAGAGGCATTGCTTTGGACAGATTCCGAGAAGGTCAAATAGAGAAAGGCTAAATACACCAAATACTCTCAGTAACACGTTTTACACTTGATGCTACTGACTAGGGAATGGCTACATTGTGGTTCATGAATGTCATGGAGTTTTACTTTGGGAAGTTCAGAGAAGGCATCTGATGCAAATTAAGCAGAACCAAGAAAACAGTACCTACAATGTCAAATGGCAACAATGTGAACGAAGTAAAACCGACCACAAAACCTGCAAGGCTATGTTCTTGCCACTGAGCATCAACAGGATACATTTCCCTTCCTCCACTGAAGGAATATGGCATTACAGGTGTGCAACACTGGAACTGCCAGGCAACCAAGGAGATGTGTTGGCTACTTCTGTTGGACTGCTCCCCCCCCCGCTGTCCTTCCTTTTTATTATCTGTTATAAGGGATGGCTCCTGGGATAAGGAAGGAGATACACAGGGAAATGGACGTGATATAAAGAAGACATCAACTAATTTTTTTTCTTTTTGGAGGGGGGAGGGCAGGGCAACAGGTTAAGTGACTTGCCCAAAGTCATATGGCTAGTAAGTGTTAAGTGTCTGAACTAATTTTTTTTTTTAGAATTAATAATGACAAATAAAACAAGGTAGCAAAATATATCCAGAGGCACATGGAGTAAGTGTGACCTTACACTCCCAGGCTTACGATGATATCACAAAGCTGTTACCCTAAAAACTATAGGGGATTGAGCAAAAACCAAAATCAAGAGGCAGATCAACTGGGCAGAACACACTCCAGATATCCAACCAAGTCTACAAAAGACGAGGGTTTGTTGAAGAGAAAAAGTGGGGCCAAGCTTGCTTATAGAATAAACATCCTTTGGAAATTTGGTGGCAAGGACACTTAGGATCTCATGTGTCATGATGTTTTCCAGTGAACTCCAGCTGGCCAAGAGACTAGCACAAAACAGCCAGTAAGAAAAGCAGAAACACGTCCAGTGATGGCTTTGTCCTGATTTGGAAAAGAGGTTTCTGTTTGCATCCAACCAATAAAACTATTAAGAAAAAGAATGTTTGATTCTATCAAAATAACAAATCCTGCACAATAACCCTCCAAAAATGGAGGAGAAAACAGTTGGGGAAAATACAGCAACTGTAGCAAAAACTTGATGTTTAACTCCATGGAAACTGCTGACAGCCAGTTACAGCCCAGTAAGCTCCAAATGGATAAGTGACCTGGCTTTTCTAAAAAGAATACACGCACCTCCCTTTCATTCCTCCAGTGATGGCAGAATTCTAAACAAGGAACAGAGGAGAACACAAAAAAATAGAACGGTTTTGACTATATAAAATTAAAAAGCTTTTACATATATCAAATCCATGGGCAAAAGTATTTGGCTGTTTTTTCTTCTCCCAAATGACTAGAATATAAAAACAAAAGACATCAATAAAAACCATTTAAAAAGTCTCAGGGGTAACTCCCAGTCCATAATGGAAAAACGGTCAAAGAATATGAATAATTTAAATACAGATCATTCATAATCACTAGAAAAAACTCTATCATTAAAAACCACAGGTGCAGATTAAAATAATACAAGGGAACTACCTTACAGACATCCAACTGGCAAAAATAATGACAAGCCACCAAAGTTAACCTTGATGGGTGGTACAAACACAGGCACTCAGCCACAGCCGCAGAAATCACAAAGTCACAAACCTTTTGGAAAGAAACCTGGTAATTCACAAAGTTACAAAACCAATCACACTCTTTGACAGACCGCTGCTGGCTACAGACCCTGAAAGGTCTGTCCCAAATGAAAAGTGACCTCTGTTCAAAGACTTTCACAAGGCCAATATTTATAATTACAAAACCCTGAAAATCCCCTCCACATGCAGGGAGAGGGGAAGGGGTCGTGTTAAGAAAGCAACTCCCAGTGAGAACACTCCCTCTCCCATGGTATGCCCTCTCACACTTAGAGGCAGAGAGAGATTCCTCAGGCACTGAGGGGTCCTGCGGTCAGTGGGTGTCATAGGCTGGATTTAACAGCCCCCCAGCCACAATGGCCATCACATAAATATGCTGGAATACTTGGAGGTAATTTTTGAGGAATAGTAAGAAATTTGGAAAGAAGTCAAGGAGTAACCACTATGATCGTGGAAAAAGCATCTTTTTTTTTCTTTTTGGAGGGCAGTTGGGGTTAAGTGACTTGCTCAAGGTCACATGGCTAGTTTTTGTGTTAAGTGTGTGAGGCCACATTTGAACTCTGGTCCTCCTGACTCCAGGGCTGGTGCTCTATTCACTGCACCACCTAGCTGCCCCAGCAGAAAGAGCATCTTGCTCAGACCTGGCTAGAGGGCTGAATTAATTGTTACTGGTAGCTAGGGGCGCCATAGTGCACAGGGCACTGGGCCTGAATCAGGAAAACTCATCTCCCCGAGTTCAAATCCTGGCTCAGACATTCACTAGTTTGTTGTGACCCTAGGCAAGTCCCTTCCCTCTGTTTGCCTCAGTTTCCTCATCTGTAAAATAAGCAGAAGGAAATGGCAAACTCCTGCAGTATCTTTGCCAAGAAGACCCCAAATGGGGTCAGTAAGAGTCAGACATGATTGAACTACAACAAGTAAATCTAGGTAGTTGTATAAAAATACACAGAACGAACAGCCTGCCCCCGTTCTCTGGAGCAGTCTGTGCCATCTGAGCTTGCAGGGATGTGCCTCCCCCGCTTCTGTACTCATTGATTACCTGCTCTGGCTCCAGCCTTATTGACCCTTGTCTTCGCCACCCCTTCCTTCTGAGAGGATCTGAATGAACAAGACTCCCCCTTCCCTTGCAACAAAGAATTAACATGGGGGGGTGGAGCTGCCATCACGCACCCACAGGCCCCACTCGCTCCATCTGTGTTGATGAATGAGGACCTCTGGGTGCCCCTTGGCTCCCCTTGGACTATAAGTTCCTTGAGGCCAGGGGCTGCCTTTGGCCTTTTTGCACCAGTACTTCCCATGGTGTCACAGGAGCTGGACTGGAGGCTCTCTGGCCACCCCACCCCCAACAACACTGTCCTGGTGCCTTCAGCACTTGGGGTTCCCCGGCCCTCCTGGGCCTCTGGGCCGGCCTTTCTCCTTACCACTGGCTAGGGAGACAACAGGTGCTCCAGTTTCCAAAAGAGGGGGCTGAAGGCCTGCTTTAACAGGGCTCGCCCGCATTCCCTAGAATGCTTTTAAGGCCCAGCATTCCTGGACAAGGCTTGGTGGGCTGCCGGTCCTAAGGCACGACCAGAGAGGTTCTGTGTCATACCAAGAGAACTGAATTCAATTTAGGGCAGCCTGCTGTGTGCCAGGCCCTCCTTCAGGGGCTTTGCTACAGAGGCAGAAAGCAAACAGTCCCTGCCATCCCAGCTAAGCCTGGACTGAAGAGACCACAGGTGTATTCCTGCCTCCCAACCTCCCCAGAAACCCCAAACCTGAGTGTGAGGGGAAAGGGAGTCCTCCCCTTCTTAGAGAGAGAAGGGGGTCTCAGGTTCAAATAAGGGTTCATCAAACATAAGTCTAGGGTGTCCCTTTCCTCTGACCCATTCTGGCTGTATGACCTTGGATAAGTCACTAGTACTCAGGTTGGGCCCCGGGGCCACTCTTTAAGGTGCAGGAGAGTTATCAGTGTGTGTGCTTGAGCTCAGAGGGAGCCCACTATCTAGAGGAAATCACAGGTCTGCACACACACACATGTGCACATGCACACACAGAGGCATGTGCACACACACACAGTCTCACCTGTCTCCAGAAGGCCTTGCCTCTTTCTGAAGGCCCCAAAAGAAGCAGATCCTGGAGTTTATCACTGGACACAATGAGATTTGAAAGAAGACCCCTCCACTCACCTGGGCCATGGCTGTTAGGAGGCTCGAGGCCATTCCTCCCTCATCTATCCTCCATTCTCTGGAAAGGGCAAGCTCTTGGGAAGGCAGGCCTGAGGAGAGAGAGAAGTCACAAGAGAGAGACCAGTCTGCCCCCAGTCCCCCAACACCTATCCAGGCTTCCAAGGGCACACCTGGGAGGGTGAGAGGGGAAAAACTGGGTTCAGAGACA
>NW_027186289.1:3326908-3340820 GCF_028583685.1 Petaurus breviceps papuanus | reverse complement strand
GGTTGGACCTGATGGCCTCTGAGGGCCGTCAGCTCAGGATCCCATGACCTCCTCACCACTGCAAAGCATGGAACAGGAAGACCAGAGACAACTGAGAACCCCACCCCCCACCTCGATAAATGGGGAGGAACAGAGAGAGCAGCTCGCTGTCCTGGTGAAGTCCCGTGTGCAGGCCCGGAAAGGCTCTATCCCCGGGTACCAAAGCTGAATCACTGTCTGGCTCTGGGGGCCGAGGCAGGGCACAGCAGGAAGGGAGAAAGCAAAGACTGGTGAGACTGTCTTTGAAGAGGGAAGGGGTGCATCTTCAAACAATGGGCAGGCCCGGGCCGCTGGTGAGCAGAGGAAGCAGAAGCCACTATGACTTCATCCAAACCAGGCCAGGATGAGCTAACCACACCTCCCCTTCAGCATGCTTACTAGGCTGCTAAACTGGGGCAATAGTGGTCACCTTCATCTTTGTACTCCTAGGGCCTAACACTGGGTCAAGCACACAGTAGGTTCTTAATAAATGCTAACCGAACCAGAAAGAGTTGAGAGAAGAGAAAAAGACACAGAATGTCTATAGGGACACGACTCTTCCCGGAGCCTTTTCTTTATCCCTCTCCCCCTGCCCCACCCTTCCCTGCCAGTGCCGGGCCCCTGGCTCTCACCTCTCCCCTCCAGCATTAGGAAGAAGTGGTCCATGCTGGCCTGCTCCTTGGCCAGAACCCCCAGCCAGGATGGTCCCTGGCTCCCGGATCTGCCCCCTCACTTTCTCGGGCCTGGAGCTCTGGGCAGAGGGTCTGAGTCAGCCGTCTTCACTCCCTTATTGCTGCAGGGCTGGGACCTGGGGGTGCCAAAGCAAGGTCACTTGGAATGGGGTCCCCTGTACTCCAGGGCTCAGATCACTGCCTCCCCAGCAGTAAAAGAGCAGCCGAGATGGGACACGGCAGCAGCAGGGACCCTGAAGCTCCAGGCAGATGCCAGGGGCTGTAGCAGCAAGCACCCCAAGGGTCCTCAGGGTTTGCCACCACCACAGGTTCTTGGATCTGCTTTGTTAAAGGAAAGCAACTCAAAATGGGTTAACAAGCTTACTTTAATCAGTCAGACATATATCGTTTACCTTATTCAGGGGAAAAGGTCAGCACTCCGAACTTCAGAATACACAGGCAGAATTATCAAGACAGAAACAGATCCCAAAACAAAGCTACACATCAGGGCTTATATAGCCTTCTCCTGGCTCAGAGAATGTAACAACCTTATTGACTCACTGGCCAATCAAGAAGTATCTACTGAAAAACAAGCCTCCCACCCCAGGGTCCAGGTGCACCTTAGCCTAGGGGCAGGGAAGATCTTTGAAATTGACATTCGCATTACAGGGGCCCAGGGCAAACAAAGCAGCCCAGAAGGAGTTTCCTTCATTCAATAAAGATCTAATGAAAACCCACTCTGGGCCTGACAGCAGGAAACAGGGGGGAAGGGCTGACCAAGCAGCTTCAGGCACATCTTGGAGACTTCTAATAAAAACCTCAGAGGGGGTCTGGAGAAACTAGACACATCCTTCAATGCTAATGGGTAATGGATCCCATCAGCTGGGCTCCCAGGAAGGAGCCCCAATAACACACGCCTAGGCACACAGGGGTGCTAGGCACCAATGCTAATTACAACAGTAACAACAGCTTATTCATCTCTAGACCACAGGACTTCCGAACCGAGGCGGTGGAAGGGAGAGGGAGACCGGACACCCACGAACCAGGGCTGGGACTGTCTCGGCTTCTGCGCCTTTAAAACAGAAGGATGAGGACAGTGGCAATCGCCCAGGGCTCTGGGGAGGCTCTCGGGAAAGCGCACTTGGGCCACCGGAGGTCTACAATAATACAATCGGTACCAAGGATCCAGAAAAGAAAGAAAAATATAGGTCAGCAGCAGAGAGGAGGGGGGTGCGCAGAGTTCAGAACGAAGAGCTGGGGTGAGAGGGAGAGGCTAGAGGCAGGGAGGAAGAGGAAGTCGCCAGACCCCGGGGGCAACGAGGAAGGGGTCCCTGGAAGAAAAGGCCAGAGACCCTGACAGCCCCCCAACCCTGCCTGGCGGGCAGCAGCGCGGAGCGTCCCTCCAGTGGGAGCTAACTGGCTCCCCTTCCCCAGGCCGCGTCATACAGCCTCGTGCCAGGCAGCCGGGGCTCCCCACACCTGGGCTGCCCCAGCGCGCTCCGCCCCAGCTGCAGATCTCCTTCCCTCCCTTCCCAGGTGCCTCTCTGCCCTCCCCCCATTTCTCCCCAGACGGCCGGGGCTCCCCACACCTGGGCTTCCCCAGCCCGCCCCGCCCCAGCTGCAGATCTCTCCGCTCCATTCCCCTCTCCTCCCTCCCCAGGTGCCTCTCTGTCCTCCCCCCATTCCTCCCCAGACAGCTGGGGTTCCCCAAACCTGGGCTCCTGGCTCCAGCTGCAGATCTCTTCCCCTCCCTCCCCAGGTGCCCATCTACCCTCCCCCTATTCCTCCCCAGACAGCCGGGGCTCCCCACACCTGGGCTGCCCCAGCTCGCCCTGACCCTGCTGCAGGTCTCTTCTCTCCAGACCCCTTCCCAGGTCCCCACCTTCCCCCCTCCCCACCCCAGATGCTGCACGCTACCCAGATAACCCACCCAGCCGGGGACGAAGATGGAGGGGGGGCTGGGCCTGAGGGGCGAGGGTCTGGAGGAGAGACCGCATGGTGGGGTCGGTCCTAAGGCAGAGCTGGAACAAGTTTCATTCTAAGCCCGCATACTACGAGGGGGCATGGCCTGGGGCTGCTCCCAAAGGATGCTCACGCTCCCTCGGAGGCTCACTAACACTCAAGGCAGAGCCTCCTTGCACACTCGCTCACACTCAAGCCCGCACGATCAGACTCACCCCCCAAGTGCGGTGAGGATGCCACGCACACTCACTGGTACACGGGCACTCACCAGTGCAATCCGCGTACATTCACGCACGTGCCCAAGGGCAGACAGGCAAGTGCACGTGTGCACGGCCACGCACGAGTGCAATCACGCGCATGCACACTCACGCGCCCTGACACACGCAAACTCACGCACCACAGCGACCGCGATCCAGCGTACACCCGCAGCACTCCCACTCACCTCCGTAGTCCAGTAGGTATACACCAGTGCCCCCACCTGCACCTGCCCCCGCCCCCACGCCCACACTCGCTCAGGCTCAGGCTTCACCTTCTGAAGCCCCGCGGACAAAGGCCAGAACGCCCAGCCCGGAGGCGCAGTGCGCCTGCGCGCCGGAGGCGCCCGAACTACAACTCCCAGCATGCCCCACCGTTCAAGTTCACAGCCCGGGGCTGCCCCTGTCTTGCCTGCGCCTGCGCGCAGGGAACCTTCCCCACCCGCCTCCACCTATGCAGTCCGGCTGTGGGGGCCAGCACGATGGAAGGCACGCAAGTTCCTTAGTGCAGACCACCTCAAGGAAACTGAGGCCCTGGGCCCGGGACTGCAGGACTATGCCAGCTCTCCGAGCTTGCAGTGCATGCAGACCCCCTGCTGCGAGATCCTAGGCGAGGTGGCCCTGCCCCCGCCTTCGTTCCCAGAGGTCGATGGGGCCCAAAGAGGCCAGGGGCTTCCCGGGATCGACCGCGGGGCGAGAACGAGCCAGGCTTCTGCTCTACCTGCGGTACCCGCCATAGCCCGCAGTTATGTAGCGCTCTAAGGACAGCAAGGGGCTTTACAAGTGCCCCACTGGACCTCCACAGCAACCGTGGGAAGGAGGTGCTGCTGTCAGCCCCATTGTGCAGATGGGGAAACTGAGGCAGACAGAGACAGGGTGACTTGACCGGGGTCTTCCAGCTGGCAAGGGTCCGAGGCCAAGCTCTCCCGGTGCACGTGCCTGTTGAAGCACGTGCACCTTTGGAGCCCCAAATCCCCCAGCAGGGAGAACCACTCAGTGCAGTCATGTTTTCTGAGTGTCAGCATAATTTATAATGGCAGAAAGCTGGAACAGCCCCAGCCCCGGCTGTGGGGAGATGCCCAAGCATGTGGGTGGGGAGCACACCGGCCCTGGGGGCTGCATCTGCGCGTTGGGCAGGCACGCAGGGGCGAGACAGTGCGGGTATGAGGAACGGAAAGCTAGTGCAGCAGATCCGCAGGCTGGTTTAAAAGGGGAGCTTCTCTTTGATGCTTGGGGCCAAAGGGAACCGATGGGGTTTATCAAGTGGGGACGTCACTTGTTTATATCTGTGCTGAATGAATCATTTGGTACCAGTCCATGAGAGGGAGGAGAGCCTTGAGGCCCACAGAGCAGCTGGACAGCTGGTGCCGCTGCAGAGGGAAGAGGGAGCCATGGTGAGATCTGGCGGGTAAGGGAGAGGGAGCAGTGGAGGACTGAGTTTACTAACCCGGGACAATGGAAGAGTGGTGGTAACTGAGAAAAACAGGGACACCTGCAAGAGATGTGGAGGAAAAGGTCATCAATGAGTTCTGTTGGGACATGGGGAGATGCCTACAGTATGTCGGCAGTGATGTGGAGATCCAGGGTCAGGATCTGTAAATGTGTGAGTCACTTACACAGAAAAGAGAAATCCCCCGGGGTAGATTAGGTCCACCAGAGGGAGACTGGAGAAAGAAGAGATCCAAACCTGAGCCCTGAGGATCCCCTGGGTAGGGGCAGTAATGTGAGTGAGGTGCCAACCAAGGAGATGGAGGAGGGGCAGGCAGGGGGAGAACAGGGAGAGGAATATCAGAAAAGCCTGAGGGGGCAGCAGAGAATGGACCAAGTAAAGACCTTCAGGTTGGGCAAGAGAGTGCTGGTAACCGAAGAAAGTTTCATTGGAGTGATGAGGGCACCGATAACAAGAGGCTGATGAAGGAGAGGAGGGGAAAGGGAGGCCACAGAGTAGACAGCTCTTTCTAGGGTTTGGAAAGGAGAAATAGAGGACTATGGCACTGAGGGCATCGTAAGGTCTAGCGAAGGCTGTTTAAGGAAGGGCAGTATTGGGCATTCTGGAAACTAGCGGACAGCTACTCAGTAAGAAGACATTGAAGAGGAGAGAAAAAGAGAAGGAGAAACAGACTCAGAGAGAGACAGAAAGGAAGAGGAAGGAAGGGAGGAAGGAAGAAAGGAAAGAAGGAAGGGAGGAAAGAAGGGAGGGAAGAAGGAAGGAAGGAGTGAGGGAGGGTGGGAGGAAAGAAAGAAGGAAGGAAGGAGTGAGGGAGGGAGGAAGGAGGGAAGGAAGGAAGGAGTGAGGGAGGGAAGGAGGAAGGAAGGGAGGAAAGAAGGGAGGGAGGGAGGGAGGAAGGAAAGAAGGAGTGAGGGAGGGAGGAAGGAAAGAAGGAAGGAAGAAGTGAGGGAGGGAGGAAGGAGGGAAGGAAGGAAGGAAGAAAAAAGACAGAAAGGAATGGTGGTGGGGAGAGAGTGAGAGAAGAATTGAATTTGCCATTGCAGTCTGAAGATGAGAGGGGTTGGCATCACACGTGTAGACACATTGCCTCTGGGCTAGAAGGCCTGCCTGATTGTCAGAGACTGGAGAGGAGAGCAGGTGGGGTGGGGAGGACCTCCAGGGGGCTGTTCATGGCAAGTGGCCTCAGTTGTGCCAGGGAAGGAAGGGTCCTCCGCTGAGAGAGTGGGGATGAGAAGGTATGGGGGGCCTGAGCAAAGAAGAGAAACTTTAGAAGTTTCCATGGGGAGAGAGGGAGGGAATCAATTAGGGAGGAACAAAAGTCTTCCCTTGCTGCTTTCAGGGCCTGGTTGAGGTCGAATAATTTGAATTTCTCATGGATGGTCAAACTCACCTAACTGAAGCCATCCTTGTCTGAATTCCCAGATGCATGAATTGTCTGAGGCTGACTAGACACCATCACTCCCAGCCTCTGATTGTTCCATAGAAGTCCCAGACTTTCTTCTCCAGGATTCCCAAGCTTTCTCTATGAACTTTCAGGAGTTTTGCAAAACCATGTTGTATCAGCAATGCCATATTCACAATGCCTATAGAGATTACAAATATGCTGATATAATTATCCATCACAAAATACGTCAGGTTTGCCATTTGGGGAAATAAACTAGAAAATTTATTAAGATACCAAAAGACTGAGTCCCAAAACCAGAAAGTGAAAGCCATCAGAGTAGTTATGACATTGGCACAGGTAGATAAAGTAGAAAGCACCCACATTCTCAAGCCTTTAAAACAGAACAGGCTACCTCAGGCAAAGGTCCTCCTCTCCCCACTCACAGCAACCACCCAGCGTCCTGGAAGAGCGCTCCCAGCAGCTCCGGCCCCTGGCAGTCCTCAGCAGGAGTCCTTAGCAGAAAAAAAAAAAAGGCAACCGCCGCCAACTGCCAACCGCAGGACCGTTAGCTCGGCTTTTCACTTTCTCTTGCTCTGCTATGTCAGCACGTCCATGGGGCATGGGAGATCTTTAAATCCCATAACCCTTACACATGTTAAACCAGGGAATGTCCTGCAGCCTCTCTCCCCTAGGCCCATGTACCTTATAAGAGCCCCACATCTAATGCTCCTTTTTGGGGTACACCAGCACTTGCTGCTTAGCACCCCAAGCTGTAAATGCCCCAACTAAAGACCTCAGTTTTGCTGTGTTGGCTACCTTCTCTTTAATTCAGGTTGAATTCAGTAAGCTAGGTTCCAGCCTCATTCAGTCTGAGTGGAGAAGACCCATGGGAGGAATAATCTAGGTATGAGTTGTGACCAGGGCTGAGAGGTGAGAGGATGAGGGAGTGAGGGATCTGACAGTTTGAGTAAGTGAATTGATTAGCTATGGGGTTGGGATTGGGAAGGGAGGAAATGAAATTAGAGCAGGGCTCTGGGCCCTGTACGATGTTTGGGGTTTTTATTAATAGCCGACTCCTCAGATTTATCGGTGACCCAAAGGTAGGACACACCCTTGGCCTTGATAGTAGATTCAGGGCTGTTGTGGAACTCAGGAGTCCTTGGCTGGGAGTTATTGAAGCAAATAGACTGGGATTCGTGGTTGGATCTATTAGAAACATTTTTTAAATTAGAAAATATTGAAACAGTTTTTTGGAGGACAATGCTTTAATGGAGATCATTCTGTCAGCCAAATGTCCCATTTTGATACAAGGAGACTGGGTCTAATGTACTCCTGTGTGGGGAGGAGGGAGTCTTCATAGAAGTTCTGGAAAGTTCTAGAAATGATCTCACTGTCAAGTTTTATTTTGGAATTACAGCTAGGGAACAGGGTATTTATCTGGCAGCTTACATCTTGTACTCTCAGCTCCTAAGAGTAAGGATCCTTCTGCTTCAGGAACGTCCAGGGTGAGGTCAAGAGAAAAGAGTCAAACAATCCAAGTTTTAGGAGATTAGACAAAATTCTGTCACCACATGTAAAAACTTCACTGTTTTCTGATATCTAGAATTTGTACTTGGGGCTATTTAGTTTGGATTACCAGTGAGAGGCACAGAGTGTGGGCCAGAGATAGAGAACTGGCCCTTTGACCAGGAAGCCTTGGGCTCCAGCTGACCCCACCCCCACCATGGCCCCTGGACATGATCCTTTATCTGCCAGAATTGAGGCAACCATCACTGTCAGCTGTAGAAGGTTCCAGCTTACATTGGCAAAGGGAGTTCTCTTATCCTGGGTTTCTCCTGGCCAGTGAAGTCACAGGACCATTCCCCATTCTTTACCAATGAATGAATACCTTACAAATTTTGAGATCTAGCAAGTTTGTAGCTAAGACTCCTGCATTCATTTTCATTTCTCTATAGAATTGAGAGCCCAGGGTTTTGTTTCCGCAATTCATCATTTGGTGCCTTCTGGGCACAACATGTATCTCTATATTAACGTGCTAGACAATGTCATGATTAAAATTAAAGTAAACTGAGGCACAAAGCTCCGAGCACAATCAGTTGCTTGCTAAGGCTAGCAGTTACCAATACAAAGTGTCTCTGAGCTCCTCAGGAAGCCAAAGACTTGGATTGAAGGCTGACCAATTGTTTGATGGACAGAAGGAGGAGCATCCTAGATGGGAAAGACACAATTGGTGAGTGTCTTAGCAGCACAGATCTAGGGGATGATGTAATTGGCTGGAGATTTGGAGGGCAGAACTAGCAACAGCCCCCCCTTCCATCTTGCTGTGGAAAGCTCCTTGGTGGTGCCCACCTGCAAGGCTAGTTGGAGTAACAGCGATGTCAGATCAGACTTATATGAAGGACAGTCAGTGTCACAGAGACCAAACTCCCTGACATCCACTAGCATCCTTCAAAGATAACAGATTTCCTTGAGACAAGAACAAAATAGTGATTGGCAGGAAAACTGAGCTTCTAAACTTAACTCAGTGACAGTGTGTGATTGACAGGAAAGCTGAACTTTCAAACTTAGCTCAGAGACAAATGAAATTAACTCAGGTAGTTAAAATGTCAGTAGTGCTACAAAATTAAATCAATTACAGAATTGAATCAACTTCATTTTCCCAATTTTCAATTCCCCTTTTTGATCGATGGGAGACATGTCTCCCATAGATCACTTGCCTACAAGCTAGTTCTAAAAGATTTTTAAAATATAGTCAATAGCAGTAGTACACACTAACAACCTTTCTGGTGAAGTTTGGAACAGGTTTAACACAGCAACTCATACAAAGGCTAAGCAGGATTATAAGGCCCATTTACCAAGGCTGTCTAACGGGTCATTTCCTTGTAGCCAAGTGAACCAAGAAGATGAATTCCACCACAGGTTACCTGGGGGTGGTAGTTGTGTTTCTGTGATAACTTGTTGAATTTCTTGGAGGCTGGTAACAATTTCCCCTGATTTGTTACTGTAAGAACAACAAGATTGACTTGTCACACCATAAGCTATAGTAAGAATATCTAAAACCTTGTACTAATTTCAGAGGGGAGATTTATATGTCACCAAATTAACCAAGAAAATTCAGTCAACATATAAACACAATAAACAAAAGGCCAAAGTAATACAATGATGATCATCACTATTGAAAGACATCAAGTCTCCTATCCTAATAAAGCACTCCCAATTGTCCTTTTCATCAGCATGCTTTATCTTGGATCCCAGATGTCCCATATAGTGGTCTGGTCCCTGGAAACATCTCTTGGACATTCTGGAATAGGTGTCATCCTCAGGGCAGCTCTGAAGGGATCTCCTCCTTAACGATCTGCTTCTCCAGTTCCAAGTTACTTGCAGAGATTACTCGATCCAATGTAGTGCAACCTTCTAAATTTGATTTTCCAATAACCAGCTCATGTGCCAAAAGCCAGCTCCAGCCTTGTGGATCCAATCTTCTTAACTAGAGAGCAGTAAGAAGAACAGCAAATGAAGAGTCTGTAATTCACCGGAAGTTTAAGAGCATTTCAGCTCTTACACGCCACTTGTTTCTGTCTTTGCCCTAATCCCTGTATCTGATACGGAACTTGCCAACAACAAACTGGAGAATTCTTAAAAAGAGTCTTGGAGGGCTTTACTCATAAATTGGGCCCATCTGTTTCTTAAAATGATCAGACAGATACTTCAAATAGAAAAAAGTGACTTAAAATTTCTTTACAATTATCAATACAATTTTAAAATCCTTGATCCAATATTGAAAACTAATTACTAAAACATACTCAAAGTCTGTATAATCCCACTAGAAACATTTGGAAAACAAATTTATACATATAGAGCTGAGTTCCTAGAGGAAACACTCAGATCCTGGTATTTTCTCTAAATTTACTATTCCATTTAATTAGATCTTTGTCTTCTTAGAAGTTATTTACATCTCTTTTTTTTGCATCTTTGTCTTAATTCCTCCTTTAGGAGATTATTATTCCCATATCAATCTGAAAGAAGTCATTTCAAGGACTTAATTTTATTTACAAATATATAATTACTAGCACATCCAAAAACTCATTTACTTAGTTGCTTAGGGTATGGATTTGACTATCAATTTGGATTGAAAACAGTAAGATCTTTCATATTTGCATCTTATTGTAGTTGTACAGAATTGTTGGAGTGTTGGAGGAACACTCATTATTTTAAAAAAAAATACAACTTTACCTCCTACAGTTAGAGAGATGTGCTATGAAAAGAAGAAGCTGGGATATGGTTAAAACAGCATCAAGACTGGTCCTCCAGGCCTAAGCCCAAGAGCACAGAATGACTTAACATAGGTATAATAGGATATAGCATCCTCAGTTCTGTCTTATTTCAGGTCGGTGTCATAATTAACCTTTTGGAATAGCTAATCATACAGCAAAGATCCACGCTATTCACAGGGCTATCATAGCCAGGCTGAAGATTAATCAAATGGGAAACAGTCCTATTCAAAAAGGAAATAACACAATGGGGAAACTGCTTTGAGAGGACTGACAGTTGGATTTGGAATCAAGGAAGCTTGGTTTCAAAATTCACCTTAGATACTTACTTACTAGGTATATTACTTTGTCCCTGAGCCTCTGCCCCATCTTTAAAATTAGGGGGCTGTACCTAATGACCTTTAAGGTCCCTTCCAATTGTGAATCTATGATCCTGTAATCACATAATTAGCTATGCTGAATGAAGGGGAAAGAGGAGCCCAGGATGACACTGAGGCTGTGGACCTAAGTGACCAGGAAGGTGGTGGGTGCCCTTGGCAGAAACAGGGGAGTTTGGTAGAGGAGTGGGCTTTAAAGAAAAGGCTGGTTTGTGGCATGCTGAGTTTCAGGGGTCTCCAGCACACCCAGTTTGAAATATTCAATGGACAATTGGTAGCAAGGCCCTGAAAGACCAATGATCCTTGAATCCAGGACACTGATGAGGTCACCAAGGGTGGAAGGGGAGTTAGAACAAAGAAGAGGCCCAGGACAGAGCCTTGAGGAGGCCCCAGGACACGGGGCGGAAACTTTTCAATGCCTGTTGGACTGGATCAGGTGGCGGATGTGATTGTCCAGCATGGAGCCAATGCCAGGAGAGATGCCAGGCAGCTATTTCAGTACCTGGTCCAGAGTGAGCACTTAATGAGTGAAGCCCAGCTAATGAGTGAGGGAATGAATCTGCACCCAACTCCAGCCAGACTGGCCCTGGCTATGCCTAGGCCAGCACACTCATCCTTGCTAGCCCTCCCTGCCCCCAGCAGCCTTCCACACAGGTCTTCTACCCCCTCCCCAAAGGACCCTGCTTTCTGTCTTTTCTGCAACCTTCTTTCAGGTCTCCCTCTTCCCCCCCCCCAATGTAAGCAGCCTAAGGGCAAGGAGTTTCGTGCTTGTCTACCTCTCTCCAATGCTATGCCAGCCTAAGCATAGTGCCTGGCACAGGGCAGGGCCCTAGTTAATACTCGTTGGCTGTACAGTCACCCCAGGGATACCTGGCCAGGACTAGAGATGTAGTGAAGACCCATGCAAGCAGGAATGCTCCAGCCTGAGCATCATGAGCCACAGGACTCAATTTCCCAGAATTCCTCCGCTGGTGTGCCTTGAGTACTTTCCATCTGACCACTGCTGGAAGTAGTGGATTCTGGGAGTGTGCATCTGCATTCACATGTATGAGTGGGTCTGGGCAGGTGCCTGTCTGCTTGTGTGTCAGCCATGTGTGTCCTTCTGCATGCCAGGGTGCATGTGTCTTGTGCACATCTGCACATGTATGTGTGTCTACGTATGTGAACCTGCATTTACATACCAGGGCCCATGTAGGTGCATGCATGTCTGTGAATGCCCTTGGGTCTGCATGTGTCTGTGTGTAACCATGCACATGAACGTATATGGCTACATGTTTCTGGATTCCCTGTCCTGAGCCTAGTGGCTGGCAGATAGTAGGTGCTTAATAATGTTTGTTGACTAATTGGGGGGGCGGGAGGAGTCCTCTTCCTCTTTGCTGACTGTAATTGTGAGAGGGCTATTTGATTTCTCCGAGGCTGTTTCCTCCCCTGTCCTGAGGGCAGTGAGGCCCGTAGCACTGGCCGCCATGGTTATTGAGAGAATCCAGTTAGATTGTATCTTTTGGAAACTTTAAAGTTCCATAGAAATGGGACTTGCTTTGTGGGTTCATCAGGCCTTCAGTAACCGTGCTCAGCTCAGGAGGTGCAGAAAAGGCAAGAGCCAGACCCTGCCCTCAGGGAGCTCCCAGTCTGCGGGGGGCCTTTACTGGTTATGCTGGTGTGTTGCCTGAGGAGCCTGGCCAGGGCGGCTCCATCGCTCTCTTAGACACAGAAGTGATTCTGCCCAGACTCCCATATTCCTGTGCATCTCCCTGTCTTTGCACAAACAACTTTTGCTGCTGTCGTGCAGCTGGTTAAACACGAAAGTGAAAACCACCCCTGGTAGCGGCAGGCCGGCGGCACGGTTCTGACATCTCCGTAATGACATCCGCGTGAGCCATGCGCCTCATCCCTAGCTTCCCTGGATCCCTCGGGATTGGCCCACAGTCCGTTACTAGGCAACACAGACGGTTGTCGAGGCTATTTTCCTCCTCCTTCCTTCCCTCTGTGGACACTTATCGCTGTGAGATTCCCAGAGAAGTCCCTTAACCTCTTTCTGCCTTAGTTTCCTTGTGCGTAAAATGGGGATAATCATAGCCCCGACTTGTTGTCTGTCCTTTGTTCTTGAAGAGGACCACGACATGCAGGTGAATTGGATTTAAGTGAGGCAGGGCTGGGCAAGGCCACCAGCCTCACTTGCTCCCTCAGAGCCACCTGGGTCCAGTGGCTAGAGATAGATCAGGACGACTGGAGAAGACCCAGGATCAAATGGGATTCTATGCGTAATGCCAACCTTAAAATGCCGTGTTAATGCCAGCTGTTATCTTTATTCTCATCGTGATACCCCAGAGCGGGGCTCTTATCTCTGTCTCAGCCTTCCTCTTTATCCCAATGTAGCTAAAAACGAAAATAAAAACCCATCTAAAACCCAACCATCCCATTCCACATTTTGTGAAAAGCCCTGTAAATTCTAGCAATGCCCAAAGGTAGAAAACTGGTGAGGAAGAGGGCCCCCAACCTCCTGACCGCCTAACGTCTCTCAGGACATCTCTGTCTTCTCCGCAGAGAAGGGATGGCTGCAGATTGAGACATACCATTTTTGTTTTTTCACCGAGGCCAATGAGGGAATTGGTTATTGCATATTTGCCTGAGGGCTTTTCCCCCCATGGAGGATGCTAGGAAGAAGAAAATGTTTGTTAATTCTTTACAAAGTTAAAAAAAAAAAACCAACCCTTTACATTTTGCTTATTAAGCTTTTGCCTATTTGTGAGAAAGCAATTCTACTATTTTTCTTTTTCTCCTTTTTTTTGGAGGGCAACTTGCCCAAAGTCACATGGTTAGTAAGTGTGTTAAGTGTCTGAGGCCGGATTTGAACTCAGGTCCTCCTGACTTCAGGGCCAGTGCTCTATTCACTGCACCACCTAGCCGCCCCTTATTTTTCTTTTTTAATAATAGGTTGTTGTTGTTTTTTTTTTGCTTTCATTGTGGAGTTTATTACTTTTACATAATGGAATTCATCAATATTTTCCCTGATAGCTTCTAGAATACTGAAGCAGTAGAAAAAAGAAATATCTCTCCTCCATATTTAGAATAATGAAAACATTCCCATATCTTTCAGGTTTTCTGTTCTCATATATACACCAAACACACACATATGCATAAACACACACATATATTTCATTAATCTATCTGGAATTGATTGTGACTTTCCTATGGAACATGGATCCAAAATTATTTTTCTCCCTATTGTTAATCAGCTTTTCCCACATTTGTTAAATCAGAAGCCATCCTCTCCTTCATTCCATTTCAGCAGACTTATAAGATAGTTATTCTTACAGTCTCAAACCTCTTTCAGGAATCTCCTTAGGCTATTATTTGGGTCCCTCTCTTTTTAGAACTGTGGCTTGGGAGAAAATGCACCATCCTTCTTTTCATGTTGTGAATGATAGGTATAGAGCATTGTGAGGCTCTGTTGAGGTATTAGACTGTTTTCTCCCTTCCTTCCTTCCTTCCTTCCTTCCTTCCTTCCTTCCTTCCTTCCTTCCT
>NW_027186289.1:3309717-3326508 GCF_028583685.1 Petaurus breviceps papuanus | reverse complement strand
TTCTTTTATTCCTTTCTTTTCTTTCTTTCCTTTCTTTTTTCCTTTTATTAGAAGAGATTTTTCACTAGGTAGAAGCAAGGAAGAACTATATTCAGAAAGGAATATTATATAAAAACAAATGATCAGTTAAACAGTACCTTAGTCTGGAAGGTTGAATCTCTTATGATCATTTTTTCTCCTTCATTACACTCTGAGTGGAGACAGTGAGGTGCCCTAGATAAAGTGACAGACTTGTGGGTTCAGGATAACCTGGGTTCAAGTCCTGCCTTCTGCTGCTTGGTGGCTTTGTGACTGTGGAGGGGTCTTCTAGCCTCTATGTGCCTCATACAATGCACTCCCTACTTCTGCAACCCTAGGGCTTATGCATTAAGTCATAAGTGTGCAGTGATCTGTATTGGTAGAAAGTTTTTCCCACCCTGGGAGTTCCCTGCTCTGCTAAAACTATAGATCTTTCATGTATATGTGCTTATTCTTTTTGCTTTTTTCATTAAAAAAAAATTCTATTCACTTAACAATCGTCACCAGAAACAAGCTACCCAAAATATACAAAATAAGGATGGAGATCTCAGCCTTGGACAGAACAGAACCAAGCAAAGTTGTACAGTTGGATAGAAATCTGTCTGTCCTGTTTTACCTTTTAAGTCCCTTAGTTTTGCTGCTTAATTCTTGTAGCTCTGTCATTTCAGTTGTGACTGACTCTACATGACTTCAGTTTGGGGTTTTCTTGGCAAAAAACACTGGAGTTTTTGTCATTTCCATCTCCAGGTCATTTGACAGAAGAGGAAACTGAGGCAAACATAATGAAGTGACTTGGCCAGGGTCACACAGCTACTAAATGTTCCAGAGTAGATTTGAACTCAGGAATGAGTCTTGGTGACTCCGGGTCTGGAGCTCTGTGCACTGTGGCGCCACGGCTTTTGTTTTTAAACAAAGAAACAAACAAAAAGACTTAACTCCTACCCGTGTTTCCCCGATAATAAGACACTGTCTTATTATTTTTTTGGACAGAAAAACACCAGAGGGCTTATTTTCAGAGAAGGGCTTACTTTAATGAACATTGACAGCAATTTTAATAAACAGGTAAATGTGAACAAAAAAATGTACCTTTATTCAATAATGAATTCAATAAAGAACAGGATGACGCGCTCACTGCTGCAGCTCTGATTGGATGCAGCTCGGAGCGCGGCGTGCGTTTCACGGGGGAGGGGGAGGGGACGGTGCATACAGAGGGTACCATAATGTAGCGAGTAGCACAGGAGATCACTTTCACTACAGTAGCAATCTCAATAGGGCTTATTTTCGGGGGAGGGCTTATTTTAGAGGAATCTTACACAGTAAGGGGAGGGCTTATTTTCGGGATAGGTCTTATTGTCAGGGAAACACGGTAGGATTCCAGCTCTCCATGTGCCCTCCAAAGGTACAGCCCACAATCCAGTCACGTGGTCTCTCTAATGATACAGAAAACACACCTGATGACTCTAGGAAATGTATTCTAGTGCACAATACTTAGTATATTTCAGCCTCGCTAATTTTTACTCCATTTCTAGGAAGTCTTGGAGAGCTGCATTATATTTCTTGTTTTGTTCAGTTTCCAGGGGGTATGTCAATCCCTCAACTTGACTGAAAACTC
Organism: Petaurus breviceps papuanus; assembly: GCF_028583685.1. Lineage (NCBI taxonomy): Eukaryota > Metazoa > Chordata > Mammalia > Diprotodontia > Petauridae > Petaurus > Petaurus breviceps. The sequence continues at coordinate 3,324,878 of NW_027186289.1, read as the reverse complement.
CTTGAGCACAGAGATGAAACCTTACATTTATATCCCTCACAGTGCTTATAATAGTGACTTACATAGAGCCGAAACTCAATAATTATTGATTGATGTTAAATAGAGGCAGCATGGTACAGTGGAAAAGGAATGGGATTTGGAGTTGGAGGACCACAGAAGGTTTAAATCTCAGCTCCACACATACTGCCTTCTAACCCTTGGGTCAGTTCCTTAACCACTTTGGGCTGTAATTTCCTCATCTGTAAAATGAGAGGACTAGATTTTCAGCACTAAATTAATGAATCTTTAAACTTGATAACTATGCTATACCTATCTTAAATAATGATTATTTTTGTGAACCCATAAAAATAGGATTTGAGAGGAGAAAAAGACCTAAATGAAAACTAATGCAACTTTCTCATTTTATAGACTAGGAACCTGACTCTCATAAATATTATGTCATTTTCTAACAGTTACATACTGAATTGGTAGAAGAGCCTTGTATAGAAGCCAAGTCCACACTGCTTCTCTGCCCATGATACTTCTTCCAAGACTGTATTTTTTCTTTTTTTCCTCTTTTTTATTTTTTAGTTTACATCATTCATTTCCACAAGATTTTGAGTTCCAAATTTTCTCCCTATTTTCCCCCTACCCACCACCCCAAAACAGCTATCCTACTGAATATTCCCTCCCCCAATCTGCTCTCTCCCATATCTTCCCCCATCCTCCCTCTGACTTTCCAGTAGTCCATGGTGAATCTCTATGCCCCAGTGCCTGTATATCTTATTTCCCAGTTACATGTAAAATTATATATATACATATAACATTTTATTTTAAAACTTTGAATTTCAGATTCTTTCCCTTCCTCCCTCATCACCCACTCTTACTGGGAAGATAAGCAATTCAATATAGGTTGTAAATGTGTAGCTATGCAAAATATTTCCATGGTGGATATGTTGTGAAAGACTGACTATATTTCCCTCCATCCTATCCCACCCCCAATTGTTCTAGTCTCTACTTTGACCCTGTCCCTTTTCAAAAGTGGGTGCTTCCAACTTCCCTCCTCCACAAGCTGCCCTCCCTTCCATCATCCCCCCTCTCATCCCCTTCCCCCCTACTCTCCTATAGGGTGAGATACCCTATTCAGTGTGTATGTCATTCCCTCCCTAAGCCAAATTCAATGAGAATAAGGCTGACTCATTCCCTTTTGCCTTCCTGTTCTTCCCCTCCAATGTAAGTTTTCCCTTGACTCTTCTATATGAGATAATTTACCCCATTCTGTCTCTCCCCTTCTCCTCTCATTATATTCCTCTCTCACCTCTTAATTTCACCTTTTAAGTATTATCCCTTCCCATTATATTGGTCCTGTGTTCTCTGTCTATGTATAACTGTAGATATATGTACACACACTCAAAAATGTATTCATATGCCCATAGACCCTCCTATATAGACATATATATGTATATATATATATATACACATTTCTATTCCCTTTAACTATTCTCATGTTGAGAAAAGTTTCATAAGTTACAATTATTGTTTTTCCATGTAGGAATGTAGATAGTTCAACTTTGATAAGTTCCTTATAATTTCTTTCCCTGTTTACCTTCTCAAGCTTCTCTTGCTTCTTGTATCTGAATGTCAGATTTTCTATTCAACTCTGGTTTTTTCATCAAGAATGCTTGAAAGTTGGGGTAGCTAGGTGGTGCAGTGAATAGAGCATGCACCTGGAATCAGGAGGACCTGAGTTCAAATCTGGCCTCAGACACTTAACACAAAAACTAGTCTTGTGACCTTTGGCAAGTCACTTAATCCCAATTGCCCTCCAAAAGGAAAAAAAAAGAATGCTTGAAAGTCCTCTATTCCATTGAATGACCCTTTCCCCCCTGAAACATGATACTTAGTTTTGCTGGGTTGGTGATTCTGGGTTTTAATCCCAGCTCCTTTGACCTCTGGAATATCATATTCCAAGCCCTTCAATCCCTTAGTGTAGAAGCTGCCAGATCCTCTGTTATCCTGATTGTGTTTCCACAATATTCAAATTGTTTCTTTCTGGCTGCTTGTGATATTTTGTCCTTGATCTGGGAACTCTGGAACCTGGCTATAATTTTCCTAGAAGTTTTCTTTTGGAGATCTTTTTCAGGATGTGATCAGTGGATTCTTTCAACCTCTATTTTGCCTCTGGTTCTAAAACATCAGGGCAATTTTCCTTAAGAATTTCTTGAAGGATGATTTCTAGGTTCTTTTTTTGATCATGGCTTTCAGGTAGTCCAATAATTTTTAAATTATCTCTCCTGGATCTATTTTCCAGGTCAGTGCCTTTTCCAATGAGATATTTCACATTGCCTTCTATTTTTTTCATTTGTTTGGATCTGTTTAATTGTATCTTTATTTCTCATAAGTAACTAGCTTCCATTTGCTCCAGTCTAATTCTGAAAGAATGATTCTCTTCAGTGAGCTTTTAAGATCTTTTTTCGTCTGGCAAATTCAGCTTTTTAAGGCATTTTTCTCCTCATTGCCTTTTTTGAGCCTCTTTTGCCATTTGAGTTAGTCTATTTTTTAAGGTGTTATTTTCTTCAGTCAGGTTGTTGACTCTCATTTCATAATTTTCTTGCATCATTCTCATTTCTCTTCCCAATTTTTCCTCCATTTCTCTTATTTGGTTTTCAAAATCCTTCTGAAGGTCCTCTATGGCTTGTAACCAGCTCATATTTTTCTTGGAAGCTTTTGGTGCAGGAGTTCTGACTTCTGTTCTTCCTCCTGTTCCATGCTTTGATCCTTTTTGTCCCCAAAATAGGAGTCTAATGTCGGATTGCTCTGCTTGCTTTGCTTCCTTTGCTTGCTCATGTTGCCACTCAATTACTTGACTTTTTTGCTTTTTGCCACTGTAGAACTCTGGTACCAGAGAGGGGAGTTTTTTCCCAAATCGCTGGGGTTTTCTCAGCTGCTGGAGCTATTAGTTGGGTGGCCTCTCAGAATCTTCCACATGCTTTGGCAAACTGTCATGCACCCCAGGACCTCCACCCTAGACCACAATCCAGATCTAAGCAGGTTAAAGCAAAAGTGATTACTTTTCAGACTGGTCGCTTGGTCCCCCTAAAATCTGTAGGCCAAGAGCTCTGAAGCAACCACGTGGTGGTGGCTACATGGCCACAGCACCTCAGTGGCTTTTCTCTCCAGGGGTAAAGACCAGATGACATTCCCGAACTCCTGGTTCCCAAAGTCAACACTGCACTGACTTCTCACTTTGTCCTTGGTATCTATGGGTTGATAATTCTGGAAACTGCCACAGCTGTTGGTGATCTGAAATCCCTCCAGCCGGCCGCTGGTTGTGGCTGCCCTGAGGCTAAAACCTCCGGCTCTCGTGGGGCTGGGGTTGGCTCCCAGAGCACTGCGTGGGCCCCTTCCTGCTAGCCTGCCGAACTGTCTTCAGTGGGAAGTTAGCTTCTCTCTGTCATTTTGTGGGTTCTGTAGCTCCAAAGTTTGTTTAGAGTCATTTTTTCATGAATTGGAGGAGGTGGAAGTGGGAGCTGTGCAGACATCCTGTTTTCTACTACGCCACCTTGACTCCACCCTCTCCTTCTTTACTTTTGCCAAAAGAGTGATATCATCTGCATGTATGAGATTGTTATATTTCTCCCTGCAACCTTAATTCTTGTTTTTTATTCACCCAGCCTGGCATTTTGCACAATGTATTCTGCATAGAAGTTAAATAAATAAGGTGACAATATACAGCCTTGTATAAACATCAGAGAACTCATATAGGCATGAAATCTTTTGATGATTATAAATATGAGAAAATCATCAGGGAGAATATTATAATATTATTATACATCAAAGAACTAATACTGTAGTGAAACCCCCTTAAGTGTAGTGATTGTGGCAAAACCTGAAGGTAAATTTGATTAATCATCAGGTAAATTATACTGATGGAACTGCTAGGTGGCTCAGCAGATAGAGTGTTGGGACTGGAGTCAGCAGACCCATCTTGCTGAATTCAAATCTGGATTCAGACCCTTACTAGCTGTGTGACCCTGGGCAGGTCACTTAACCCTGTTTGGATCAGTTCCTTATCTGTAAAATGAGCTGGAGAAGGAAATGGTAAACCACTCCAGTCGTGACCCCAAATGGAGTCACAGAGAATCAGATACAACTGAAACGACTTAAAAACAATAACAAAAGTCATACAGGAATAAAGTCACTTATTTATAATCACTACAGGAGAGCTTTCAGTCCAATGATATGCCATAATAAATATCAGGTATCTCATCTTGGAACAGTCTTGATTATAATGAGTATGAGAAAGACTTCAGTCTGATGGGACATCTTGAAATTATCAGAAAAGCTTGGCATCAGAAAGCTCATATTGGAGAAGAATAGATATATTGGATATAATGAATGTGGGAAAGCCTATAGTTTGAAGGGAAAACTTGAAAGACACCACAAAACTCACAGTGAAGAAGACAAACCCTTTGAATGTAATGAATGTGGTAAAGACTTCAGTCAGAAATAAACCTCATTAACCATAATCCTTACATGGTGTATCAAATACAATGCATTTCATTTCTCATCACTGGTGGACACTCCCCTATGAGATTCACCATCCTGATGAAAAACGTTGTACAGTTAACATGGAAAACTTAACAGGGAAACACCAGTAAGTTAAAATGAAAGACATAGATTCTCAGTTTTATAATGATGAGAATTCCTCTAGGATGCTGTTAAACTCATATCCTAGAATCTATGCTGAAGAATTAACTGGCTAGATGTAATCATGGGGGGTATAATCATCTTTTATTAAATACTGGAGAGTGGAGTTGATAACAAATGTCATCAGCTACCATATCATTTGCAGCTCTCAGAGATTAAAAAATGATTGTCTTGGGATGGCTAGGTGGTACAGTGAATAGAGCACAAGGCCTGGAGTAAGGAGGACCTGAGTTCAAATTCGGCCTCAGACACTTAACATGGACTAGATTGTGACCTTGGGCAAGTCACTTAACCCCAATTGCTCTGCCTTCTCCCCCTCCAAAAAGAAAAAAAAAGATTCTCTGTCCTTGCCAGTCTTTGTTGTAACACACCAGAGATGCCATTAGATGGCGATAGATCTTAAGTTTATGGATCATGTGCCTGATTTTTTTTTTTTTTTAAGCTAAATATTTTGGCAAAATCACTGAAATTTCTTATACTAGATCAGTTTTCCCAGTTTTGGTTCATTTCCCTTTTTATTCCAAAATTATTTGTTGTTAGCAAAAAGAAATACTTAAAAAAACATTAGCATATGTCAAACAGTAACCTCCTTTATTTACACTTTGTTAAAGTATATGTGCAATTACCTCCACAAGACAGTAACAAATCACTTAGTTTGCTTCCTTGTTGCCTTCTGAAATCATTTTTTGGCATACGTTTTTCTGGATGATTTTTGTGTGTACACAAAATTAGATTGTGTATGTCTTTTCTTTGTTTTTCACTCTGTATCATTTCATAGAAATCTTGCTTAGCACTTGAAGATTCAAAGATGGAATGATATATAGTACTTAGGATTAAGAGAATTTATAGTCGGGTAGCTAGGTGGCGCAGTGAATAGAGTATCTGCCCTGGAGGACCTGAGTTCAAGTCCGACTTTAGACCCTTAACACAAAACCTATCTGTGTGACCTTGGGCAAATCACTTAACCCAATTGCCCTCAGAGAGAGAGAGAGATAGAGAGAGACAGAGAGCCACAGAGAGACAGACAGAGAGAGAGAATTTATAGTCTATTAAGGGAGATAACTTACCTTTAATAATAATAATAATAATAATAATAATAATAATAATAATAACTTACAACCTTTAATAGAAGTTGTAATGGCAAAAGAGAGGGCTAACCTGACTGCTACATTATTTGGGATTCAGACTCATCTCTGCCTATCCCTGGAAGAAGTTTCTGTCCAGTTCATATGCTATGTTTCCATTTTGCATTGCTACAACCTGGTGTCCGCATTTCCTCTCAGGCAAGAACACTCTTCGGTCATGGAATTATCGAGGTTAGAGCCAAGAAGGAATGCAGAGATCACGTTGTCCAGCCACCTCTTTTTATAAATGAGGAAAACCAGGTCCCAGATGATGGTCACCGTCCAAGGTGCCAAAGATAGTGTCAGAGATGGGATTTGGATTGAGAGCTCTTACTGCAGCAGGAGCTTTGATTCTTCTGGGACCATGAAGTTCCAAAAGTCACAGTCCCTACATCAGAAACCAGAAAGGTGTTAAGCAAGTTGCTCCCATGCCTGTGAGTAGCTTAGTAGTATTGGAAGTCATGCAGGAATTCTCAGTCTTGATTCATCCCTGTTTCCAATTCAATACCCATCTCACTCTCCATTTAAACTTACTGTGTATTCTAGGGTGTGTATTTGCTCTAAATATGTGAGCTGACTTTGAGAATCCCTTATGTGAAACTCCTATTTACTGATTCAGAGAGGAAGTCATTTGGCTAGTCTCAGAGCTGCTTGGAATGCTGAGAATTAAATGCTTTGCCCCTGGTCACACAACTACTCCCTGTCACCACAGCCTTTGAATCAGTGTTCTTGACTCCAAGGCCAATTTTCTCTCCACTCTCACATATGTTTGAATGTTTATGTGTGTGTATTATATGCGTGCATACACAAATACTCACAGAAATGTTCTAACTCAAGGATCTTTGGAGCTCGTAAACTTGTTTTTAATATTAAAAATATATAATTGATTTCCTTTCTAATACTGTGTATTTCATGTTATGCCTTTAAGAACAGTATTCTAAGCAGGCTTACTCTCTTCCCATCCACAGCCCCCCTTTTCCCACTGGAAGACAAGGCCCCTCCCCCACACTTGTCTTCATTTCCCTCTTGGGCACTGTAGCGGCAAGCGCCCCAGCATCCCCAGGGTGGCTGCCAACACAGGTTCTTGGATCTGCTTTGCTAAAGGAAAGCAACTCAAAATGGGTTAACAAGCTTACTTTAATCAGTCAGATATGTATCATTCACCTAGTTCAGGGGAAAAAGGTCAGCACCCCGAACTTTAGATTATACAGACAGAATTATCAAGACAAAAACAGATCAGGTAGACAGCTTTCCAAACTGTCCAACCATTACATCCATACCAAACAACATCTGGGTTTCAAAGCTGCGGGGCTCTGGACAATGGCTTTCCAGAGTTTCATCTGATCAAATCACAGAACACTTCTCAAAGTGAGCCCCCAAAACAAAGCTACACATCAGGGCTTATATAGCCTTCTCCTGGCTCAGAGAATGTAACAACCTTATTGACTCACTGGCCAATCAAGAAGTATCTACTGAAAAACAAGCCTCCCACCCCAGGCTCCAGGTGCACTTTAGCCTAGGGGCAGGGAAGATCTTTAAATTTACATTCCCATTACAGGCACTCAGGTGTTTCCCTGGTTGTTACTCACCAGCATTCAAGGAGTGGTCAGACTGATAGAGAAGGTATGTTTCCAGTTCAATAGCCTCCCATGTTCCCTTGGCCAGCCGGAGTGCCCCTCCTGGGAGCCTGGGCCGACTGGCTCGGAGACGCTGGGTTAGGGCTGCCCCCCTGGGGAACAGGCCAGTGCCCTGTGGGGTTTCAGAGAGCCCTGGGAAGGGCAGAAGGGAATGAGGGCCAGGCCTGAGGCCTGTGCCCAGCAGCTTGCCTTTGGAGGGCAGTAGGCAGGAGAATTGTATGGCCATCTGAAGCGTGCCAGTCCCTACAACACAAAAGGTTGTCTCCCTTGATCCCCTTTGTCGTTTAATACGTGGAATACTGCGGAGGACCCAGGAGAGCACCTGGGCCAAGCCCACCTTGCACAAATGAAGACAAGCAGGGCCAGGGAGGTGGCCCCAGGTGAGCTGTAGGGGCAGAGCCAGGATATGACTCTGGGTCCTGGGCTTGCTCCATAATAGCCCCTGTGGATGGTGGTGGTGGTGCTGAGGAGGGAGTCCTGGGATTTTGTAGCAGCAGGGATCCCCTGAGGGGGTACTGGAGGTCCACCCGTTTGGATGGGGAGCTGCTGAGGCCACTGAGATGCTAAGGGATGTGCCTAGGGTTGCACAGCCAGCAGAGGTTCAATACTGATACCCATGTCATCCTGACTGACTCCGGGTGTCCCCACCAAGCTGCTCAGACTCTCCTAGGCACAGCTTCTTCAGGAAGCACTGTGGGATGGAGTCCCACAACACCCGACCTGTACTGATGGGTGAAGAAGGGGTGAGGGGGAGCCTGGCCTGGTGACAGGCCCCGGCCCTTTCGCATGGCCCCCTAGAAGGCCAGCCACCAGCCTAGTGGGTGTGGGTATGTGGGATACCATCACTGCCCTCCCGTATTTGAGAGGCTCTCATGCCTGTGGAAGAGGGTTTAGATTCCGTCTGCAGAGTCTCCTCCAATTCCACTTGTGGGGTGCACAGGGTCCTGACAAAGTGCAGTCACCTGGTGGCGTTGTCTGTACCTGGGACAGGGGCCTTCTGCCCGATGCTCCCACAGTACTCGGGGAGGCTCATGTCCCTCCCTCAGGTTACCAGGCAGCCTGATAGCTGTGGGTCAGTGTGCTGTGGACTCCTCCATGTTCAGATGCCCAGAAGTCCTGTGGATGTTGGTCTCCCTGCGTTACTTAAATTATTTTCAACTGAATCTCTGATTTCCTCTGTTGCCTTAGATCCTAGGTGTGATTTCTGGCCTGGGAAATGGTGGGGTCTTAACTTTGTTGCAACAAATTCTCTTTCTTTCCTGAAGCTGTGGCCTCAGCCTACCCCAGGCCTGTAAGCAGGTCCATTCTTCTCTGCCCACATGGCATTAACCAAGCTATAGGGACTTTAGCCTTTAGAACTGGAAGGGTCCTTAGAGATCTTCCAATCCAACCCCCTCACGGTACAGAAGAGAGAATTGAGGCTGACAGTGAGGAAGCTGGCATTCCAATCCACCCAGCTCTGTTGTCAGGAACCATTAGTGAGGGTGGCCTTCCAGGAGCAGGGCCTGGGAGCTCTGAATTTGGGACAGGGACCTAGTCCTTCTGTCATTATATATAATCCAGCTAATACCATCTTCTCCAGGAATCAAACCATAGTATCTTAGAGCTGAAGCATGACCTAGCCCAAAGACTTACTTTTACAGAAAAGGAAACTGAGACTCGGTAAAGGCTGTGGCTTGGTGAAGATCACACAGGAAGTTGCAGAACTGGGCTCTGAACCTGTGCCTTCTAATGCCAAGTCAAGGTTATAATATGCTGGGGAGCCGTCATCTTCTTTCATGGACGCCCACGGCCCTGAGCAGGAGAGCCTCAATTATTTACACATATGGGATGAGATGAGATGAGCCTCCAGGAGCCCTTCCCCCATTGACACAGGCTCCTGGCCCAGGTAAGAAGGAATATCTAACTGCATGGGAGAGTGCATGTCTGTGAATTCACAAGTGTGAACATCCCAGGCACCTTAACACCTGTTAGAATTCTCAACATCATTCATTTGGGTGACGACGCTCCTACCCCCAAACTGCAACTCTCACAAAAATGAAATGTTAAGAATGGTTATAATCATCTGATTTCCAACCATTAGGTCTAACTCTCTTCAATAGGTTAGTCTCAAGTGTGGATTTGTGTGTGTGTATGCATGTGTGAGGGTGTGTATGCGTGTGCATGTGTGTGTGTGTTTAAGCTATGTTGGAGGCAAGATGAAGGGCAGAAGAGATACAGAAGGGACTGGCCTGCTCCTCAGCACAGATGGGCTGATAAAATGATAGCGGGACTATTCATCATTTACTTTGCTTCTATTTTCTCTTCCAAGGAGAATGATTTTGGGGATACGAGGGATCAGACACCACAATGGATAAGAGGCAATGGAAGCCCCAGATCAGTGTGGAGGCATCAAGTCCATTCAACTCAGTAAAATCCGACAAGCTCTTGCTATGGTGTAGGCGTTGAGATGCAGAGACAGCAATGAAGTAGTCTCTGCCCTAGGGACCTTCTCTTATGCTACATGTACATGAATGAGTCAATATGTGGTACTTTGAGCTTGGGGAGAACTAGCTATTGGGGCGGGGAAGGCGTCATTGAGGAGGGAGCTCCTGGGATAAGGTGAGGATTCTGAGCAGTCTTAGCTGTGGGCTCACACCAGGTTGTGACTTTTGGCCATGGCAGCTCATCAAACAAAAATGCTAAATCACCTTCATTTGTGGGCACCCCCTTGTAGGACCCCAGTGATAATGGCAGTGTCAGAAAAAGGAATGGGGGGAGGCTGTGAAATTACAGCTTTGAATTTTAGTTTTTGTATTTTAAAATATATATTTTATTTATTTTCAGCATTCACTTTTATAAGATTTTGAATTCCAAATTTTTCCTCCTTTCCCCCTTCACTCCCTCCCTCCCCAAGACAGAGAACAATCTGATATAGAGTATAAGTGTACAATCATATTAAAGATGTTTCCACATTAGTCATGTTGTGAAAGAAAAATCAGAACAAAAGAGAAAAAGCACAAGGAAGAAAACAACAAAAACCCCCAAAGAGTAAGCTTTGATCTGCATTCAGACTCCATGGTTCTTTCTCTGGATGTGGATAGCATTTTCTGTCATCAGTCTTTTGGAGTTGTCTAAGATCCTTGCATTGTTGAGAAAGTCAAATCTATCAAAGTTAGTCATCACTCAATGTTGCTGTTGCTGTGCGCTCTCCTGGTTCTGCTCACTTCACTCAGCATCAGTTCATGTAAGCCTTTCCAGGTTTCTCTGAAGTCTGCCTGCTCAGCATTTCTTATAGCACAATAGTATTCCATTACATTCATATACTAAAACTTGTTTAGCCACTCCCCAGTTGATGGGAATCCCCTCAATTTCCAATTTTTTGCCACCACAAAATGAGCTGCTATAAATATTTTTGTACATGTGGGTTATTTCCCTTTTTGATGATCTCCCTGAGATACAGAACCAGTAGTGGTATTGCTGGGTCAAAGGCTATACACAGTTTTATAGCCCTTTGGACACAGTTTGAACCTTAATTTAACTGCACTCCCATAAATATGAGATCTTTGTCCAGCGATTCTTATTCAACATTTCATTGGAAGATAGGATGTGTATCAATATTGACATTCTTGCTATAAGTGAAACCACAGACAGCAGGAAATGGAAGAATAGCTCACAGGTTCTTTGAGAATTAAAAAAAAAAGGGATTGATATCATTGGTCTACAAAACAAGAAGTGACTCAGGTTGATTCAGCCTTCTTGCTGTAAAGAGCTCATTCATTATAAGCACAAGCAAAAGAGCCCCTAAAACATCCTTGTACCTTTGGAGTCAACATCTGAGCAGAAGATGAGGTTGAGAAATTCTATGAAAAAGCAATATGTCTCTCCAGATATAAACCTTAATATTTGGTGATTTCATTGCAAAGGTGGGCAGAGAGAATGGCAAAAAATACACTGGAAAGTGTAACCTAGGGTTAGGAAAGGAAAGAGTTCAATCATCTATGTAGCATAAATAATTCTTTCAGGAAGAGTTAGAAGAACTGAAAAAGTCTAAATGCAGCAATTTGAACTCTACATGTTTATTACAAGGTCTTTTTTTTTCCAGAAGAGGAGAGATGGGAGAGAGAAAAGGTGATATAGAATATATAGATATATAGAAATATAATTTAATTAATATGAAAAAAAAAGAGTCAAAAGTCACTACATGTGGCAAATGCCAAACAACCTCAGCACAAAATGAAACTGCATCTTAATGGAGAAGTGATTGGTTATTGATTTGGGAATCATTTGTAAACAAACTTTGCAGTCAAATCATCTTGTTAAAGCAAAGGTCAAAACCCCCAAATCAGAGAAAAAGATAAGATGGCATGCAATTAAAACAGCTTCAAATGGACCCATTCAAATAAGTTAAAAGTGGTGAAAAGTAGGAAATAGATTAAGGAAAAGGCAGAAATTTAATAAGCAGAAAGTCACTGTCACATGGGGGAGGCCAAAATATCCTAGAAACTGCATCAGCCAGCTACCACCTGATCTAGAAACATGGCAACCAAGGGCAACACCAGTTTAGAATATAAACTCGTTTCCAAAAAACTTTAAATAGGATGGTGGAAGATCCTGAACAGAATTTTGTAAAAACAGTGAGAATTAGTAGAAGGGAAAGTACATTTTCAGAAAACGGGGTGTGAGACCTAATTAAACTAAATTACCCCCAGAGTATTTATTAAAAGTGCAATTGGCAAGAAGAGAACAAAGATACTAAAAATGGAACAGATCTGTCGGCGTTTCTGTAGTGAATGATTTTTATCATTGATCACGTTTGGACATTTCTGTCCCTCATGTCCTATATAGATATAGAAAATGGGAAAAACAACCAATGAAATTGATAAGCCTTTAGTCAATTTGATTAAATAAAGACAACTAAATTACCAGTATCAAAAGTGAAAAAGGTGAATTTATCTCCTAGGAAGAGGAAATTAAAACAATAATTAGGAACTATTTTACTCAATTGCATGCCCATAAGTTTGACAGTGAAATGGGTGAATATTTACAAAAAATATAAGTTACCTAGATTAACTGAAGAAAAAGTAAACCACTTAAATAACCCTGTCTCAGAAAAAGAAATTGAACAAGCCATCAATGAACTTCCTAGGAAAAAATCTCCAGGGTCAGATGGATTTACAAGCGAATTCTATCAAACATTTAAAGAACAATTAATTCCAATACTTTATAGACTATTTGGGAAAATTGGAGAGGAAGGAGTACTACCAAATTTTTTTTTTTAAGGCAATCGGGGTTAAGTAACTTGCTCAAGGTTACACGGCCAGTTATTTCTGGGTGTGGTGCTAAGTATTGCAGCCCGGATTCGATCCCAGGTCATCCTGACACTGGTGCTGGTGCTCTTACTCGCTGAGTCCTGGCCGCCCCTACAAATTCTTTTTATGATACAAATATGGTACTGATACCTAAATTGCGAAGAGCCAACACAGAGAGAAAAAAATTATGGACCAATTTCCCTCATGAATATAGGCACAAAAAATGTAAATAAAATACTAGCAAAAAGATTACAGCAACTTATCATGAGAATAATACACTTTGGTCAGGTAGAATTTATTCCGGTAATGCAAGGCTGCTTTAATATTAGGAAAACTGTCAGCATAATTGATCATATCAAGAACAAAACTAGTACAAACTAAATTACAACACCCATTCCTATTAAAAACACGAAAAAGTACAGGAATAAATGGAGCCTTCCTTAAAATAAGCAGTAGCATCTATCTAAAACTATTAGCAAGTATTATATGTAATGGGAATAAGCTAGAAGCATTTCCAATAAGATTGGGGGTGAAACAAGGATGTCCAGTATCTTCCCTCTTATTCAATCTGGTACTAGAAATGTTAGCAGTAGCAATTAAAGAAGAAAAGAAATCAAAGGAATCAAATTAGGCAAAGAAGAGACTAAGCTATCACTTTTTGCAGATGATATGATGATATACTTAGAGAATCCTAGAAAACCAACTAAAAAACTACTTGAGATAATAAATAACTTCAGCAAAGTTGCAGGATATAAAATAATCCCACATAAATCCTCAGCATTCCTATATATTTCTAATGAAGCCTAACAGCAAGAAATAGAAAGAGAAATTCCATTTAAAGTTATTGTAGACATTATAAAGTATTTGGGTGTCTACCTGCCAAAACAAACCCAGAAACTATATGAACACAATTACAAAACACTTTTTACACAAAAAAAGTCAGATCTAAGTAATTGGAAAAAGATCAGTTGCCTGTGCTTAGGTCAAGCTAACATAATAAAAATGACAATTTTACCTAAATTAATTTACCAATTTAGTGCCACACCAATCAATCTACCAAAAATTATTTTTTAGAGCTAGAAAAAACATTAACAAAATTAATCTGGGAGAACAAAAGGTCAGATTGGCTAATATGACAAAACAGGAAAATGATAAATGTTAGAGAATATGTGGGAAAATTGGAACACCAATGCATTATTGGTGGAGTTGTAAACTGATCCAACCATTCTGGAGAATAATTTGGAACTATGCCCAAAAGGCTATAAAAATGTGCATCCTCTTTGATCCAGCAATACCACTTCTAGGGTTGTGTCTCAGAGAGATCACACAAGTGGAAGGAGGACCTGTATGTACAAAAATATTTGTAGCAGCTCTTTTTGTGGTGACAAAGAATTGGAAATCAAGGGGGTGCGCATCCATTGGGGAATGGCTGAACAAGTTGTGGTATGTGAATGTTATGAAATACTATTGCGCTATAAGAAATGAGGAGCAGGCGGACTTCATAATAACCTGGAGAGACTCATATAACCTGAGCTAAGTGAGGGGGGCAGAACCAGAACTTTGTACTCAATTACAGACACATTGTATCTGTGACGGCTGACTCCCATAGACTGGGCTCCTCTCAGCAACGCAAGGCTACGAGGCAGCTCCAGAAGACTCATGACGGAGTGGACATTCGCATCCAGGGAACTGCAGTCGGAACGATGGGAGCAAGCTACCTGCTCTCCCTCTTTTCACTTTGCTTCTTCCTTCATGTTGTTCACTCCCCTGACTAACGCTCAATGGGAAGGTGTTTGTGGACCCTGTATTCTGCCATGGGGGAAGGGGGGAGGGGGCAATTTGGGGATCAAGGGACTGGGAAACCGAATGTTGCCAACAAAAGTAGTTAAGTTTATGAAATTAAAAAAAGAAACCGGGCCAAGTAGCGGGCCTGAGAAGTGCTCGCTGGGTATCCTAACCCTCTCTCCCCCTCCCCACAGCGCTCCGGGGCGGCCCTCGGGCCGGATCTAGCGGCCTCGGCCTTCCCACGCGCCTGCTTTCCAGTCCTCGAGGGAAGCCGGGAGCCGAGACGCAGAGGAGGCCGCTTGGGGCGCGGGGGCAGGCGCGGAGAGGCCCGGGGTGGGGGGCAGGGGCCGTCCAGGACCACCAAGGCTGCCCCCGAGGCCCGGACACGCACGCGGGCTGACGCTGAGCCGGGCCCGAGGCTGCCCCAGACTCAGCGCCGCAGGGTCCGGGCCTACAAGGAGGCAGAACCCCCGCGGCGGAAGCCCCTGGGGGCGTCGGGAGGGAAGGAGGGCTAGACACGTGGGTTTATGCGGGAGAGGGGGCGGGGTAGCCGGGCCTCTGATTGGAGGGAGGGAACTGGTGACGTTGATTGGTTGAAAGCTTCACGCGCCACCGCCCCCCCCCCCCCCCCCCCC
>NW_027186289.1:3301085-3309617 GCF_028583685.1 Petaurus breviceps papuanus | reverse complement strand
TGAGACGTACCTACCCGGGGAGGGAAGGCAGGTACTGGAGTATTGGGGTGAGGAATGAGGTGGAGGGAGTCAGGACAGTGGAGCGGAGCGAGAAGACCCTCCCCCCCCCCCCCCCCCCCGCAGCTGGGGATGAGGTGGTTGTGGGCGGGGAGAAACCGAGCATGCGCAGGAACTGAACTGAAGTTCAGCCAGACTGCACCTTGGGCCGCCGTGGGCGGTGTGAGTGTGGCAGAGAGTGAGCATGCGCAGGAGCTGACCTGTAGGCGGCACTCTGGGCCTCCCTGGGCGGGGTGAGTGTGGCAGAGACTGAGCCTGCGCAGGAGTGAACTACTAGACTGACCTTGGGGGCGGCTCCCAGCGGTGGGGTCCCCTGACTGAGGCTGAGGACGGGGCATGAGGAGAGGCAGGAAGGGGGCGCTAAGGCTGTCGTTCAGAGGGGGAGGTGCGCGGAGCCTGTGCTGCAGGGAAAGCGGGGAGGAGGAGGTCGGGGCGGTCGGGGGCCGGCGGCATGGCAGGCCGGGAGGGCAGGCGCGGCTCCCCGTGGGTCGTTCGGTCCCCAGCCCCTGGCCCGCAGCGGGCCCTCCCTCCCGCAGCGCTTGTGGATGGTGGTGGTCGGGGCTGGGCCAGGACGGGGGGGGAGGGGGCACGCGGACCGCCGGCGCCTGGGTCTGCCCGCTCCAGTGAATGCCCCATGTGTCCAGCATCCTGGCTGCGGGGCCGGCAGGAGCTGCTCCGCAGGAGGCCCATCGTGGTAAAAGCAGTCTGGAGAACAGCTGTTGTCTGTGGTCCTTAAGGGACCGTTAGGCTCCATGCTCTCTGTGTGACTCTGGGCTAGTCAGTCATTTATGCCATCTGGGCCTTAGGTTCCCTCGATATACGATGATGTGATTGTGTCTGACCCTTTGGAACCAAATCCCCATGAGATCAATCTTGAGTATCATGGGGGCGGCCAGGTAGCACAGCGAGTAAGAGCACAGGCTCCAGTGTCGGGATGACCTGGGGATCAAATCCGGGCTCAGACACTTAGCACCCACCTGGCCGTGTAACCTTGAGCGAGTTACTTAACCCCAATTGCTTAGGGGAGGCTAGGTGGCTCAGCAAGTAAGAGCAACGGCTCCAGTTCGGGATGACCTGCAGATCGAATCCTGGTCTCAGACACTCAGCACCCACCGAAAAACACCTGGCCGTGTAACCTTGAGCGAGTTACTTAACCCCGATTGCTTAAAAAAAAAAATCTTGAATATCTTGGTGATAATTGCACAATTCATCAGAGATTTTTAAGAGTATCAAAAACATCCTAGAAAGGGCTGTGATAAGAAATCCTCTGGATATGACCCCATGCCAGCGCTCTCTTCTCTTTCTAATGCCCTCTCTGTTGTTAACACTGTGAGACCCCCATACTTGAGAGAGGTTTAGCCAAATTAGTCCCTCTCAGACCACCATCTTGTGCCCAGTGGGCCACTTTGATTAGCCTCTTGTCATGCTTTTCCCCGAGTCTTCCCCAGAGTGCTGAGATCATCTGAATGCAACAACATATCCAACACTTCATGCCACTGTCCTGTCCTTAAGTCATTGAAGACTGGCAGGTGCCCCTGGGATAACTTGAGGCCTTAGCTCCAACTGGGACAATCATCCAAAGAGCTTCTTTTACTTGTTTTCCTCCATAGCTGGGAGCTGATAGAACTCTGGGTGTGGGTCCAGTTCTGAGAACCACTGGCTGCTGCCTTCTCAGTGGCCTACACTGTCTGTTGCTCTAGGTTGTGGTGTATTGGTCCACTTTGGGTCTTCTTTGGTCCTTGGGAATCCATGCACATCCAGACCATCCTAATCTCATGAGCAGCCACTGTGGGTGAGGTCCAGAGAGTGGTAGGCTCCATGATGGTGCCATCATCATCCAAAAGAGACCTCCCACTTTAGAGCACTGGGCTGAACTTAACAGGGATCCATTTAAAGTCTTCTATTTGGTACAGAAATCACATCCTGAGTAGTTAGTGGGGGGGCATGGGTAGACTGCAGGTGTTCTGAAAAAGATCTGGGGGTTTTAGTAGACTCCAAGCTCAGTAGGGGTCAGCACTTGTGATACAGTAGTAAGTAAGGCTAACATGACCTTGAGTGGCATGAAGACAGGCAGGGAAACTTCCAGGACTGGGGAGCGATGGTCTGTCCCTCTGTCTGACCTCTGCCCTTGTCAGACCTCATCTGGAACATGTGTTCAGGTTTGGGTGTCACTGTTGATGAAGGGCATTGAGCACCTGGAGGAGTGCCCAGTGGAGGACAGCCAGGCTGATGAAGAGCCTTGCCTCCATGTCATGTGAGGTTCAGTGAAGGAGAGGAGGCTCAGGGTGAGCACCAGGGCTGCCTTCAGGTCCATTAAGGAATGTCAGGTGGAAGAAGGACCACATCTGGACTCTTTGGCCCCTGAGGTTTGTAGTGGTTTGTCCTTCATTGTCCAAGAGGACCGTGATATCAGGAAGGTGGTGCCATGACTTACAAGTGAATTGGATTCAAGTGAGGGAAGGCTGTACAGTCACTAGTCTCACTTTCTCCTCTGGAGTCCAGTGGCCAGATATAGATCATGGGAGATGCACCACCCCACCCCCCCCATGTTCCCCCACTCCCAGGCTAGAACAAGGGACAGGGAGGTAGAATTTGCAAAGAAGCAAGTTTAAGCTTAAAGGCAAGGAAAGGTCCTGATTGTGAGAACTGTCTAAAAGGGGCATGGGCTGCTGTGAGAGGTGGGGGGCTTCTCTGTCCTCAGAGGACATTTCTGAGCAGAGGATGGATGGCTGCTTGTTCGGTATGTTATGATGGAGATTCTGGGGATTCTTTGTACTAGATGGCTATGGAGGCACCTTTCAACTCTTACACTCTGTGATTAGAATTTCAGTTATATAAATTGAAAAGCTTTTTCATGAATCAATTAAGTACGGTGAATGTGGCCTATGGAACTATTAGCTGTTTTATCTGGTATGTTCTTCTCTTGATACATACAAACCTTGCAATCTACAAAATCCCCTGATATTTTTAATAGGAATTATTGTTGTGACATGTCTTTCCCATCCTTTATGTTTTTTTAAAGCCAGAATATAAGATTTTTTATTCTTCTCTGTTCAGTTTGATCTCATAAGATTTGGTCCATTGATCTAGTCTGTGGAGATTTTTTTTGTTTTAAAATAGTATTTTATTTTTTTCTAATTACATGTAAAGACAATTTTAAACATTTTTTTGCTTTTTTTTTTGGAGGGCAGAAGGCAGGGCAATTGGGGTTAAGTGACTTGCCCAAGGTCACACTGCTAGTAAGTGTTAAGCGTCTGAGGCTGCATTTGAACTCGGGTCCTCCTGACTCCAGGGCCAATGCTGTATTCACTGTGCCACCTAGCCACCCCAACATTCATTTTTTAAAATAAAATTTTGAGTTCCAAATTTTCTCTCTCCTTCCCTGACCTCTGTCCTCCTTAATGTGATAAGCATTTTGATATAGATTATATATGTGCCATCATTTAAAACATATTTCCATATTAGTCATGTTGTATAAAGGAGAAACAGAACCAAAGGGAAAGTAGTATGCTTCCATTTGCATTCGGAGTCCATTAGCTCTTTCTTGGGATTCGAATAACATCTTCCTTCCCAAGCCCTTTGGAGTTGTGTTGGATCACTGTGTTGCAGAGAAGGAGTGAAGTCATTCAGAGTTGATCGTCACAGTGTCGTTGGCACTGTTCTCCTGGTTCTGCTTATTTCATTTTGCATCAGTTCATGAAGGTCTTTCCAGGGTTTTCTGAAATCCACTTGCTCATATTATTCAGCATTCCCCAATTAATGGACGTCCCCTTCATTTCCCATTCTTTACCACCAACAGAAGGGCTGCTATAGATATTTTTGCACATGTGGGTCGTTTTCCCTTTTTATAATCTCTTTGGAATACAGCCCTGGTAGTGCTGCTGGGTCAGAGGGTATGCACAGTTTGATTGTCCTTTGGACATAGTTCCAGATTGCTCTCCAGAATGGTTGGATCAGTTCACAACTTATGGAGATATTTTAGGATCTTAAATTGACAATCATTATTTCTATACCTTTGTTCAAAATAACAATAGGAATGTCAACTAATGAGTGTTGGGCATTAAACACCACCAGTTCCCATCACGTCCCTCCTGAAGCCATTCTGGATCCTTCTCCATCCCTTTCTGCTCGTACCTCTCTCCTAAAATTACCTAGCATTTCTTTGGTATACACTTATCTGGGTACCTGTCGTTTCCTCCCATAGAATGTAAACCCTCAGAGGGACAGGTCTGCTGTGTCTCTGTTGCTTGAAGTGGCAGGCCATTGCCCCGCGGTTTAACGAGCTGACCATCCTCATGATTTCTCTAGGTGTTGTCTTATTAGAATGCAAACAGTCTTGTTATATTTATATCGCCATCTGTGGACACAGTGCTTGGCACAGGGTGAATATGCAGTAAAAGCTTTTTCATTCCTTCATTCATTCACAGTGCCTGGCACATAATGTTGATGTGGCCAAAGACAATGCTTTGGCTCTTCTGCTACAATAATGAACCAGTCAGTCAACAAGAAATTAGGACCCACCTCCATGCCAGGTGCCAGATTCTGGGCATCTAAAGACAGACATAAAAGTCCCTCCTTCACAGAACTCTCTTTCATGGGAAAACCTTTTTAAGCTAAAACTGATACATCAGTGATGAAGTTTTGGTCCGAGTTAGTCCACCAGTTGAGCATCTCCAATTAAACGCTCTCTCTTTGGTTTTGAATGGATAACTGATAGACTTAGGGTCCTGGAAGAGGCATGGGTAAGTGAAATCCTTAGCACAAGTAGAGGAGATGGGCAGGGGGAAGGGATCACGCTTTCCTTCCCAGGTAAGCAGGATGGACCATGAAAAGCATGATACAGAATGCTCCTGAGACAGAGAAGGAAGTTGAGTCATCACCTGTTGGATGACGTCAGCCTTGTTTGCATGCATGGCTGGAGTGGGTATTTAAGATTCAAGATGGTGAAAAACTTTGGAATGGAGAATGTGATAAGGAGGGGTGAGGGTCTTCACTAGTTGTGAGGATCCTGTTGAAAGTAGCATGAATGTGTTGCATAGCTCATCATAATTCCATTTTAAACTCTCTGAAAACATTTGGCAGCCCAAGGATAGTGGTAGCGAAAGGTGGTGAAGGGGTGAGCCAAACTGTGATTGGCGTGGAAGGAGAGCTTCAGGAGGAGTCTGGGGCCGAGGGAGGACTGTGGGGAGCTCTGAGGCAGGATTGACCCCCTTCCTTCCTTCTTTCTTCTCCACAGCTTGGCCTTCTCAAGAGCCTGCCCCTCAAGAGAAGCACAGAGAAAGGATGACTTCTGGGCTTCTGACAGCCAGGCCCCAGGTGAGGTGTAAAGCCATGCACGAGCAGCTTCCCAGAGGACTGCTGCTGTGAACAGCTTTCAAGGTTCTGATTACATAGTATAGTGAACGCTGTTTGTTCAATAACAGATCAGAGCAAAACATTCACAGTAAATCAAGGTGCAGCATTCCCAATGGTACAGCTTTTCACAGAAAATCAAAATACAGCATTCACAACAGCTTATCACTAAAATGGCCACATAGTTTTCAACAAAGTACAGTCATTTAGTCAGTCAGTAAATCAGTCATTCAATCAACTCAATCATTCAATCATCCTTGCCTCCTTAAGGGTCACAAAATACAAAAGTCAAAGTTTTCCACTCGTGGGGCACACTAAGTTACACTATCAGTCACTACTCAGCACTCTCTTAAGGGGTAATGTGAAATACACAGGCCATCTACCCCGCAGTCACAAGTAAGTTACGACTTCAATCAATCACTGCTCAGTATCCACGGAGAGATCTCTTCATCTTGACCCGGAGATAGGCTTTCACATTTCCCAGATCCCTCCCAGAATAAAAATCACTTCATCCAGGTTCTCAAAATAAAAACCATTCTCCCCAGCCTGGGCCTGACTTCTTCAGCCTCCAGAACCTGGCTCCAAGAAGATTTGTGTGACCCAGCAGGGGCTTACACACACACACACACACACACTCATACGGCATTAACTCCTTCCTGTGTTAGCCATTTCCTGTTTCAACCCCAGCAGCAGGGGTTCATACCTTCCGTTTCTTTAACAGAGGATTGCTTAATTACTAACTGCTAAGTACCTGTAAGCTTTGCCAATACAAAGGGATCACATTACATTACTATTACATGAGGTTGGGTTCTCCTTACAGAAATGCTCTTGTCTTTTCCCTTCTTTTGCACTATCTGGGCTCATCCTAGGTCCCTTGGTGGCTGACAAGGTGCTCACAGAATCTTGGGATGAGGCTGTGCAGGAACAGTGTCTTGCAGGTGCCCAGCATAGGGCACCTGTGCGGGCAGGTGATCCTCTGGTGAGGGGGGACCCTCTGAGCCACCTCAGCCATCCCACTACCCTCTGAACCACCCTGGCCATCCCACTCCCTCTGAGCCACCCAGGCCATCCCACTGCCCTCTGAGGTACTCCAGCCATCCCACTGCCCTCTGAGCCACCCTGGCCATCCCACTCCCTCTGGATCCCGTTAGTTTTCCCTCAGGCTGTGCTGACCTCATCTTCTCTGGCAGTTGCACTTCTTGATCCAACTTCTCCAGTCTGGGGACAACAGCAGCAGAAGTTTAATCTGTTTTCTGTGTATTAAAATGTCAAATACTTGAAAAGAACTTTTCTGTGTCCTTCCCTCCGGCCCCCAATAATCTCTAGGCCCTAACATCTCTAGTTCCTTCAAACCTTTATCTGGTGGCAGGACTTGGTCACTCCCCACTTTGGCTTTGCTCCCCTCAGGTCCTTCCCTGTGTCCTACCAGGTGGTTTGTCCAGGGAGCCCTTCATCCCCTCAGTGTGGGGCAGCATGACTCCTCAGACTACTCCCCCCGCCCCGGTGCCATGGAGCCGTGGCACGCCTGAGTTCATCTGGAGACCTCTCGGTGCCTGTGACTGCTGTCGTGTGTGTGTGTGTGTGTGTGTGTGTGTGTGATTGTGATTGTTTTCACCCTGTTGAAGCCTATATGTCCCCCAGTTCAGTTTCATCATTAGACTCAGCCCAGGGTTCTAACCTGGCACGATCTTGTTTAATGCTGCTACATTGCATTACCTGTAAGTCGCAGGGGGATTTTCCTAGTTGGGATGAATTTGATCACTAAAGTGAACTTCTCTTAATGGGACAGGGTTGAATACAAGATGAGGCTCATGGTGATTTGGTTCCATAGACTTCAGAGATCAAAGAGATGTGCCCAGAAAAGAGTCTTTGCTCGAGGGAGTGTGACAGGCGGTGGGCAGCCTCTGCTGTAGGGCTCCAGAGGAAGGGGCACTGCCAGCTGGTGGGAAAGCCCGCTCTGCTCCTGAGGGGCTCACTGTAAGAAGGCTTTGCTGACGGCAGGCCCAAGTGGGCCTCGGCCATCTTCCCCTTTGCTGTTCGTTCTCTCCTTTGGGGCCAAACGTAAGTCTAATTTCACCTTTTTTTTTTTTTAAGCAATTGGGGTTAAGTAAGTTGCTCAAGGTTACAGGGCCAGGTGTTTCTGGGTGGGTGCTGTGTCTGAGTCCGGATTCGATCCCAGGTCATCCCGACACTGGAGCCAGTGCTCTTACTCACTGTGCTACCTGGCTGCCCCTCCAATCTCACTTCTGTATGAAAAATCAGTCAGTCAGAGACTCTGCAGTGACCCTCCCAGTACAGAGGCCTCTGACTGGCATCTGGAGACATTCCCAACCCAGCGCCGCTCTTCCATGTGCTCTGTGATCCAGCTAGGCTGGCCCACCTCAGCAGGCCACAGCCTCCTGCCTGGCTTGCTCCATCTCGCCCCTGCAGCCCTGCCTCCCTCTAGGCCTCAGCCTGGATCCTGGCGCCTGCTGGTGCCCTTGCCCTCTCGGCTCACTTTCCATCCCTCTGTAGGTATCCTGGTTATTTCCTTGTCTCCCCGTTAGAATGGAAGCTCCTTGAGAGCAGACTGTGCTTCTGCCTGCTCCTGTCCCCCCAGCTCTTAGCGGGGCTGGGCCAGGGTAAGGCACTTGTGGAGTGACCAGTGGGCGGATCTGCAGGAGGCTGAGGAAGCAGTTTCATGGGGAGTCTCACTAGGGTGCACTTGCTGCCAGCAGGGTTGGCTTTAATTCTTGTTTATTTGCTTTCCAAATCTTACTAGAGATTTCCCACTGCAGGCGTGGCTTTTCAGAAATTCCTCAGCTTGCCCTCCTTGATGTAGGCTAGCCCTTCCTGACGGCGTGCTCACTCTTGGTGCTGGCGCGGGCCGGTGCTGGTCCGAGGACGTGGGCCCTTAGTGTCTGGGGCAGTGCTGTGGGTTCAGTGCAGGGGGGCTGCTTCTTTTTTTTTTTTTGAACTCTTTTTTTTAATGCTTTATTAACTTCTGATTTACATCATTCGTTTCCGCCAGATTTTGAGTTACAAATTTTCTCCCCGTTTTTCCCCCACCCATCCCCCCAAAACAGCAGTCCCACAGGATATCCCCACCTCCAATCTGCTCTCTCCCATATTTTCTCCCATACC
>NW_027186289.1:3221204-3300685 GCF_028583685.1 Petaurus breviceps papuanus | reverse complement strand
CTTTTTTTTTTTTTTAAGCAATTGGGGTTAAGTAAGTTGCTCAAGGTTACAGGGCCAGGTGTTTCTGGGTGGGTGCTGTGTCTGAGTCCGGATTCGATCCCAGGTCATCCCGACACTGGAGCCAGTGCTCTTACTCACTGTGCTACCTGGCTGCCCCTCCAATCTCACTTCTGTATGAAAAATCAGTCAGTCAGAGACTCTGCAGTGACCCTCCCAGTACAGAGGCCTCTGACTGGCATCTGGAGACATTCCCAACCCAGCGCCGCTCTTCCATGTGCTCTGTGATCCAGCTACGCTGGCCCACCTCAGCAGGCCACAGCCTCCTGCCTGGCTTGCTCCATCTCGCCCCTGCAGCCCTGCCTCCCTCTAGGCCTCAGCCTGGATCCTGGCGCCTGCTGGTGCCCTTGCCCTCTCGGCTCACTTTCCATCCCTCTGTAGGTATCCTGGTTATTTCCTTGTCTCCCCGTTAGAATGGAAGCTCCTTGAGAGCAGACTGTGCTTCTGCCTGCTCCTGTCCCCCCAGCTCTTAGCGGGGCTGGGCCAGGGTAAGGCACTTGTGGAGTGACCAGTGGGCGGATCTGCAGGAGGCTGAGGAAGCAGTTTCATGGGGAGTCTCACTAGGGTGCACTTGCTGCCAGCAGGGTTGGCTTTAATTCTTGTTTATTTGCTTTCCAAATCTTACTAGAGATTTCCCACTGCAGGCGTGGCTTTTCAGAAATTCCTCAGCTTGCCCTCCTTGATGTAGGCTAGCCCTTCCTGACGGCGTGCTCACTCTTGGTGCTGGCGCGGGCCGGTGCTGGTCCGAGGACGTGGGCCCTTAGTGTCTGGGGCAGTGCTGTGGGTTCAGTGCAGGGGGGCTGCTTCTTTTTTTTTTTTGAACTCTTTTTTTTAATGCTTTATTAACTTCTGATTTACATCATTCGTTTCCGCCAGATTTTGAGTTACAAATTTTCTCCCCGTTTTTCCCCCACCCATCCCCCCAAAACAGCAGTCCCACAGGATATCCCCACCTCCAATCTGCTCTCTCCCATATTTTCTCCCATACCTGTTTCGACTTTTCCAGTGGATCTCTATGCCTCAGTGCCTGTATATCTTATTTCTTATTTACATGTAGGATGGTATTAATAATAGTATATATATATATGTGTGTATATATACACACACACACACACACACACATATATATATATATTTGAATATTTGATTTTAAAACTTTCAATTCCAGATTCATTCCCTTCCCCCCCTGCCACCCACCCCCACTGGGGAGACAAGCAGTTCAGTATAGGTTGTATATGTGCGGCTAATGCAAAACAATAACATAGTAGATATATTGTAAAAGACTGACTATATTTCCCTCTCTCCTA
Organism: Petaurus breviceps papuanus; assembly: GCF_028583685.1. NCBI lineage: Eukaryota > Metazoa > Chordata > Mammalia > Diprotodontia > Petauridae > Petaurus > Petaurus breviceps. The sequence continues at coordinate 3,299,321 of NW_027186289.1, read as the reverse complement.
TCCCACCTCCCACTTGTTCTATTCTCTACTTTGATCCTGTCCCTTATCAAAAGTGGGTGCTTCCAACTTCCCTTCCCCCCAGCCTGCCCTCCCTTCCATCATCCCCCCTCTTATCCCCTTCCCCCCCTATTCTCCTGGAGGGTGAGATCCTCTATTTAGTGTGTATTTCCCTCCCTCCTCAAACCAGATTCAATAGGAATAAGGTTGACCCATTCCCTTTTGCTTTCCTATTCTAACCCTCCATTGTAACCATTTTCCCTTGCCTCTTCTGTATGAGATAGTTTGCCCCATTCTGTCTCTCCCCATCTCCTCTCATTATATTCCTCTCACCTCTTAATTTCACCTTTTAAGTATCATCCCTTTCTGTTAAATTGGTCCCGTGCCCTCTATCTATGTATACCTGTAAACATATATACACACATTCACATATGTATTCATATGCCCGCATACCCTCATATAAAGACATATATATATATATATATTTCTATTCCCTTCAACTACTGAGAAAAGTTTCATAAGTTACAATTGTTGTTTTTCCGGAATGTTAATAGTTCAACTTTGATAAGTTCCTTATGATTTCTTTTCCCTGTTTACCTTCTCATGCTTCTCTTGCTTCTTGTATCTGAATGTCAAATTTTCTATTCAACTCTGTTTTTTTTTCAGCAAGAATGCTTGAAAGTCCTGTATTCTACTGAATGACCATATTTTCCCCTGAAACATGATACTCAGTTTTGCTGGGTAGGTGACTCTTGGTTTTAATCCCAGCTCCCTTGCCCTCCGGAATATCATATTCCAAGCCCTTCGATCCCTCAGTGTAGAAGCTGCCAGATCCTGGGTTATCCTGATTGTGTTTCCACAATATTCAAATTGTTTCTTCCTGGCTGCTTGTAATATTCTCTCCTTAATCTGGGAATTCCGGAACCTGGCTATAATATTCCTAGAAGTTTTCTTTTTGGGATTTTTTTTCAGGAGGTGATCGGTGGATTCTTTCAACCCCTATTTTGCCCTCTCGTTCTAAAACATCAGGGCAGTTTTCTTTGAGAACTTCCTGGAGGATGCTTTTTAGGTTCTTACTTTGGTCATGGCTTTCAGGTAGTCCAATAATTTTTAAATTATCTCTCCTGGATCTATTTTCCAGGTCAGGGTTTTTTCCCATGAGATATTTCACATTGCCTTCTATTCTTTCATTTGTTTGGATCTGTTTAACAGCATCTTGATTTCTCATAAAGTCATTAGCTTCCATTTGCTCCAATCTAATTCTGAAGCAATGATTCTCCTCAGTGAGCTTTTGAGATTCTTTTTCCATCTGGCAAATTCGAGTTTTTAAGGCATTCTTCTCCTCATTGCCTTTTTGAGCCTCCTTTGCCATTTGAGTTAGTCTATATTTTTAAGGTGTTATTTTCTTCAGTCAGGCTGTTGACTCTCATTTCATAATTTTCTTGCATTGTTCTCATTTCTCTTCCCAATTTTTCCTCCACTTCTCTTATCTGCTTCTTAAGGTCCTCTATGGCCTGTAACCAGCTTGTATTTTCCTTTGAAGCTTTTGGTGCAGGAGTTCTGACTTCACTGTTTTCCTCCTGTTCCATGCTCTGCTCCTTCTTATCTCCAAAATAGGAGTGTAATGTTGGAATCTTCTGTCTGCTTTGTTTCCTTTGCCTGCTCATTTTGCCACTCAATGATTTGACTTTTGGGCTTTTTGCCACAGTAGGACTGCCACCAGACAGGGGTGTTTTCTTCCCAAACGCTGGGGTTTTCTCAGCTGCTGGAGGTATTAGATGGGTGCCCTCTCTGAGGTCTCTACATGCTCTGGCAAGCTGGACACACACCCCAGGACCTCCACCCTAGACTGCAATCCAGATCCAAGCAGGTTAAAGCAAGAGTGATTACCCCTCAGACTGGTGCTTGGTCCCCCTACACTCTGCAGGCCAGGAGCTGAAGCCACCACGTGGCGCTGGCAGGCTGTGCTGGCGTCTCAGCGGTTTCTCACCCTGGGGGTAAAAGCCACGAACTCCCACTTACTGGGTCCCAAAGTCCAGACTGCACTGACCTCTCACCTTGTCCTTCGCATCTATGTATTGATAAATCTGGATACGGCCACAGCTGCTGCTGATCTGGAGTCCCTCTGGCCAGGCTGGTCAGGCCCGCCCTGGGGCTAAAGCCTTGGCGTGGTCCTGGGCTCAGCTCCCAGAGCGCTGCGCTGGCCGATTCCTGCCGGCCTGCCGGGCTGTCCTCAGCTGGAGGTTAGCTTCTCTGTGTCATTTTGTGGGTTCTGCAGCTCCAAAGTTTGTTTAGAGTCCCCTTTTTACATGGATTGGGGAGGGTGGAAGCCGGAGCCACGGGAAGGTCGTGCTTCTACTCCGCCATCTTGGCTCCGACCCCACCAAGTCGTCTTAAACTTACCGCACCTCTTAAACTGGGGGTCGGACCCCATATGGGGTTTAAGCTTCAGAGGTGCAACCCTAGAGGACCTTCCCTGCCCCCTCTACTTTCAACAACTGCTGTACTAGCAGTTTCCTGGATGTTTGTTTAACTTCGCCCTATTCCTTTTCCTTGCCATACTTCAGTCTTTCTAATGACCTCCACCTCCTCCTCTGCATCCTCCTGAAGGTCCTTGCCTCCAGCGCCCCTTCTTCCCCTTGCGGCCTCTCTTCTCTTATCCTCTTCCCACAACCTTCTCTGACAAAGCCGAATAGTCGGTAGTTAGCATGGAGTATCCCAGACTCTCAGTGACGTGAGCCCCCTGCCAGCTTGGTGGGTTTTCTGTTGATTGTGAGAGCGATGGTCTTTATGGGATGTGATGTGCTTGCCGTTTCAGTGTCCAGTGACGTTCCGGGACGTGGCCGTGGACTTCTCCCAGGAGGAATGGAGCCTCCTAAGCCTGGCCCAGAGGGCCCTGTACAGGGACGTGATGCTGGAGAACTATGAGAACCTGGTGTCTGTGGGTGAGGACCCCCGCCCCTGTGACTCGGGCACCTCTGCTTTCTCCCCTCTGCCTGCCCCCAGGTTTGAAGTGCTGCCCCAAGGTGTTGTTTAATGTTCAAGAATCATATTTGCATACATAGATGCAGACACACACATATGTGTCTGTGTACTCAGTGCATCTACACGTGTGTGCTTGTAGACTCATGTCTGTATGTGTACTCATTGCATATGTTTGTGTGTGTTATAAATATAGGCAGAGATGGGAAAGAAAGAGAGAGAGAGGCAGAGAACAGGAGAGGGAGGGAGGCAGAGAGTGCTGGATGGGGAAGCTGATGGGGGGGCGAGGTCAGAAGCCTTGGGATGTTTGTGCCTCTGCTCCTGGCCCATGGCTGTGCCATGGCTTCCTTCAGCTCCTCTGCATTCTGCACTTCTCATTCATAACTTCTTGGTAAAAGTCGCAGGGCAGATACCTGAAGACATGGAAAGATCCCCCAGGCCAAGGATCTTCCCAAGCCCCTGTCAGACGTGTGACCTGCCTCTGGCCTGGGATAGAACATGGTAGAACACAGAATGTCCTCAAGAGGCCCTTTTCACCATCATCTGCACCTTCTTAGCATCTTGTCTTTGCCCAGAGGGTAAAGAGGCCACAGTGACTTCTGAGAGCTCTCCAGCCCAAAGCCTTTCCCCATTGTATCTCCAGGAGCTGGGCTTCCAGTGTCCAAATCCGATGTGATCTGCCTGTTGGAGAGAGGAACAGCTCCATATAAGCCTAAGGGGAAAGTTCCAAGAGGTACCTGCCCAGGTGAGTGAGTGACAGGTGGAGAGGATTGTGGGCCTTCAGATCCAGGCACATTTGAATGACTGGCCAGGTATTCTCAAAGCCCCAAGGCATTTGGGGAGCACCTTTGGGCATCAGCTTCCTACCATTGCTGATATCTATCATCCCCCTCCAGCCCATTGCCATTCTTACAGAAAGTGATATTTGGAAAAACTTAAAAAAAAAATTCTATCCATTATGCTACTTTTTAAATAATATCTCCATCTCTTGAAATAATGTTTGACCTCACTGATGTTGAGGAAATGTAAATTAAAGCATCTTTAAGGTTTAAAACTGTACCTGACACACAGGCAAAAATAGTAATAAGGAATAAGATTCAGACTGGGGGTTTGTGGAGAGAAAGGTTCCTCCATTGCTGGGGGAGTCAGTTCTGTTCCTTTTGTGTTTCTGAGATTCCTAATTTCATATAACCCGGGCCATGCCAAGCTGCATAAAACCAGTCCTTAATGCTTCACACGCAGGGTTTCCACATCTTTTGAAAAATAGTATTTTGAAAGAATACTTTTGTCTTGAGGCCTTTTCTTCTTCCGTTCTATAATATCCTGTTTATAGGATCGAGAGATCCTGTGGTTTGAATACTATGAGACTTCTTAGAGTGGGTGGCCCTTTTCTTTCCTAAGAAAATGGGCCTCCATTCTCTGCTGCACCCATGACAAAATTAGGTGCCTTTTTCTACACAGCCTTGCCAACAAGGATTTTTTAAAAATGCTTCTTGCAAGTCTTATGACCGTATCTCCTAGGAGTTGTTCCTTCTGAATTTTAACAGTTATTGGAGAATTCTAACAGTTTATTGAGAAATCCTTAGTGCTGTTTTGTCACTCACCACCTGTCTGTGGAGCAACAGGTTGCTCTTTTATAAATTTGTCTCAGTGCCTTATGGACTCTGAATCGCTTTTTAAATGGTCCTCTGTCAGGGAGCTTTCCTTCTTTGGGCTCCTCAGCTCTATTTTTTTGTATCAATCAGCCAGCATTTATTGAGCACTTCCTATATGCTGGTGCCCGAGGATATTTACAAAACCAAGAACAGCCCCTTCCCTCGAGGCGCTTACGTTTTAAAAGAGGGCATATGTAAATGATGGGGCACGGCGGGCAGAGAGCCAGGCCTGGAGTCAGGGAGAGTCAAGGCCAGTGGGAGCCTGGGCAGTCTGCTCCCCTCTGATGGCCTCAGTTTCCTGATCTGTAAGTGCGGGTGATCATGGCATCTTCCTCCCAGGAGTGTTGTAAGATCAGATGAGATGTAGCTATAACGTGCTTGGCACAGTGCCTGGCACAGAGGGAGTGCTAGATAAATGGTAGCTATCCCTTTTATCATTGTTGGCGGTGTTACAAGACACACACAGAATGGGCAGGCAGTCACCTCAGAGGGCAAGGCTCAGACGGCTGGGGGGGAGGGCCGGGAGGCCGGCGTCACTGAATGTGCAGGGGAGTCAGCTGTAAGAGGACTGGAAAGGGAGGAGGCTTTGAATGCCAAGCAGAGCATCCTGTGTTTGCTTCTGGAGGTGATAGGGAGCCCCTGGACTTTGTTGAGTAGAGATGAGACATGATCATGTGTATGTTAGGAAAATCTCTTTGATGGCATAATGGAGGATGCCCTGGAGTGGGGAGAGCCGCCAGCTGCGTTGCAGTGGTCCTGGAGGGGGGGAGCATCAGGTGAGTAGTTGGGTCAGAGAGGACACCTGTCGGAGAGATGCTGCACAGGTGAAGTCGACCAGCGCTGGCACCATGTTGGACACACAGGCCCAGAGAAAGTGAGGAGTGCAGGGCATGCCCAGGTTGGGAGCCTGAGAGAACTGGCTGGATGTGTCACCCTTCGCAGGAATAGGGAAGGCAGGAGGTGCAGGAGGACTGAGTCCTGGAGACAGCTGAAAGGCAGAGAGAGGAGACTGGAGGTCAGCAGAGATATTTGGGCAGGAGAGGTAGATGTGAGAATCACCAGCACAAGTAGCAGAAGGCACCTGGATGACAGGAGACGGAGAAGGAGCTCAGAGCAAATGGTCTCCATTCTTTTCTGTAAAAATATAAGGCAAAGTTTTCAGCTGAGAGAGTGGGAGGATGGGGAGGCCTGAAGGTCTGGAAGATCTGTGGGGAGTGAAGGGAAAGTCGATTAGGGAGGTATAGTAGGATTGCCCAGCAGCAGTGAGGGCCCAGCTGAGGATGGGTTCAGGCAGAATGACTGCATGATTTTCTCCATCTGCGCTCGTAAGAGTGTGTAAGAGTGAAAGCTACAGATGGTGGGAGTGATCTGAAACTGAGGCCAGGGATTCAAGAGAGGACAGTGTGGAGTTGAGTGGTTTCACCAAGGAGTCCAGATGGGGAGAAGAGGAGAGAGTGGCTAGTGCGGGGGAGATGGCCTGGGAGAGGTCCTGGTGAGGATGAAGAGCAGGCATGTAAGGGAAGGCTGAGGGAGGGGTGAAGACCCAATAGATTATGGTCAGATGAGGGGATTTCAGAGATCTTGTATATGGAGGTGGGTGATGGCAAGATCCAGGGTGGGACCATCTTTGTATGTGGCTAAGGAGGGGGTGGCATAGCAGCTTGTAGGGAGTGATTAGGTTGGGGAATTGAGAGGTTTGGGTAGAAGAGAGTCAGTATGTGTGTTGAAGTCCCCTAGTGGGAGGGCAGGAGTTGGGGAGAAGAGAAATATTGTGAAAGCATATTTGTTGCCTATGGAGCAGGCATTTCAGAGAACATGGCAAAAGGAGTAGCTTTACAGTGAAAGATTGTGGGAGTTGGGTTAAGGGGATGGGAGGAAGGGGAAGTAAACTTCAGTAATGACAGTGGGGGGGAGGGTGTTCAGTGTCATTGATGGGGAGAGCATGTTTCTGAGTCATTGAAGAAGGAGATCGAGTAGGTTGTCCACAGGTAGGTGAGGGGAAGAATTCTTTTTTTCTTAATTAATTAATTTTTTAAAAGCAATCAGGGTTAAGTAACTTGCTCAAGGTTACACAGCCAGTTATTTCTGGGTGTAGTGCTAAGTATCAGAGCCCAGATTTGATCCCAGGTCATCCTGACTCCGGGGCTGGTGCTCTTACTCACTGAGCCACCTGGCTGCCCCCTTTTCTTAATTTATATGTATATGTTTTCTTTCTACATAATTTTATTTTCTAATATCTCTTTGCCTGCTTCCCTGTGGGGAAAGCTATCACTTAGAAAAAAGAAAGAAGAAAAAAAAACACCTTCCAAAAGTAAACCCACATCCATCAAATCTAGCTGTGTATGCTGTGTTCCTGCCCTGAGGTCCCCCTGCCTTTTCAGAGAGGCATTGTGTATGTTGTGCTGGTCAGGCTTACTTGACTCAGCATCTGTCTTCCTATGCCCCCTGTATTCTTCATGTGCATTGTTCTTCAGGTAATATAATGTTCCATTACAGCCAGGTCCTGATCTGTGAATAAGGAACCCCAAAAGTGGTCACGTTATTTAAATTTATCCTGCATATTTCCACTGGGCTGGAACCATTTACCATATTTTCCATAATTATAATGTTCAATAGTTTGAATTCAGATCTGTGTGATTCTGTCAGGAGCTTCATTATTTTCTACTAATCAGGGACCTTGCTGTGTTCAAGCTAGTTAGTTTGTTGAGCCGTTCTCTAATTCTTGGCAATTATTTTGTTTCTGGCTCTTTGTAACTGTAAAAACAGCTCCTATGAGTATATTCATGTATTTCAAACCTCTACTTCTGTTTTGTTTTTAACCTTTTTGGGAGAATACTTAGCAATGGGGAGATCTTAGTGAAACCGAAGCCACGTTTTGGTCACATTCTTGGTGTAATTCTAAATTGTTTCCAGAAGGGTTGGATTAATTTCCCAACATCATGTTAATGATTGTCTTTCCACGACCCCCCAGTAGTGACTGTCACCATCTTTTGTCATCATTACCAGTGTTCTGGGTGTGAGATAAAACCTTAGAGTTGTTTTGATTTACATAATAATAATTTGCAGAAATTTGGAAAAATCTTCCATGTGTTCATTAAAGCTTTCATTTCTACATTTTAGGATTGTTTGTTCATTTTCTTTGATTCCTTATCCATTGGGGAATTGCTGTAGGTGTGAGGCGTATATACAAACACATACACAAACATGCACCATGAACACACACACATTTAATTTCCCACACATTTTGGTTATCAGAGTAAGAAAATTTTCTCCCTTTGACCTCTTTCTTTCTTGTCCTAATTACATTGATTTTGATTGGTGCAAAAACTTTTCAGTTTCCCATAAGAGTACTCATCCATCTTGTTTTGTCTCCTGTGTCCCTAATTTGGTTAAGACTTCTTCCTCTAGCCGTAGCTGTGGGAGATTGCTAATCAGCTTCCTCCCTGATTCTTCATATTATGGTATGTGAATTCTTCCATATTCTCTTTTGGGTTTTTTCCCCTTGCATGTCCTCATAGATCTTTTTGTGGTACAGAGTGCAAATGTTGGTTTCAATGAAGGTTCTGCCTGGCAATTCCTATTGGACGGGTTCTTCCCCAAGTAGTTTGCTTTCTTGGGTTTATTAAGTTGTTTCTAATCTGTCCCTGACCTCTCTTCTGATTTTAAACAGTGCTAAATTGTTTTAAGGGAAAAAAACTCCTAAACCATCAGTGTATACAGGAGATTGTAAAAGATAGATAAACAGACAGACAGACAGACAGATAGATAGATAGATAGATAGATAGATAGATAGATAGATAGATAGACAGACAGACAGCATGGATGGACAGACCCAGAGAGAGAGATAGACAGACAGAAAGAAGGGAAGGGGAATAAACATTTGTATAACAACTGCTGTGTGCCAAGCATGATACCCAAAGTGCTTTTACAAATAGTATCTCATTGGATAGAGTGTGTGTAAATTAAGTGTTTGCTATGTGGGGAGACATAGAGATGATGGCTGGAGTGAAGCCAAAATTATTATTTGATAAATTTGTTTCATTGTAGTTCAGAAGGAAAAGTGGCTCCTTATTGTGCTATCTGCTTTGCTGAAAGCCCATACAGACATGTGAGAGCAGAAGGCATCCTAGGGTACAAGTGCTGCAAGAAAAGCTTTCAGCAAAAATGTGCCATGTCTCCAATAATAAGAAAAACCTAAATCAAAAAAAACGGCCAATGATAGAACTCATGGAACTCAGTGATTGTGAGGAAGCAAAGCAGATGAGTAGAGAGCTGAGCCAACTCTTCTGGAAATTAGTTTTGAATCCTCTGAGAACACTTGATGCCCTAGCGACCTGGAGACCCCCTGTGGAACTTCGGTGCCAGCAGAGTCCATGACAGGCAGATGTCCTCTGTGTCAGAGCATCACTTTGTGGTCACAAAACACTGATAGGTATGCATTGCTTGGAGTACTTGGAACAAAAGGCAGTGTGTAAATGCAATGGAAGATGGTTATAGACGATTATGAGGAATCACAAATCTGAATGTGAGGCGGTATAAAGGGAAGAGAGCAGAGCCATCAGCACAGAATGCCCGTGTGCACTCTTCTAAATGATGCCATGTCAGAGCTGTCCAGCACAGCTTCCTGGGCCCTCATTGTATCAAGTAATAAATAAGGACTCACACTTTTTAGTACAGAGACAAAGGACTAGGGATTGCTGTGTTTTTGTTTTTTGTTTAAATGTTTTTCTTTGTCATGAGGAGAGTTCAGTTGAGAGGGCAGAGAGTGAAAGGCAAGTAACTGGACAGAAAAAAGGAAACAAAAAGTCTTGAACAAAATATGTTTTAGGTCAAATTTTATCTCAACAGCTACAGGTATTTAAATGTATACAGTGGAATATGGTAGAGAAAAATGAGAAAACTAAGCATACAAAACTTTAAAAAGAGAGAGATTAGAAATGATTATACATGTCATTGATGATTTACTGATTGCCAGCCCCACTCCAGACATAATGCCTATATCTTAATCATTGTTTTCATCTTCCTTATCTTCTCTATGTAATTTTCATCGTTTCCATTGGTAGGGGTTGATGTTGCATAAGTTTTCCTGTATTTAATGGTATGCTTCATTTTTGAGTTTTTAGTAGCACAGTATTATTTAATTAACTTTACCTCATTGAGCTATTCTCTGGTTTCCACTTAGACTTCGGTAAATGTCGAAGAGCACATGATGGAGAGAAAGTGTATGACTGTAAGGAATGTGGGAAAGCCTTTGTGAAAAGGTCAACACTTATTGAACATCAGAGAATTCATATTGGAGCCAAACCCTATGAATGTAATTCATGTGGAAAAGCCTTCACTTGGTGGCGAAATTTTATGGAACATCAGAGGACTCACACTGGAGAGAAACCTTTTGAATGTAATGAATGTGGGAAAACTTTCAGTCGGAGGGGAACCCTTCTTAGCCATCAGAGTAATCATACTGGAGTAAAGCCCTTCGAGTGTCAGGAGTGTGGGAAAGCCTTCAGTCAGAAGGGGCTCCTTGCTAACCATCAGAGGACTCATACAGGAGTGAAACCCTTTGAGTGCAATGAATGTGGGAAAGCCTTCTGTCAGAAGGGAAACCTAATGAGCCATCAGAGGACTCATACTGGTGTGAAACCATTTGAATGTAAAGAATGTGGAAAAGCCTTCAGTGAGAGGGGCACCCTTATTAGACACCAGAGAATTCATACGGGAGTGAAACCCTTTGAATGTAAGGAATGTGGGAAGGCCTTCAGTGAAAAGGGCACCCTTATTAGCCATCAGAGAATTCATTCTGGAGTGAAACCCTTTGAGTGTAATGAATGTGGGAAAGCCTTCAGTCGGAGAGGAACGCTTGTTAGTCATCAGATGACTCATATTGGAATGAAACCCTTTGAATGTAATGAATGTGGGAAAGCCTTTGGTTGGAAAGGACATCTTGTAAGTCATCAGCGAATTCATACTGGAATGCAACCATTTGAATGTGGTGAATGTGGGAAAGCCTTTAGTCAGAAGGGCCTTCTAATTAGCCATCAGAGAACCCATACTGGAGTGAAGCCCTTTGAATGTACTGAGTGTGGGAAAGCCTTTAGTCAGAAGGGAAACCTCATTAGACACCAGAGAACTCACTCTGGGGTGAAGTGCTTTCAGTGTCATACATGTGGGGAAGTCTTCAGTCACAAGGGACACCTCATTCGACACCAGAGAACTCATGCTTCGGTGAAGTCCTTTGAATGTCACGACTGGAGAAGCTACTGCTTAGAAAAGAAAACTTACTGAATGTAGGAGAGTTTATAATTGGGAGAAAACTTTTTCAAATAATGTATAGAGTTAATTATCTAAATACACAGATAACAATAAAGAATAACTATTCTGAAAATTATTTCCATCATTTCGATTTTGATGAATAAAAATATTTACAGTGATTTTTATACAATGGCAACAAAATGGTCCTGTTTGTTTCTCTATGACTTTTGGAACTATTCTGTTTCTGTTTTCAAGGATGATTTGATTGCTGTTACTTGTAGTCTGGGGGACAACATTCTCACTTTGTTTTCTTTTGTTCACACCACTTAACAAAAGCAAATGAGGAATTAGAACTCCTACCTCAAGGAGGCAAGCTTGACCTCAGAGGTATTCCTGCAAAGTGGTAGGCTATCACATTGTGGATGGGGATACCTTAATCACAAGAAATGGGATGGGCAAAAAGAGGGTAAGGTCACATTACTTATTAAGACATCTTAGGTGGTGATTGTTTAAGGGAAGAAAAGGAGCCATTTTGTCATTGGAGTATCCTTAAGGTCACTTGTACACAAAGCGGACCTAGACAAGTAATCCAGAACACATCCCAAGCAGGCTCCAGAGGCCTCTGCTTCTTAGGATCCCAAACTTCCCTCAAGAGTCGGCTCTGATGCCCCCTCCTACAGGCAGCCCAGGCCCAGCCTTCCCCTCCAAGGCTGCCTTACACCTACTTTATGTGTATCTTTTAAAAAAAATTGGAGGCAGTTGGGGTTCTGTGACTTGTCCAGTGTCATACAGCCAGTAAGTGTCTGAGGCTGGATTTGAACTCGGCTCCTGCTGACTCCAGGGATGGTGCCCTGCCTTTTCAGAGTGCTTGGTATGTGGCACAGCCCCATAACACCAGAGCATGCCGGGGCTAGCAAGGGCCGCTCGGGGCAGCGAAAAGCGTTTCTTAGAAAGCAGTGTTGGGGGAAAGAAGTGGCTCAAAGACAGATGAGGCATCCTGCTTAGGGCGCAACCCAACCCTAGTGATGGGGACCAGAATAACCGGTGACAGGCATATCTGACTGTTGTTCTATTTCTGTTTTCTCTGCCAAGGAGAATGCCCTGTTCAAGAAAAGGATTAATTCTCCACTGTTTCAGGCACAAGTTTGTTAGAAACATTTTAATATTAGTCTATACTCCAAACCATTTCTGGTTGAGAGCTGTCAAAATTTGCCTAGGCTCCCTTCCCCACATTGCCCTCAGACATGTCCTTCCCTCATGATTTGGGGTGACATAAGGATCATGAACCGGAAAAATATCATGCTGTTAAAAGTACAGTTTGGGGTCCACATTCCAGGACAACAGCCACTTTATCTACTTAGCTGTATTGCTGGGCTCCTTGCTTCACCACTCCTCTCTAGGATTATAGGATTCTCTTCCTGTAATCAGTATGTTGGTCCTTGAAAATGAAAAAGCCCAATACCCTTAGCTGTGTCAGGATGCCAGTCACTTCAAGAGAATGGAGAAGCGATGGTTATCAGAACGATTACGATTGGGCCGAAGATCGCCTTCAGTCCATTTCCTGGGACCTTAGTCTGTCCTATCCCTATTCCTAAAGGGATCCGTCTGGAAAGGGTTTGGAGCTGGACAAAGTATACTTTAGTACTTTTAGCTGAACTAATAAAAAGGTTTTTACTGTACTTCCTAATCATTTCTCAGACATTTACTAGTTTGGTTACCTTGGGCTAGTCATTTAATCCCTGCCTGCCTCAGTTTTCTCATACATAAAATGGGGATAATGACAGCACCCCCCCCCCCAGGGCATCTGTTTTGAGATTTCCAGTAAGTAGCTTGAGATGTGAGTCTGAAAGGTGGGAGAAGCATCAGGCTGGATAAGGAGATCTGAGAATCATCGGCACAGAGAGCTGATGAGATCACCAAGTGAAGCAGGGTAGAGGGCCCAAGCCCTCTGGGACGCCTGACCTCAATGGGCCTCTCGTCCTCTCACTCTGCTTAGCTTGGAATTCGTGTCCTCAATCAGAAAAAGTAAACCTGACTCCAGAAACACAGTCTGAGAGCTCTGCCTAGAGTCTGGAAGACCTGAGTTCAAATCCTGCCTCACGCACTTAGTGGCTGTGACTGGGTAAGGCAGTTCAGTATCTGCCTCAGTTTCCCCCAGTGTAAAATGGGGATAATAATAGCATCTATTGCCCGGGGCTGTGAGCATTGAATGAGATAAGAATTGTCAAGTGCTCAGTGCCTGACACACAGAAGGCACTACATCAATGTTAGGTATTGGTGTTAAAGTGGCCCCCATGGCTCCCATGTTAGCGGACATATTCTGAAAGCAGCATAAGCAGGTCTCCCGGAGGTGGCCCAAATACCGGGTGCGAGCAGACGTTCACATGGAGTCACGTGGACTGCCTCATGCCCACCCTTCCTCCACGGGGCTGACTGGACACATGCCTAGCAAGGCTCTGCAGGACGACTTGGGGATCTGAAGTAACAAACCAGGAGGGATAGAATCACTGAGTCACGTCCTGGAGCCTTTGCTTGTACAAGCCCATCAAGACTGTCTGTGTCCTGCCTCCTCGGTCTGTACAGTCTCAGTCCAGACTGCTGATCTCCCTTTTCCCCTCCCAACCTTGGCACCAGAGATAACCAGTTCCACTGTGCACTGTCCCCTGGAGTTCTTTTCTCTCTGGTCCTACAGCTCTTGCTGCCCTGACTGATCCTGGGGCAAGCCTGTCCCCCTGCCAAATCTTAATAGGGTGAGCCTATCTTACCCCTTGTTGGTAAACAGAGAGATGGCTCCATGGAGAAATCAGTCCATCACATGCACTGATATGAGCCAGGAGCTGGGAGACCAACAAAAATGCCTCTAATCCTTTGGAGCTTGTGTTCTGCTGGAGATGACATGTTCCAGGTAAGTCCACACAAAACCCAATGGAGGGGCCGCTAGGTGGCGCAGTGAATAGAGCACTGACCCTGGAGTCAGGAGGACCTGGGTTTGGATCCAGCCTCAGACTCTTTTTTTTTTTTTTAATAAGCAATCGGGGTTAAGTAACTTGCTCAAGGTTACACAGCAAGTTATTTCTGGGTGTGGTGCTGAGTATCTGAGCCCAGGATTCGATCCAGGTCATCCCGACACTGGAGCCGGTGCTCTTACTCGCTGAGCCACCTGGCTGCCCCAAGCCTCAGACTCTTAACACAAAAACTAGCCGTGTGACCCTGGGCAAGTCACTTAACCCCAACTGCCCTCCAAAAAGCAAAAAGAAACAAAAACTCAATGGGGTGGGGAGGAAGACCAGCTGCCCAGACTCACCAGATGCTGCCCTCCCTCCCAGCTCAGGCTTAGCTCCCACTGGCCTCCAGATGACCCACTCTTGTCTCTCCTGTCTGTCTCTTCCCCAGGTTCCTCCTGCATTTCCATTAGACCTGCCCCCATGAGGCTTCCCAGTCAATGCTGAGCTGTTCAGTCTTAGCCTTGGCTCAGTCTCATCCATAATCTCTCCCCCACCCCCACCCCTCCAAGGCCATCCACATCCCTCTTTATAATTCAGACTTGGTAAAGCTCAATCTCATCCTGGCTGGTAGCCATACCATTCTCAATCCAGCTGGGTGTCTCTCAGTGTTCGTCTCCTGACTCCCTCCTGCTCATCACCCAACAGGCTGTGGGGGGCCCCATCCCCATCTCTAATCTGCACCCACACTGCCTGTCCCAAATTCTGGCTCCCACTGAGCTGTTGGTCAATCAGTTGTCAGAGCCCCAGCCCAAGAGGTCATGACTGACCAGCACTCTCCCAATCTTCTGGGAGTAGGTAGGACCTCAGGATTAGCTCCCTGGCCAAGTAAGGAAGCATTTATGAAGGCTTCTATTTACTTATGTAAGTGTGCAAGCATTTGTTAAGTGTCAGGCATAGTGCTAAGGACTGGTGTGATACAAAGAAAGGGAAAAAATGTCCCTGACCTCAAGGAGCTCACATTCTAATGGGGGAGACAACACACAAGATAGATAAACAAGCATACAGGATATGTTGGAGATCATCTCAGTGGGAAGGCACTGGCATTAGAAGGTACTGGGAATGAAACTTGAAGGCTACTGGGGAAGCCAAGAGGAAGAGATGAGCAGAGCACTGCGTGCATGGGGAACAGGGTCAGGAGAGGGGGTTTCTTGTGCCAGATGTAATGGCAAGGAGGACAATGTCCCTGGATGGAGGAGAGTACGGTATAACAAGGGCAGGAAGGAGAAGCTAAACACAGGATTTTATGTTTGGCCCTGAATAAAGGAGCATGTTCAGACCTGTGCTTTACGAGCATCAGTTTGACAGTCGAGTGGAGAATAAACTGGAGGGGGAAGGACTTAGGGCAGGGAGGCCAACCATGTTGAGTTTAACATGTCTAAGGGGCCTCCAGTTTGGGATGTGCAATAAGCAGCTGGAGACATGAGACTGAAGGTCAGGAGAAAGGATAGGGCTGGATAGGTAGATAAAACAGAAAACAAAAAGATTATAGGCTTGATTTGATTAGTAGTAAGAGGTGAAAGATGGGAAGGTTCCTGGCAACAAGGCAAATGTATGTGTTTTCTCATGTCTCATTAGGGTTTCCCTCCAACTGAAGACTTGTCCACATTCTTTTTTTTTTTTTTAAGCAATTGGGGTTAAGTAATTTGCTCAAGGTTACACGGCCAGTTATTTCTGGGTGTGGTGCTGAGTGTCTGAGCCCGGATTTGATCCAGGTCTTCTCAACACTGGAGCCGGTGCTCTTACTCACTGAGCTACCTGGCTGCCCCTTGTCCACATTCTTAAGTGCTTAAAGGACTTTACTCTGGCATGAATTCTCTGATGTTTAATAATGGTATCACTTGAAACTAAAGGCTTTCTTAGATTCATAGGATTTTGCTCCAGTGTGAGCTTTCTGATGTCTAACCAAAGTATCCTTCCAGCTGAAGACTTTCTTACATCCATTACAAACAAAGGGCTTCCCCCCAGTCTGAGTTGCCTGGGGGCTCTTAAGGTGACTCTTCTGCCTAGAGGTTTTCCCACATTGATTACATGCAAAAGGTTTCACTTTAGTATGAGGTCTTTTTTTTTTTTTTAAAGCAATTGGGGTTAAGTGACTTGCTCAAGGTTACATGGCCAGTTATTTCTGGGTGTGGTGCTGAGTGTCTGAGCCTGGGATTCGATCTCCAGATCATCCCGACTCTGGGGCCGGTGCTCCTACTCGCTGTGCTGCCTGGCTGGCCGGAAATGTGAGTTCTCTTATACCTAAGCTTTCCCTTCTGCCTGAAAACTTTCCCAAATGCATTACATTCAAAAGGTTTCATACCAGCATGATTTCTCTCATGGCTAATTAAAGCAACCCTCTGGCTGAAGGCTTTGCCACATTCATTACATTCATAAGGCTTCAGTCCACTGTGCATTTTCTGATGTCTGATAAGTCTTCCTCTCTCAACAAAAGCTTTTTCACATTCATTATATCCAAAGGGTTTCACTTCAGAATGAATTCTCTGATGTCTACTAAGGATTCCCCTTTGACTGAAGGCTTTGCCACATTCATTACATTCACAGTCTTATGTCTGCATTAGTTCTTTCACGGATGATAAGGTATCCCTTGTGACTGAATGCTTGTCTACATTCCCTGCATTCAAAGGTTTTCCCCTCTAGGTTGAGATTTCTGATAGTTCATCAGATGTTCCTGCTGACTGAAGGCTTTCCCACATTCGTCACATTCAAAGGGT
Source organism: Petaurus breviceps papuanus (assembly GCF_028583685.1). Classification (NCBI taxonomy): domain Eukaryota; kingdom Metazoa; phylum Chordata; class Mammalia; order Diprotodontia; family Petauridae; genus Petaurus; species Petaurus breviceps. Next base: position 3,282,719 of record NW_027186289.1, on the reverse strand, counting down.
TTCTCTCTAGTATGAGTTTTCTGATGCTCAATAAAACTTTGCTACCAAATGAAAGCTCTTGCATGTGCATTACATTTATAGGGCTTCAGGGCAATTGACATTCTCTGACATTCTGTAGGATGTGATCTTCTACCAAAGACTCTTCCCCAATCATTATATTCATCTGACTTTTTGTCAGAACACAGTCTGTATAACATAATAAGGTCTGAGTGATAACTGAAGGGATTTTGTAGTTTGTTATACTCATAAAGCTTCTTCCATGAGTAGATTATGTTACAATGAATTTGGCCTGAAAACTGTCCAGAACTCTTACTAAGTGTATGATTCCTCTTCTAAAAATTTTCATTTATTTTATTTTTAATTTATGGAATAAAACAAGCATTTCCATAACATAGTATAACTTTTTAAAAAGATGATTGAACACAGAACTGCAAATCTATTGTGTTGTGGACAACTTGTTATTCCTTTTAAATATATAATAAAATTGTCATGTAAATTGCTTTTTTCCCCATCCTCTCCGCCCCCTCCCCCCCACGATGGCTACCATTAGACATAAGTGTGTGTGTGTTTGTGTATGTGTGTGTATAAAATCATTCTATACCTACTCCTATTGATCAATTCTTTCTCTGGATGGAGATAGCATCTATCTTCAAATACCCTTTGTAGTTAATTTGGGTTTTATTATAAACTATTATAAATCAAAATGACTTAGTCACTCAAGGTTGTTTTTAAAACCATGTTGCTGTTACTGTATACAGTGTTTCCTGGGTTCAGCTCATTTTGCTCTTTATCATTTTATGTAAGTCTTTCCCTGTTTGTCTAAGATCACCAAGCTCATCATTATAGCTCAGTATTATTCCATCACAATCATACACCACCACTTTTTCAGTCATTCCCCAGTTAACAAACGTCTCTGCAATGTCCAGTTTTTTTTTGCCACCACAAAGAGAGCTGCTATGAATATTTTAGAACATACAGGTTCTTTTTCTTTTTCCCTAATCATCTTGGGAAACCTTGGGACCTAGTAGTGGTATTGCTGGGTCAAGAGGTCTAGGTAGTTTACTAACTCTTTGGGCACAATTCCAGATCGTTCTCCAAAGTAGTTGGATCAGTTCCCAATCCCACCAATGATGAATTAGTGTCCCAGTTTTTCCACATCCTCTCCAATATTTGTCACTTTCTTCAATCATGTTAGTCAATTTGATAGGTATAAAATGATATCTCAAGGATTTTAAAACTTGCATTTCCGTAATCAATAATGATTTAGCATCTGTTTTTACAGATAACTATAAATTATTTTCATTTCTTCATTGGAAAGCTACCTGTTTATATCCTTTGACCATTTATCAGTTGGGGAATGACTCAATTTTTATAGATTTGACAAAGTTCTTTATATACCATGTTTCCCCGATAATAAGACCTATCCCGAAAATAAGCCCTCCCCTTACTGTGTAAGATTCCTCTAAAATAAACCCTCCCCCAAAAATAAGCCCTATTGAGATTGCTACTGTAGTGAAGGTGATCCCCTGCGCTACACGCTACATTACGGTACCCTCTGTATGCACCGTCCCCCCCCCCATGAAACACACGCCGCGCTCCGAGCTGCATCCAATCAGAGCTGCAGCAGTGAGCGCATCATCCTGTTCTTTATTGAATTCATTATTGAATAAAGGTACATTTTTTGTTCACATTTACCTGTTTATTAAAATTGCTGTCAATGTTCATTAAAATAAGCCCTCCCCTGAAAATAAGCCCTCTGGTGTTTTTCTGTCCAAAAAATTAATAAGACAGTGTCTTATTATCGGGGAAACACAGTATGTGAGATGAGACCTTTACATGAAAAACTGTCTATAAAACTTTTCCCCCAATTCTCTGCTTTCTTTCTGATCTTGACTACATCTGTTTCATTTGACAAAACCTTTATAATGTAATTGAAATTATTTATTTTACCCCTTTCCCTTTTCTCTGTCTCTTGTTTATTCATAAATTATTCACCTATTCATAAGTCTGATAAGTAATATGTTCCATGTTCTTCAAATTTTCTTGTAATATCTCTTTTTATATCTAGGTCATGTATCCATTTTGACCTTATCTTGGTAAATAGTATAAGATACAGGTGTATGTTCAATTTCTGCCATACTGCTTTCTAGTTTTCCCAACAATTTTTTTTACAAAATAAATGATTTTTATCTCAAAATGTTTTTACACTTGTCCAATACAAGGTTACTATATTTATTTGCTGCTATAAATTGAATTTCTACTTTGTCCCATTAATATACTTTTCTATTTCTTAGCCAGTACCAGATGGTTTTGATAATTACTGCCTTATAATTTAAGATCTGGCTCTGCTAAACCTCCTTCCTTTACATTTTTTTTGCATTAGTTTCTTTAATATTCTTTGTCTTTTCTTCTTCCAAATGAATTTTATGATTATTTTTTTCTAATTCAGTAAAATAGATTTTTTTTTTTAGTATTTTAATTGGGATGGTGTTGAATATATAAATTTGCTTAGGTAAAATTTTCATTTTTCATCATATTGGCCCTACCTGCCCATGAACAATTAACGTTTCTCCAATTATTTAAATATGATTTTATTTATATGAAAATCTTTTTATAATTTTGTTACTATAGCTCCTGGGTTTGCTTCAGCAGGTGTATTCTCAGGTATTTTACACTGTCTAGAGTTATTTTAAGTGGGGTATTTTTTACTGTCTCTTCTTGTAGGGTTTTATTTGTGATACAGAGGAATGCTGATGGTTTATGTGGATTTACTTCATATCCTGCTACTTTGGAGTAATACTTTGTTTTACACTTATGGAGTCTTTTCCCCATAGCAGCTCTCCATCATGAACAAAAGCCTGGCAGTGGATAAACATGTCTTTAAAATGTGTCATGTGGGGTGGCTAGGTGGTGCAGTGAATAGAGCACTGGCCCTGGAGTCAGAAGGACCTGAGTTCAAATCCGGCCTCAGACACTTAACACTCACTAGCTGTGTGACCTTCAGCAAGTCACTTAACCCCAATTGCCCTCCAAAAAGCTAAAATAAAATAAAATAAAATTTATCACATTCAGGCATACTCAACTTGACTAAAACTTCTTCTGGGACTGTTTGTTACTTGTTGGGACTGTCTCTCCTGCTTGCTCTTTTGTCTTGTCAACCTGACTTCATTTTCCAGACTCTTCCCATCTTGGAATAGCAGAGCCTTTCTTTTAGCAGTTTTTCTTGGTTGATGTTCCCGGAAAAATGCCCCATGTCAAATCTGAGTCCTTACTTTCTCACCCAGTCTCTTGACTAAGGGAATCTGAAAGAAAAAAAAAGTGTCAGTAGCCATCTCTCTCCTTCAGGAAATTATTTCCCGTTATTTTCTAAATTCCATCTCATTCATTAAGAAGAAAGCTGCTTTGGGCAGAAAAACAAAAACAGAACACTTTTAAGGAGATAGTGAAATGAAAAACAGGTGGGGAATTAGAAACCCAGACTCTAGGAATCTAGAATTAATAGAAAAGATAACATTCTGTTCCTGGACACTGGAAGCACTTGGAGATGTCATTAAACACAATGTCATTCTTATAAAAGGGTGTCTTCAGCTAGGTGTAATCATGAAAGCAAAATGAGCTCAGAAAGTCACTGAGCTGGAAAACAATTTGGAATCCATGCCTTTTTGTTGACTTTGTTCATATAGTTCCTGTCTTTGCAGGTAGATTCAAAAGTGTTTTATACTGCCCACAGTTATTTTATTTTATTTTTTGATATTTTTTATTTAATTCTTTAATTTATTAATTTGTTTGTTTCCTTTTAGTTTACAGAATTCAATTACACAATTCCTTGAATTTCACATTTTGTCTCCCTCCCTCCCTTCCCCCCCCCATGGCGTCTTATAATCAAGTATAGGATCTGTAAATACTTTCACATTATACAATGGTCAGGTTATAAGGATGGATTGTACCAGCTGGAATGAAAAATGGTAAAGAGGACATAAAATCAAATAAGAGAATGAAAAAGATCAGGTATTTTGCTTCCACCTGGATATAAATTTAGTTCTTTCTAGTTCTTTCTCTGGATGCACGTTTTTCTCTCCATCATGCGTCTTTTGGGATTGACTTATATCCCTGCATTGTTGAGAAGAGTCCAGTCTATCAAAGTTGGTCATCACACATACGTTGTGTCTGTAATTGTGTACAAATTCCTCCTGGTTCTACTCTTCTCACTCAGCATCAGTTCTTTTAAGCCTCTCCAGGTAAATATGAAGACCGTCTGCTCCCCGTTTCTTATAGCGCAATAATATTCCATAACATGCATATACCACAACTTGTTCAGCCATTCCCCAATTGATGGACACCCCCTTAATTTCCAATTCTTTGCCACAACAAAAAGAGCTGCTATAAACATTTTTGTACATATGGGTCTTTCTCCCATTTCTATGATCTCTTTGGGATATAACCCTAGGAGTGGTATTGCTGGATCAAAGGGTATGAAAGTATTTATAGCTCTTTGGGCATAGTTCCAGATTGCTCTCCAGAAAGACTGGATCAGTTCACAACTCCACCAACAATGCATTAGTGTTCCAGTTTGCCCACATCCTCTCCAGCATTTGTCATTTTCCTGTTTTGTCATCTTAGCCAATCTGACTGGTGAGATGTGGTACCTCAGAGTTGTTTTGGTTTGCATTTCTCTAATCAATAGTGAATTAGAGCATTTCTTCATGTGCTTATAGATAGCTTTACCACAGGTATTTCAAAAGGAATGTCTATCTCTTCCTAATGGGTTTTATTGGTAACACACAGAAATAGTGATTTGTGTGGGTTCATCTTGTATCCTGAAACTTTGCTCAAGTTAATCATTGTTTTGACCATTTTCTAGTTTACTCTCCAGGGTTCTCTTAAGGATGCCATTATGTCATCCGCAAAGGTAATGGCTTGGTTTCCTCATTACCTATGCGTACTCCTTCAGTGCCCTTTTTCTTGTCTTGTTATTGCCAGCATTTCTCGTACAATATTGAATGACAATGGCGATGATGGGTGTCATTGCTCCATCCCTGATCTTACTGGGAAGGCTTCTAGTTTATCCCCATTACAGATAGTGCTTGTTCTTAGTTTTTGATAGATCCTACTTGTGTATGGATGTGTGTGTGTGCACATGGACATATATGCCAAGCTGTTGATTCTCTTTTCATGATTTTCTTGCATTGTTCTCATTTCTTTTCCCAATTTTTCCATATGTTAAGTTGTTCAGTCTTGCCTCTTTGTGACCCCATGGATAGCATCTATGGGGTTTTCTTGTCAATTTTTCCTCTATAACTCTTATTTGATTTCTTAAATAACTTAATTTCCAGGCAGCTACACTAAAATGGTATCCTGACTTCCCATTATCCTCTACTTCCAATTTTTCTTCCAGGGCAATTGGGATTAAGTGACTTGCCCAAGGTCACATGGCTAGTTTTTGTGTTGTGTCTGAGGCTGGGTTTGAACTCAGGTCCTCCTAACCCTAGGGCTGGTGCTCTATTCACTGAACCACCTAGCTGCCCCATGCCAAATGTTCTTTAGGAAACTGTAAAACTGGGTTTTGCATTGGTGCGCTGCCACAAGCCCTGCCACTTTTCACTATTACCAGCATCCCACAGTTGCATCCTGTGGCCTCTAGATCATACGCTCCACACTGTCTTTCCCAACCTCCCTTCACTGCTCAGAAGCCCAAATTCCAGCAGCAGCCTGCCCTGCAGCCGAGAGTTTCCTTCTCTTCCACTGGGAATGGGGCTGCTGCCCTCTGGCCCACGTTGGACTCAATTGCCTTCCCTCACTTCGCCTTTAAGATGTCTCCTCCCCCCTGGACTTGAGGAAGGGCTAGCCTTCGCTCCAATCAGGGGAAATAGCAACAGCACTTTTTCTGTCGATTGCATCTACTCAAGCCCGTTCCAGGATTGTCAGTCTCCCAATGATCTCACAAGGCTAGCTTGTACAACTAGCTGTATTTTTAACATGTTCCAATGCCTAGAATCCCAACGTACACATTCATGGGTCTGTTTGTTTAAAGGGAAGGTTTTCTCTTGAGGATGAATGTAAGCTCCTGGAGGGCAGGCATCACTTTCCTTTTGTCCCTGTGTTGCCAGCACAACATAGGGCCTGGTCCAGAGTATGGGCTTAATAAATGTTTGCTGTTGGGGCAGCCAGGTAACACAGTGAGTAAGAGCACCAGCCCCAGAGTCAGGATGACCTGGGATCGAGGCAGGGGCAACAGCCAATGCAAAGGCACAGAGAAGGCAGGTGTAGTCTCATGTGTCAGGAACAGGAAGAAGGCCTGCTGAGGGGCAGCTAGGTGGCGCAGTGAATAGAGCACTAGCCCTGGAGTCAGGAGGACCTAAGTTCAAATCTGGCCTCAGACACTTAACACAAAAACTAGCCATGTGACCTGGGCAAGTCACTTAACCCCAATTGCCCTCCAAAAAAAAGCAAAAATAAAAAAAAATTTTAAAAAGGCCTGCTGAGCTGGACCCCAAAGTACAAGGAGGGGAGTCATGGGGAATGAGGCTGGCACAGTAGGAGGGGGCCACGGCTACCCCTCTCATCACCCCAGCATGAGGTCCAAGTTCCCATGGTTACCCCCTTTCTGTGAGGACAGGTGGATGAGAGGTTGTTGCAGCACCATTTCCATCTAGCTGAGGGAAGGTCTGCCCACCTCCTTGAGAGGAAGCCTCTTCCCAGCTGTGTTCTCCATCACCCTCACCTGAAGCCTCAGTGGGGAAGTGTACCTTTGGTGCCACAGGCTAGATCAGTGCAGACTAGACCAAAGCATACTGGTGACAAAGAGAGGCCAGAGATGGCAGGACGCATGTACATCCTAATAAAGGGCGTGCAGTCAGCCATAGACCATGAGCCTGGCACAGGTGGTGATGGGAGACTTCAATTTTCCAGACACAGGATTGATCTTTCTCTCTGCTGAAAGCAAGGTGACTCATAACTTTCTGATTCACCTAAATGATAATTTCATCCTTCAAACATAGAAGCAACACGGGGAAATTCTGTTCTGAATAATAAGAAAAGGCTTGCTAGGGTAGAAACGATGGGAACATTGGGTGAGCACCCTTCCAAGAATTTCTGATGAGAGATAATAAAGTCAGGCACTGTTTGAGATGCATCCCCGTCCCCCATTAGGGAAAAATAGATTTCCAAGGGCTGAGAAGAGGGTCAGGTAGGATTTAATGAACTAAAATTCTACAGGGGAAGCCAATCTAGGAGGGAATGGGAAACTGGTAAGAAACAAATTCTGAGGACATGAAGGGAAGCAATTCCAATGCTGCAGGAAAATGGGAGCAAATCTGAAGATGCAGATGGGGAAAGACAAAGAATATACAGACCATCTTTTAAGGACACAGAATTTCTAGTCTTTGGTAGCTACAAAAAGCTAGAATATTTTGGTGCACTGACCAGTTTACAGCTCTACTATCAATGTATGTGTATGTTCTAGGTTCCATAACCCCTCCACTTCCACCGCTTTGAGATATATGCCTAGCAGTCTGAATTCCACATCTAAGGATATGGGACTTTGAGTCACTTTCTTAGCATAATTCTGACTTGCTTTACAAAATGGTTGGACTGTTAATCCACAGTCCCAACATACTGTTGGACAGTATATCAGTAAACTTTTTTTTAAATTAAATTTTTTCCAATGAACAAAAATCTATTTTCTCTCTTACATCTTTCCATCTGTTGGGGAAAAGAGGACAAATAAAACTCTCCTAACAAACTCCCACATTGGCTGTATGTGTGTCATGCAACATCTTGAATCCATCATTTCTCTGTCAGGAGGGAGGTAGCAGGTTTCATCATCAGTTCTCTGGTATCATGGTTGGTCAATGAATGATCCGAGTTCTTAAGTCTGAGTTATTTTTTGGGATAATGTTATTGCATAATTTTTCCTCTTGTTTCTGCTGTTGTCCCTCTGCATCAGTTCATAAGAGTCTTTTCATAATTTCCCTTTCGTCATTCTTAGGATTCCACTACATTCACATACAAAAATTTGTCCAGCCAATCCCCAATAGATGGGCACGCCCTCAGTTTCCAGTTCTTTGCCACTACAAAAAACTACCATCAATATTTGTTCATATGAAGAATGCTTTATACTTATGGTCAGATACATTTAAAACATAAAACAATACACAGGTAGCTAAATGACTCAAAAGAGTGCAGGAGTTGGAAATCAGGAAAACCCAAGTTCAAATCATGCTTCATAAACTTATCAGCTGCATGATCCTGGGCAAGCCAACTAATCTTTCTACCCCTCCACTTTCTTATCTGTAAAATGGGGGTGATAATAATGCCTGCCTACCTCATAGGGCTGTGCTATGAACTGAGTGCCTTATCATAGGTAAAGTGCTGTATATGTGTATATCATTCATATAGCTTCTGTATCTTGGTAAATCAGATGTCTACACATTTCATACATTCTCAAGTCATTCTGGACTTCTTGTTGCATTTTGTTGAAAACAGATACTGATGACTCATGTTGATTTATTTCATATCTGCCAACTTCACTTGAAATTGTTCTAATAAATTTTTATTTGGCTCTGCAGATCTGTTAATGTACTCCATTTGTGATCTGATTGTTATATATTACTGTATTTTCCCAGGTCCTGTAACATTCCTCTTTCCCCATCTTTGTATCTACTTGGTTTCCAGCTCTTTGCTACTATAAATAGTGCCACTAAGTCCAAAAACATGGGCTTTTGAGTCACTCAGTAGAATTCCAAATTGCTTTCCCAGAAAGGATGAGCCAGTTTCCAGTTCCCCCTATCAATGCATGTCTCCAGAATGCCACCTTTCCTCCACTGCCGCCTGTGGCCTCTGCCAATTGGCTTTTGGACTGAAACCTCCAGATGGTATTGATATGCATTTCTCTTACTGTCAGGCACCTGAAAAATGTCTTTCCATGGTTGTTACTGGCTTGCTCCTTTGAGTATTGTTAGCTGATTTCTTTTGATCAATTAACTACTGAGGAATGGCTGGTGGTCATCTATTATTTTTAGTTGCCTATTTTGGACATAATACCCTTACCAGGGATATTTAGTGAGGATTCCCTTTCTGGTTGTATTAATTTGTTCCTGCAGAATCTTTTCCTTTTTTTTTTTTTTTTGCTTTCTGGAGGGGGGAAGGCAGGGCAATTGGGGTTAAGTGACTTGCCCAAGGTCACACAGCTAATACATGTGGATTTGAACTGAGGTCCTCTTGACTCCAGGGCTGGCGCTCCATTCATTGTGCCCCCTGATTATCTTTTAATTTTCAAGTAATGGAAAATGTCTACTGTCTTTTTAATCTTTCCCATTCCTATTTGATTAAGAAGTGACCCACCAACAATGGGCATCCCATGAAAAGTGCTGCAATAAAACATTTAGGTGTAATTAGTCATTCCTTTTGCCTATATATTAGAAACTGGCTAAACAAATTATGGTAGATTAATATAACAGAATATCAGTATGTTGTAAGAAATTATTTTCCCACAATTCCAGGTGCTGTAGACAGCCAGGGAAAATGCAAGGCATAGGGAAATGGAGTGTCTTGTGTAAGGAACAGAAAGGCAGAGTTCACTAGACCACAGAGTTCATGGGGGGGGGGGGAAGTGCACCACCTATATCACACCATCCATATGTGGAACCATCATTACAGTAAATGGATAAGTTGTGAATGCTGTGGATAAGTTCACCTACCTTGGCAGTGTACTTTCCAGGGGCATACACATTGAGAACAAGGTTGATGCACACACACATTGCCAGAGCTAGCTCAGTGTTTTGGACAGAAAGTTGGGAGAGAAGAGGTATTTGACTACCTAACTGAAGATCCACAGAGCCATTGTGCTGACCTCATGGCTGTGTGTTTGTGAAATCTGGACAGTCTGCCAGTGCCATGCCAGGGAACCGAATCACTTCCATGTGAATTGTCTTAGGAAGATTCTGAAGATCACCTGGAAGGATAAGGGATCAGACACTGAGGGCCTTTCTTGAGCTTAACTTCCAAGCATTCAAACTCTACTGCAGAAAGCACAACTTCAATGGGCTGGCCATGTTCAAGTACAAAATGTATGCTTGCCAAAGACACGAAGAACTCACACAGGGCAAGCACTCACATAATGGTCAGAAAAGGGATAAATAAGGACATTCTCAAAGTTTTGCTTACAAACTATGGAATTGACTGTTACATGGGAGACACCGTCACAGGACTTTCCAGCATTGTGTGCCCTCATCAGAGAAGGTACTGTGCTCACAGAGCACAACAGAACTAAAGTGGCTCAGAAGAAATGTGAGATGCACAGATCTGGAGAATCTGCCCCAAAAGTTCACAGGGACGATTTGTGCCCAACCTGTGCTAGAGCATCCTGAGGTCATACTGGTCTGATCAGCCACAGTCAGACACACTGTAATTTGACCTCAATAACAAAGGACAACCACCACAAGGTCTAAGAAGACTGGAAAGGTAGAAGGGGGCTTGGTCATGAAGGTCCTTGAAGGACTTTGTATTTGATCCTGGAGGTAATAGGGAGCCAGAGGGGTGACATGATAAAACCTGTGCTTTAGGAAGCTCATTCTGAGCCCCAAGTGGAGGATGGACTTGAAGTAGGCCGCCCTACCAGCAGGCTACTGCAAAGGTGCAGGCATGAGGTGACGAGGGCCTGATCCTGGGGGAAGCTGGCATCATCGGAGTTGAGAGGGGTGCAAACTGGAGAGCTGCTGTAAAGGTAAATTCCACAGGCCTTGCCAATGGATTGGACATGGAGGGTGAGAGAGTGAGGAGGCCCGAAGGGCTCCTAGGTTGTGAGCCCAAGGGACTGGGAGGATGGTGGTGCCCTCTAAAGTGACAGGGAAAGCAGGAGGGGGGTAGGGCTTGGAGAAAGATAATGAGCTCAGTTTTGGATGTAGCCAGTTTAAGATGTCTACTGGACATCCAGTTTGAGATGTCTTAAAGGAAGATGTAATGCAAGACTAGACGTCTGGAGACGGGCTAAGTATGGATAAATTGACTGCGAATGATCTGTATCAGAGATGGTAACTGGATCAGTGGGAGCAGATGAGATCACCCGTGATAAGGTGGAAACGGAACATTTCTTGGGCGTGCTTTTGGTGCTTCTCCACCTTCTCTCATGTGAGCTTTTGGCATGAGACAGACCCTCTCTGATTTAGAAATAAAGATGTGAGAGTGCAGGCATGCAGCGTAGGGAACAGCATAGAGCCCACCAGCAAAATGAGAACAAGGTAAAATTGTAGCAGTTCTTTGGTGATTACAGTAAGAACCCTGGGTGACTAATTATTTTAGCCCAGCAGCTGAAAAACATTGCAAGGACAATGACACCGAATTTAAAGAATTACTGATTTGGATGATGTCCTAGATCGTTCGTAGCTTAAGAACACAAAAGACATTTTCTCCCCAAAAAATAACTTTATTTCAGACCATGGTCCAAAGAACCATTGCAACATTTAAGGTCTACTAATTAAGAAACCCTTTTTTACAGGTTATGATGTAATAGAGTTTTGGGAAAAAACTGTTAACACTAAAGATACAACTGAAAATATTCAAGAGCGTTGGCAATAACTGAACCAAACGTGAGTCTGTGGGAATACACTTTGCTCATTGGGCAAACAATAATTTGGAAGGTTTTCCCTCTCAAAAGCAGATTCTAGAAGCACTAACAACACTGGAAGAGTACTTGGTTTGGATGAATTAGAAAATGACAATACCCAGGAACTGTTCAACTTGTACTTGGGATGGTAGGACAAGCTCCTTCATTTAGATCATGTGTGAAGAAGGGACCGTCAAAGACCCAGCTAACATGCAGATAACGCCTTGGCATATACCCCAAAATTACTCCAGGAGATGTTCTGAGTTGTGGAAGCCATGCAGCCAAAGGCAACAGACACTGGTCCTGATGTCAGTGGAATCACATGTTTGCCAAGAGGATAAACGCCCCCCCCCCATGTTTTTGAGTGTATGTTGGTAAGAAGATTTCAAGAATGAGAAGATAGTTCAGTCTACACTAAAACATTTTAAACAACAATAATGATGATTTCATATTATTGGTGTGAGTTTCTCTTAAGGTACGATATTCAGTCATTTAAAAAATTTTGTTTTTTGTAACTACTTGTAATGAGAATGGGAATTTGAAGATCTTCCTTACTCCTTAAGAGACCTAGAGGAGTTTGAAGACCTTCCTGCTTTGAAAGTAAACTCTGCCCCCGGATAGGCTGAATGTAATCACAGATAGGCTGAATGTAATCATGTGGAGTATGTGATGGAGGGAATTTGCTGAAGGGTGGAGCAGAGCCCACAGGAAGCTTCCCTGGTGTGAAGATAAACTCTGCCACCTAACAGGCTGAATGTAGTCACATGGTGCCTGTGGTGGGAAGAGTTTGCTGAGGAGAAGCAGAGCCCATAGGAAGCTGGTCAGAGCTAGCAAGACAGTGGGGGACTGAGGACACTCATTAAGGAGATAGAGAGGTTTGTGAGTAAATATTGATCTTGTATTGGTTTGTGGGAAGTCTGAAGGATGCTGTGGCTCTCAGTGTTATTATGGCTTCTGAATATTTTTGGAACTATGATGGAATTGGCTTATGGTTTTGGGATTTGGTTTTCTGGTGTCTAAATAAATGTTTCAGTTCTGTCCTATATCTGGAGAGTTTGGTATATTTTGTGATTGAACATCATGGGATACTTATAGTCACAGTCTTTATTGTGAACGTGGGTGCTATAAATATTGCATTGGCACTACACTATTCTATAAAAAAAACTTGAATCAGAAATATTTTTCTTTTGCAATTATACTATGATAGTAAACAGATAAAAACTTATTTTCAAAATTTTTCTTATTTCCATTGAGCTGGATTCAAGGACCATATTTTACATATACTTATATATTTATTGTAATCCATTTACTGTAATGCACTGATGGAGACATAACTGTGATATTGCTACATCTCTTAAAGATTCCCAAAGGAAGAGGAGCCCACCACTCCTAGATAGATGAAGCTCAATTCACTTTTGGAAAGTTCTAATTAGGGAGCTTTTTATGAGAGTACGTTTAATTTGACCTCTCTGACATGTCATACACTGTAATTCCTTCTGTCTTCTAAAGCCAATCAGAAAAATCTAATTCTTCTTCCTCATGACTCCTTTTATGTCTTGAAGACAGTTTTCTATCCCGTTCCCTGAGTTTCTCCTTCCCAGACAAAACATACCTCGATCCTTTAACTTAGCCTTCCATGAAAAGGTTCTTCTCCACCCTGGCTGTCCTCCCTGGGCCCCTTTCCAACCTTTCTTAAATCATGGTGCTTGGAAGGGACAGAATACTCCAGAATGAGTTCTGAGGAAGGCAGAGGACCATGGCACCATCCTAGCGACCTGGCAATTGTATCTGCTCATTCTTTCAGGATCTGAGGCTGAATTTCAGCTGGACCTAGTGATTTGACTCTATCAGTGTTGGCTAGGGGCGGTGTCTCACAATCTCTCTGCTTATCTAAAACGTTGCCCTTTCATTCCAGTGGAAGAGCCATTCTCTCCTTTGCAGAGAAATAAGAAAAAATAGAAGAAGTTATCAGTTCTCTCTGCAGCTAGTTATCAGCTGTCCATCCAGTAGTCCTATACATATTAGGATGGCCTCATGCTCTGCTGTGGGAAAGGGTCAAGTTCTGTATTGAAAAGGGAAATTCCAGGAGGAGAAAGGAACCTCTATGGATTCTAGGAACTAGCACAGCATGTCAAGAATGAAAAGAAACTTCAACTCACCTTGCACCTAGTAGTCAGACACCCAGAAGTTATTATTCCTTTCTTTCTAGTCCATTTGTGAGAAAGAACAATGCCCTTACAAAGTAAAGCTAAGGAGGAAAAAGGAGCCATGAGGAGTATCAAAGGACTCCAACCCAAGATCTAGAGATTCCCCTGGCACTTTTAAAACATTTAAAAGGTAACTAACGGTCATAAGCCCTTGGAAATTCTACCCCCAGCTCAGTGGCTTGGCCTAGACTTCCCTCATCCAACTAGAATTCTCAGAATTCACATCAAACTCACTGGCCTATTTACTGACTCCACTTTCCTCTCTTTTTCAAATATCGGGCCTTTTGCCCTTCTCCAGTTTTTGCTTGGCAGACTTAAAGTCTCATGGGCCGTAGCTCACCAGGGCCTGCAGGGCCGCAGGGTCCTGCCTTTCTACCTCCGCTTGTCTGGCGGCCAGTGGGGGTCACTGGCACCTGCCCCAGCACATACCAACGCCCGGTCAGACAGCCAGGATGAAGCGCTCCCTGACACGGGGCCCCAAGCTTTAGAGCGGCCCGGATTCGCCAAAGCACGTGCTTGCAGGAACCACGAGGGTCTTACTCGCCGCCCCCCGCCAGGGGCTGCAGGCCCCACCGGCTGCTCCCGTGCAGACCCCCGCCTCCTCTGGGCTCACCCCATCACCGTGCCCCCGACACTGCCTTCAATCCCGGGACGTGCCCTGCATGGACATAACCATCGGCGAGCCCCCTCCCCAGCGGGGCCAGCTCCGGGCCACAGCCGCTGGGTTCCCCGCATTAAGCGCAGACCCCAGACTGCGGGGCCTCAGCTCGGCTCCTGCCACACTTACCACGCGGGTGACTCTGGGCAAGTCACATCACCGCTGCCTGCCTCAGTTTCCCCATCTGTAAAATGGGGGTGACAGCACCTACTGCCCAGGGCCGTCGTGGGCTTCACCCCCCCCCCCCCCGGCAAACACTGTCACCTCAGCGCATGCCCAGTCTCACGCTCCCACCTAGGCCGGCCCAACGCTCTTCCAAACGGTGCAGCTGGGTAGTTCAGCCTTAGACAAGCGAGCGTTCGCTGCGCGTGCGCACACACGTCCTGGGGCCAACCCAAGCCGAGACATAGGACCGGCCTCTGCGCATGCTCAGTCTCAGCTCACAAGCCCCTGCCCCTCAGGGCCGTGCAGGCCTGTCTCAGCGAATGCTCGGTCCCTTCGCGCCCATGACCGTCCCATCCCTAGGCTCCCACACCCACGCCCGGCTCGCAGCTCCCCGCTGTTTCTCTCCCCTCCGTCAGCGGACTGCTCCGAGCTTCCACTAGGTGCTCACAGGCGCCAGGTACTCCAATGGCATCAAGCCAAACACACTCACACGCACGCCCAGGATGAGGGCGGGGCTCAAGCGCTCAGCCAATCAGAGGCCTCAGCACTTTGCCCCAGTTCTCCAATCAGAAACCCAGCCCCCATTGCCCCGCCCCTCCTCCCCTTTGGAAAGGCACAGGTCCAGAGCCCGCTCCTTTGCCTGGGTCCTCCCGGGCCCATCTCCCCTCCTGGGGGAACAGAAGACTGCAGGGGCGGGGCCTGTCCCTGGCTCCCCCCTCCAGACACTGGGTGGAAGAGGAGGGGCTGAGGGAGCTCCTGCCCCACGAATTAAAATGACTTGGGGCCTGGATGGGCTGCCCTCTGCCAGGGGAGGTCCGAACCATGCCAGCCAGAGGGAGACACGCCTAGGTGCCGAAGACACCGGCGCCTCCCTGGGGTCTGTGATCACCGGAGAGGACACTGGCCCAGTTTAGCGTTTTTTCTTTAATTCTGAGTCCCCTCCCGCCCCTAGGAAGACAAGCAATTTCTCCATTGTCCGTGCTCCTGCAAAAGTACGGGCGCGCGCCCACACATGCTCTCCCCCAGTCCCCCAGAGTGGACACACACTCACCCACTCACACACCCACACCAAAGTGGATCAAAAGGTGTGCATCAGCCCGCTCTGAGTTGACCAGTTCTGCCTCTGGAGATGGGTAGCGTTTTTCTTCGTGGGTCCTTTGCACTTGTCTCGGATCACTGTCTTGATACAGTAACTGTCTTTCACGGTCGATCACTGTTACAGCATCAACATCGCTGTTACTGTGTCATTGCTCGTCTTCCTATAGCTGTGCCTGGCTACCTGGTTTTCCCATCCCCCAACCTCAGCCCTCCCTCAGGGAAGTGAGCAGACTGCCAGGCCAGTTCCACCGTCTCCCAACGGATCTCTGCCTTTACCCAGTCAGCCCACCTCCAGAGAGGTGGGTGGGCTTCCAGGTCAGGGAGACTTGGTGCAGGGGGGAATTTCAAGGTGTGTACTGACCAATCACTGTTCTTGGCCTCTGCAAGTTTCTGCTTGCGTAATACCTAACTGGTGGCCGAGTGGTATCCCTTTAAAAGCCGACACATTGATCTTGCAGACTCACTGTTTGATTTGGGCCTGACCCTGAACAATCCCGCGGAAAATAAAACCCACTTCCAAATTTTACTCTTGGGGGGGTCTCTTGTCTTGCTCCTTGTGGCACAACACAAGATGTTTGTTATAACTAGTGAAAATTTAGGCTCCTCCTTCATGGAAGCAACAGAATTTACAATATTAGAAGCCCTTGCCACTCCCTCAGCACAGAGGATGGTGGTTGCTGATCTGTTTTTCTTTCTTTCAGATTCCCTTCATCAGGAGAGTAGGTTTTGTAACCAGTGATTCAGCTCTAACATGGAATATTTACCTGGCAGCATCTGCCCAGGAAAATCAACCAAACAATAGTCTCTGGTATCCCAAGATGGAAGACCCTGGGAAGTTTGAAGTTAAGTTATCAAGACTGGAGGGCTACCAGGAAATGGAGTCCCAAGAAATAGCCACCAGTCACAAAAGACCTTTAGTAAAGTGAGTGTCTGTGAATATAATACAGTTGTTCGACCTTCCGGTCTGGGGCCACTCTTTTTTCCAAAATGGAAAACCACCATGGGAAGAAGACCTCACAAGTATAGTACATTTGGAAAGAGCTTCAGACATTTTTCAGAAAGAGTTAATGGTAATACAGTCTCCTCTGGGAAGAAGAAGCTTTATAAATATAGCACACTCACAAAACCATTCAGTTACCATTCAGATCTTATTAATTGCCATAGAATACCTGCTGGAGCAAAGCGGGGCAAATGTAACAGGTAATTAAAAATTCAACCTTTGTGAACATCAGAGAAGGCAAACAAGAATGAAATTCTTGAAATGTAAAACCCATGGAAAAGCTTTCATTGGGTGGCAGAAACTTACTGAACATCAGAGACTTTACACAGGAATAGGTTCCACTAGGTTCAGCAGGGACTCTGATCTTAAGACCAGAACCTGCAATTTCAGTCTGGAAAGAATTCAGCGCAGCCTTACTTGGAGACAGAGTTGAAAAAGGTTAATTTTTACGCTTTTACAGAAGCGGGCAAGAGTCCTTAGGGGACTTTTTGCAAGTGAAAGGAAGCACAGGCTTTTACTTTTAAAGGGTAGGGCTGCCATTGTCAGGGCCGACAGGATGGATGTAAGGGAACCAAGGCTAACTTGTGACTTCAGTGCACAGATAAAAGTTTGAGGAGTTTAACTTGGAGATGAGATTTGGGCCAGACTGAGGAGACAGGAGGTAACTACCATAGGGCTAGATTAAGCAAGGACAAAGGAGTCACAAGGTGTTGCCTAGGCAGAGTGCGGATAGGGGGAGGGGCTGAGTTTGAGGCTGGGAAAGGGAAACGTAATTTTACAGACTGGTTTTACAAATTGATGTTACAAAGTTTTACAGACTGATGTTACAAATATAGATCCCAAGCACCCCATCATTACTGATGTTACAAATTGAGTTTACAAATAGATTTTACAAACATAGATCCCAAGCACCCCATCAAAATGTATTGAATGTGGTAAAGCCTTTTGTCAGAGAGATCACTTGACTACCTAGCAAAGAATTCATTCTGGAGTGAAACCCTTTGAATGTAATCGGTATAGGAAAGCCTCTAGCCAGAGAGCCCCTTATTAGCCATCAGAGAACTCATACAGGAGTGAAACCCTTTGATTTGGATGAGTGTGGGGAAGCCTTCAGCCAGAGTAGAACACGTATTAACCCTCAGAGTTCTGATATTGAATGAAGGAAGGAAAATGCCCATATTAACAAGCCATTAAGAAGTGCAGCTGAGATTCTTAAGATTTCTAGCCAGAGAGCATGCCTTGGTGAATGGGCTCTTTGTTGCACAGAACCTAAAGAACCCTGGCTCTGGAGTCAAAGGACCGGGGTTCAACTCCCTTCTCTGAAATTTACTGCCTATGTGACCCTGGGCAAATCTTAGCCTCCCTGGATTTCAGTTCCCACCTCCATAGAATAAGAGGGTTGGACCAGAAGGCCTCTGAGTTGTTGTGCTCTGATCTTATCTTGCTGAGGTCGGCCTTGGATTACCGGTGGTGGAGCCTCCGGAGGAATCTTACCCCAAAGCAAGGCATTATCCCGAGAATAGTACTTACTCTAATGCCAGAAGTAGGAGCCCCATAATAAAGTTCTGTCCTGAGTACTTCCCTGCGTGGGATGGTATTACAAAACCTTTGAGCACAGGAGCAATCCAATTCATCATTAGGAAACTCAAACAAGAGTGAAGCAAGCCCTAAGAGTATGTAATGTAATCACCATAATGTAATGTAATGTAATGCTAAGGCAACTTCCCAAGGTTCAAAATACCAGCATAGGTGCTCTCCATTTTATTTAGTGACAAATTAGGAACAGAGAAGATCAAAATATGACATCATTCAAAATACAGCATTTACTAAGTGTGATTAAATAATCTCCAAGTACTACTCCACCCCAGGACCTTACATTCATTCAATCAATTACAAAGTCCCTGTTCTAAATACTACTCCACCCCTAGGCTGTACATTCATTTAGTCCATCACGAAGCCCCTCTTCTCAAATGGAGATTAGTTTCCAATCATAAGTAAAGTACATTCATTTGTTCAATCATAGAACACAAAAAGGTCAAAAGTTCCCCACCCCTGGATCACAATTGAATCTACCCCAGAGTTACATCAAGTTTAAGCACAGCACTTAATACCCAAATGGAGGGCTTTTCTTCATCTTGACACTAGGCAAGTTCTCAGCAATCTTTGTTCCTGGGGAGACAAAGCTTAGCAAGGCCACAAGATACATTGCCAGTCTCTTCATTAATTCATCCTCTGTCTGCAGAACAGTCCTAGGACCCCTGAAAACATTAGCAAAACCCTCTTCCAGGATTTCTGTAAACATACAACAAGAAAATCCTTCTTCAGGGCTTTGGAACCAACAGCAAGGTTCCCAAACTTCTGCAACAACAGCACTGTCTTTCACCAGTGGACAAATCTGGCAAAACAACATCAAAACAGACAGGCAAAGTACCAGCAAAACAGCCATGTCTCCTCAGTCCTTGGCAGCTGTGGGTGGCAGGTCTCAAAAAAAAGTCCTGGGCAATTCAAAGTGGCCCTCAGCAATCCTCTCAGTCTCTCTCTGCCTCCAAAAGGGTGCTGCTTCCAAAAAGTTCTTCTGCCTTTCTCTTGTGTCTCTCCAAATTTAAGTCACCAGCTCCTCCCAGTCCAGCCCTCTCTTTTCAAGTCAACAAGTCCATCCCACAAGTGGGATTAACAAGCTCTGGGTTTTAACACCAAAAACGAAGCCAATAAAGGGGGATCTTTATATTCCATTACTATTACAGTGTAACAAATGTGGGAAAGCCTTCAGTCAAAGAGGACAGACCATCAGAGGACTCTTACAGGAGTGAAACAGTGGCGCCAGTTACTCAAGGCATTCACTTGATGATCAAGGCATTAAATGGTCATTTTGGACCCTTGGATTAAGAGGGAACTCTGGAGCTGTTACAAATAGGTCCTTGGAGGTCAGAATGCCAGCTGGTGTCTATGAAAATGAGACTTGTGCTCAGTGTTTTTAAAACAAGATCCTATCAGCTCATTCCATTAACATGGAAAGTGCAAAGTAGTTGGTGTGTATGGACCTTTTATTTTGTTGTTCAACAGTTACTAAAACATATATTACATATCTTGAAATAAGTATTTCCCAGATGAACCTGGCTTCCCTGCCAGCATCTATTGTAACCAAGTTGATCTTGGCCAAGTTGATCTAGTGAGAATCTAGAAGTCTAGCACTTAGCCTTCTAACCCCCAGGGAGACCAGCATTCTCAGTGTTTTCATTGAATACTACTCTAATTGGTAATTGATGAAATTGTGTAATAGGGGCAGGCATGCATGCATGGTTCTTTGGGTACTCACTGGGAAAGACCATGATAGACAATAGGAAATAAGGTAGCAATCATACTTGAATAACCAGGAGGGAAATAAAGGCAAACAGCAAAGGAAATAGTGTTGTGCCAAAAGGAGCAAGACAAAAGACCCCCCCCCCCAGAGTAAAATTTGGAAGTGGGTTTTATTTTCCTCAGGACTGTTCAGGGTCAGGCCCAAATCAAACAGTGAGTCTGCAAGGACAATGTGTCAGCCTTTAAAGAGATACCACTCGGCCACCAGTTAGGTATTATGCAAGCAGAAACTTGCAGAGGCCGAGAACAGTGATTGGTCAGTACACACCTCAAAATTCCCACCTGTGCCAAGTCTCCCTGACCTGGAAGCCCACCCACCTCTCTGGAGGTGGGCTGACTGGGTAAAGGCAGAGATCCGCTGGGAGAGGGTGGAACTGACCTGGCAGTCTGCTCACTTCCCTGCGGGGGCCCTGAGGTAATAGGGGGATGGGAAAACCAGGTAGCCAGGTACAACACTTGAAGGGGGAATTGAAGTGAAAGGTAAGGAGACAGTAACAAAGCATCTTCAGTCCAGGACAACAGATAACATTCCTGGTCCTGAAAGTCCTTACAGATGTTACTAGTCACTATGCTCAAAGGAAAATCAGTGATCTTCTGGTGGACACAATGGCAGAAGCAAAATAATGAACTCAGAAAATTACTCACCTAGAAAACAATCTGGTAGTTCTCCCAAAATTACTTATTTGTTTAAAAAAATGAAGCTCGAGGGGGCTAGGTGGTGCAGTGAGGAAGAGCCCCGGCCCTGCTTCAGATATTTAACACCTGCACACCCCCACACACAAACTGGCCCTGTAGCCTTGGGCAAGTTACTTAACCCCAACTGCTTTAAAAAAAATGAAACTGGGGCAGCTAGGTAGCACAGTGAGTAAGAGCACCAGCCCCAGAGTCGGGATGACCTGGGATCGAATCCAGGGCTCTGATACTTAACACCCCCACACACAAAAACTGGCCATGTAACCTCAGGCAAGTTACTTAACCCCAATTGCTTTAAAAAAATGAAACTCATGCAAATTAAATGGGGAAGGGCCAATCAAAATGTTATGTAAAATTAAGAATATTGTGAAACAAAAGCAAAGCAAAGGAGACACTCCCAGAAATCCGGAAAGAATTAAATGGAGTGCTTCTGAGTGAAACTACAAAATGATAATGGGTCCTGACTTCATCTCGGAAGCTAAAGGCAATGCCAATGGCTATACCCCCAAATTGTAAAAAGACACCAGAGGATAAGAAAGGATGATGCAGAAGATGTTGACAAGCTGGGTGCTGCCACGCACTATTGGGGTGAACATTGACCAAGAAGAGATGTTTACAGACACATGCACAATCATTTACAATGGCTTAGGGTTTTTTTTTCTTGCATAATCATTTTTCTCATTTTCCTTTCTAAATTTCCTTGTATATAGTGAAAGACTTGTACCTGTCGAAATAAAATTGGCCGTTTCAATAAACTCTGAATTCCCAGAATCACTTTTGTGATGCTCACTGCTCTGGGATGTGGATGAACGGATGCCAAGTAAAGCAGGCAGAATGAGGAAAACAATAGCCTCATGAGTGTGACAACTCAAGTGGAAAGATCACCACCAATAACGAAAGGGGCACTGACCACTGTGCATCTATGACTAAACTTGGCTACAAAGAAAAGACTGGAGAAAACAATGCTCCCAGTTTGTATGCAGACATGGGGGATCACCTCCCTGGGACTCTCCCCACCCAGGGTAGACTACTACCCATTCACACCCACCATTTTGCTATTAAGAAGGCTAGTTTTGTAACCAAAGGAAGGTCATTTGGCCACTTCTCTTAGACAAAGATGATCCTGGGGACAGGCTCAAGACCTCTCTATTCTTTTGGAAGAGCAGTGTTCACAAGGATGGCAATCAGCTCTGACTGGCCGTGAATGTTACAAAGAGAGGTAGGCTTCCTCCAATGAGGGGCTGAGAGTGACATCATCAGATCCTTGCAGCAGGGACTGTCTCTGTACCCAGACCACCCCCATCCTTGGGCAACTTAGACAAAGGGTCTCTCTCTACCCAAGCTTGACTGAATGGAATTCACCTGAGACTAGAGTCCTCAGGTTGGGTGGTGTTGGACAGAGAAGGTTAGATCAACTTTCAGAGACTGCGGTCTTGAAATGAAGCTAAAGAAAAGGGGGAACTCTGAATCTGGGTAAATCATTGGTCATTAATAATCATTTCTCTCACTACAGCATTCTACAGATCACTGGAGCAGAAAGAGGAAACTGAAGGAGTTCAGAAGACACAGCACAACTGTATGGTGAAGTCATGATGGGACCAGACCCAGACCTTCCTGACATTCTGTCTCTGTCTCTTTGTCTCCCCCGCTCCCAAAAGCAAAGCATAAGTCCTTGACTTACCTTAATGATAACCTCATTCTTCAAAAAGTAGAGAAATTTCTATGCTGTATCTTCTCCCTGGTTGTCAGGGTGAAAATTATAGGGACATTTTGTGAGCAAATGACCATTCCCTGCTAGAATCTGTGATTCAAGAGAGGAAATAATCAATCTCCAAG
Source organism: Petaurus breviceps papuanus (assembly GCF_028583685.1). Classification (NCBI taxonomy): domain Eukaryota; kingdom Metazoa; phylum Chordata; class Mammalia; order Diprotodontia; family Petauridae; genus Petaurus; species Petaurus breviceps. The sequence continues at coordinate 3,260,100 of NW_027186289.1, read as the reverse complement.
TATTAGGTGCCAATTACTTATGGTTATTATGTGGCACAGTTAAAGCACTGAACCGTCCTGGAGCTCACCTGGACCTTCCCCTCCAATGGAAGAGACTAATGCTTATAAAGCAGATAAAAGTATGATCACAAAGGGAATGAATACACACAAATCTAAAGCTGTGCAGGATAAGGTGGGTTGGGAGGGAAGGGAGAGAGTCCCCACAAAACAAAAGCCGGAAGAGAGTGACGTGCCCCATTAGGGCAAGGCCATTTTCAAAGGGTTCAGAGAAAGACAGGTTGGATTGAATAGGATAAAATTCCACAGAAGAGATCAGTCAATGAGAGATGGAGAACTTGAGAATGAAATACCTTTGGTACAAAGGGAAACAATTCCAGGGAGGGAGAAAAGCTGAAGTTCATTGTAGCAACTAATGTGGATACAGAGGGAATTATCAACGAATTTAGGCTAAGAAAATATGGGCCGAAGATGGAGGCAAGGGTAGGCAACAGGTCAGCACAACGGCTCTGTAGGCTTTCAGATGGGTAGGCTGTCTCCCTCCTCTCTCCCACACTCTCCTTTGGAGACACCCAGACACTAAGCTAGCTCTGGCAATGGTATACCAAATCTGGAAGGTACACTGCCAAGGCAAGTGACCTTATCCATAGCATTCATTATTTCTCCATTTGCTGTAACTGATGGTTCCACATGTGGATGGTGTGGTGCTGGTTGGTATAGCACCTATGTTTTCTTTTTTTTTTTTTTAAAGCAATCGGGGTTAAGTAACTTGCTCAAGGTTACACAGCCAGGTATTTCTGAGTGTGGTGCTAAGTATCTGAGCCCCGATTTGATCCAGGTCTTCTCAACACTGGAGCTGTGCTCTTACTCGCTGTGCCACCTGGCCGCCCCGCACTTATGTTTTCTTAATGTTAATTGTTGGGCCAAAATTTATCATAAGTGGTAGAGAATCAATTCATACTCTCTTACATCTCAGCCTCAGAGGCTGCATTGAGTATAGGATCATCTGTGAACACAAAGTCAAGCACCAACTCTTCCTTTACTTTAGTCTTGGCTTGTAAACTTTTCAAGTTAAATAATTTACCATTAGTGTGGTGGCTGATCTCGCTATTGTTTTCATTCTTCTTGAAGGCATCTGACAACATTGCTGAAGATATTATGCTAAAAAGCATGGGAACAAGCTCACAGCCTTGTTTCACTCCATAGGTGGCTGGGAAAGAGCAAGAGCATTATGTGTTATCCAGAGCCCTGGCAAGCATGTCATTGTGAAACTGGTGTAGAATACTGATGAACTTCTCTGGGCAATCCCATCTTGACCTAATTTTTTACAAGCCCTCACAACTGACACTATCAAAGGCCTTGTTCAGACACTGAGGTAGGATTCTTCTGCCTCCCCACAGCCTCCAGTCCCTCCTGCTCTCACTTTGCTTTCCACTCTCTTTGCCCAATCTTGGGCCCAGGATAACCCCTGGCACTGCCCTCCTCCCTGGGATACTCTTCTCATCCTGGGATCACTCCTCTACCTCACACCTCTGACTCATCCCAGGGCAAACTTATTCTCTGTCCAATGGAGAAATTAATCACCCCCTAGCACTTATTAAATGCCTACTATGTGTCAGGCACAAAGATGGGACAAAAGGGAAACTCAGCCTGCCCTCCAGGGGCTTCCACTCTTCCCAGGGAGACAACAGGAACAAACAGGATCATGGGAGTGATGAGGGCACACTAGGCTCAGACATTTTCTCCCTTCTCTCAGCTCAGTTCACTGCCTCCACTCACCTCCTGCCTCTGCACTACACCCTCTGTGCCCAGGCAGTGACCCTCAGGATTCTCCATCCCCCCAGCTGTGTCTCCCTGAACACCACCCAAAAGGTCAGCTCTGTGCATGGTGAGCCCCCCCCCCCCTCCAAGCACCTCAAGCCAGGCCTCCATGCTGATGCTGTGCATTGCTCCTCCCTCATCCCCAGCTGCCTCAGCTTCCATCAGGAATCCCAAAGATTCCCTTTGGATCGCCCAGACTTTACCCAAAAGAAATATGGAGAGCACATTTTCAGCGTCTGCTTTCAGCCTGTTACCTTTTGGACCCTTGTTACACACTGCCACCTAGTGTTACTTAAGTATATACCAAGAAATATCTAGAAAAAATAATATATTCTGCCTTTTAAGCACAAGTCCGCCAGAAACAACTTTATTTAACATTATTCTAAAACCAAGCCTATTCTTGCTTAGATAAAAATGTCCAGACCGACACAGTCCCCTTTCTCCACCCTAAGATGACTCGAGGTAATACTGATAGGAATCTTGAAAGAGAAAAAATGTTAAAATATGACTTTGGGTTAACATTCCCAAACAGCCAATACTCCGTTCCTTCCTGAACCTTCTCCTCAAGGACCAAATGGCTCAACTCTAGATATAAATAGACAGCATTTTCTGCCAGCCTAAGGTTTTGTGGTTTTGGGAATGGGGTTTGCCACCAGCGAGGGGGAGGAGCGGTCCGGTGACGTCACTTCTGCGTTAGCCACTCGGTGCCTGGCAATGGTTGGTTTCTCTCCGGGGGGAGGGGAGGGAGGGTAAGAGCCGCTTATTACGTCACCTCCGGGGCAGATCCCTCCCACCCATCTCTCCCTCCTGCCACCAGGGATCTCCGGACTGAATAAGGAGGTTGGGAAGGGCGGGAGAAGGGGCAGCAGGTGCGGGGACAGCGCTGGGCAGAGGCCCCACCGGCCCCTGAGTCCACCCTCCCCCCCCCTTTTAAGTCACCGCAAACTGAGGCACAGAGAGGTTCAGTGACTTGTCCAGGGTGGCACAGCTCCTCCGAATGTGAGGCCGGATGTTGTGACTCCGGGCCTTGGGATCTGCATGCGCGGGCCCTCCCCGCCCGGTACCCCTGGTCTGGACTGGCCGCAGCCCAGCTGTTCCGGAGCCCAGGATCTAGAGCTGGGGAGCGGGTGCCCGCCTCCAGCCCCGCGCACTGACGGGGAACTTCGGGGATCGGGACCCTCCCCGCCCCTAGAGAGACCAAAGACCCTTCCTCATCGGGCAGCCCGAGGAGGAGCCTTTGTGACCAAGCCGGGCTGGGCCAGGGCGCGCCGCTGCCCCCCAGAGCGGCCTCCGCTGAGGAGATGGGGGCAGGCAGCCCTGTTGGGGTGCAGACTGAGTTTACACAGCTGGGGAGGGGGGCTCGCCTAAGCCGGGACACAGGAAGCCAAGAACTGCCTTTGGTGGGATCCCCCAGACTGCCAGGTCAGCTCCGCCCTCCCCCACTGGGTCTCCCCCTTTCCAGTCAGCTCACCTGCATAGAAGTGGGCGGGCTTCTGGGTCAGGGGAGGGAGCTTCAAGGTGTGTACTGACCAATCACTGCTTACATAAGGCCCCTTTATAAGCTGAGGTTCTGCCCCAGACAGGGCTGCTGCTGCTGCTGCTGCTATTGCTATTGCTATTGGTATTGCTGGGTTATGGGATATGGGGTGGTGCCGGCTCAGCCCCCCACGTCAACATGGCCTTTTAATAAAGGGTCCGTTCTGAAATTATTACTTGGGTCTTGCTCGTGTTAATCAAGATACGGTATAGCACATACGGTAGTTCAGGGCTAATTTGGAAAACATGGCTCAAGGGTACAATGATGTGACCAGGGTCCTTCCTAGAACAGGGTGGAGGGCTCAGGGGCAGTGCAATTCCCCAAACAGGCTAGTGTCATGAAACAGGTTAGGGTCATGTTCTGGGTGAAGGGTGTGGGGGACCTTACTTGGTCAGCATCCTGAAACAGGGTGGTCTCTTGCATGGGATAGACTTGGCCACGATCTCTATACAGGCTTGCACCATAATCCTTATACTTGCTGCTGTTTCAAGGCTTACTGATTTAGGGAAGTTCTAACTTAAGGGCCAGGACTATGCCTTGGGTGATTCACTTTACCCAGGACTACACCTTTAAGCTGTTACGAGCAGTTACAGGGTTTATGATAAAAACTAAGACACCATTAAGCCCCTTTATATTTGTCTTAGTATGGGCTCTGGGAACCCCCTTGAGCTCTCCTGGAGTCCTTGAGGTACAGGCTCTGGGAACCCCCTTGAACTCTGTCTGATTAAATTGTCTCATTTGATGAGGTATTTGCATGAGGCAATCAGCCTTACATTGTGGCTGGCCCCAGACCTCTAGCCTAGTTACTAGCCTAGCCCTCCACCTTCATCTACTTCCCACCCCTGAGCCTATCAAAATATCAGTACACCCTTGAACTGGCCTTAGCGAACCATTGTCTGTAGTCTCCAGATACTTCCAACCCTTAATCACTCATTGACCTCATTAACTCCTCCTGAAGACCCTCCCCAAACTCCTCTAGGCCACCCCGAGATCCTCCCACAGCCTTCTGACCCATGTGGGTGAGGGCACCATAGAAGGACCCAGCACAGACTTACTCTGTGTCTAATGCAAGCGAACTTGTAATAAATTTTACTTTTCTTTGGCTGAGAAGACTTGAGTCAAATTCATTCAGCAGGTATTTTGGGGTCTCCACAGCAACCCTAACCCTCTTAGGGGTAAACTCTTCATACCTAGGGGTAAGACACCCACACTTGTTGCTGACCATGGTGTTAGGTTGCCTCCAACCTAATGATGGGGTGCTTGGGATCTATATTTGTAACATCAGTCTGTAAAACTTTGTAACATCAATTTGTAAAACCAGTTTGTAAAATCACACTCCATCCCCCCCGCCAGTCTCAGAGCATTAACTCTGTCCCTCCCCCAGCTTCAAAGCACTAATTGTGCCCAGCAACAACTCATGGATTGTTTATCTCAGCCTTGAAACACTAACAAGCTACACCTATGAGTCCTTCACCAAAGTATCCATAAACATTCCAGCTTAGATGACTATTATCTCCCCCTTGTATAGTGTCCCGCTGCCCCCATGAATCCTTCAATACCCCCCTTTCTAGGTTAACTCCTTAAGCCATTATCTTTCCCTAATCTTGGTTCCCAGACATCAATCCTGTCAAGCATGACACTGATGGGTGGCAGACTGGGCACTTCTCCATCAGCCCTTGACTGCTAGCTGACTTAGTGACGTCTCAAACCTAAAACCACAGGTAGTACCCCCCCCCTTTTTCCCAGTGAATCATGGGTACTACGACTGCCTGCGCAGGTACATCAAGCGTGCATGCCCCTTTAAACACCGACTCCACCTTAGCCCCACCTTAACTCCTCCCTAATCCCACCCTCTTCTCCCTGGTCAGCCTAATTGACAACTCATGCATAGCCTTAACTCTTTAAAAACTGTGCCTGTGTCTTCGTTAAGCTTACAGGTCCCCTAAGGATCCTTGCCCGAGATAAAGTGTACAATAAACTTCTACAACTCTGACTCCAAGTAAGGCTGAGCTGAATTCTTTCCAGACTGAATCACAGGTTCTGGTCTTAAGATAAGATCAGAGTCCCTGCTGAAACTATTGGGAGCCATCCCTCATCATTTGACACCCATGGTTAGCCCTGTAGTTGCTGACCATGGTGCTAGGTCGAAAGCCCATTTCCACCAGTTCTAGGATGTTGTAGTTTTTCTAGCCATGGGCTTCGGCATTCTGTCTCTGCTGGACCTGGAGCATCAGCTGGGCCAGAGGCCAGATCCTGCCTTGGACGCTTAATAAGCTCTGCCACCTGTGCAATAATGGTAGTCACAGCAGCTCCTAATGCTTCTCTGCCTCAGTTCCATCTGTAAAAGGGGGGTGATGATAGCACACACCCCACAGGATGGTAGCCTCACAATGCTGTGTATGTGCTGGTTATTACTAAAGGCCCATCACATGTTCAGTTAGTTATATGTCTGGGATCTGTGCTTGTCTCTCAGGGCCAAGCAGAGTTGGCTTTTGCATCCCTTCTGCTGCCTCTGGCCTTTCTCTGACACCTGCAGTTTTCCATAGAGTTTATAGAGACTCAGCCTGGGTCAAGAAAGGTACACTTCAGTCCTGTGGAGACAGATCCTCAAAGTGGCGGCACCTGTTCAGATGACCCTTCTTTTGAGCCCTCATCTCTAGAAAAGTGAAAATTTTGGAGAATGCTTCTGGCTCACAGAAACTTCCCTGGGAGAAATCAACCCAGCCCTGAGACCTTGCACTATGGCTTCAGGGCATAAATGCCTGGAGCCAACTACTGGTACCCAAGCAATGTCTAGCCATCCTGACTGGGCAGACAAGATTTGGGTAAAAGCAAGGCGGCCAGAAACAGTGGAGAGGAGGTGTCCACAGAGGACTTGGCCAAATTGTTTAGAAGAGAGGTGAGAACTGTGGAGGTGGTGTGGAGGGGTCAGCAGGCCCTTCCCACCCGGAAGGACTAGGCAGATGGACAGCTACTGGGGATTCAGGGGCTTGTTTCCTGATGGCTCTTCTTACATAACTTGGCTTTCATAACTCCCCTGAACTAGACACATGCATTAGAAGCATTGGGAAGGACAGAATGACTTCTGGGCTGCTGAATGCCAGGTTCCAGGTAAGTCTGGGCATGTACCTCCAGGAAATGCTAGCTGCTTTCCTTATCATGAATGTCCTTGGCTGACCCAAATCTGCCTAGGGGTCTGAGCATCAGCTGTGCTCTGCCGGCTGGTTTTGGCCATTCTGAATGAGAAAGTAGACCACATTAACCACAGAATTACATGTAATTATCCTGAAAACTCCTTTCTTCCTAACTCCCCTAGTTTTGAAACTCCTTTATTTTGTACAGCTTTTCAGAGTCTTCACTGACACTCTATTCTTTTTTGGGGGGGCATTGCTATTGTATTTTAGGCTATATTTCTCTTCCTCAGCACCCCAAAATTTCCCCTCCATTCTGTGCAGAAATCTGTCTCTTGTAATATTGCCATAGTTACACCAAGCAGATCCACACATCAGAAAATGTCTGTCTCATTATCTGATGGCAGTCCATCAACTCTTGGGAGGTAGGTGGTATGTTTCATCTTTAGTCCTCTGGAGTCATGGCTGGTCAGTTGTTCATTAGAGTTCTTAAGACTTGAAGAATTGCTTTTCTTTACATTGTTGTAGTCAGTCAGTCAATAATCAGAAGAAATGTATTAAGTATCTACTTTGTGCCTAGATACTGTGCTAAGCACTGGGGATACAGAAATATAGTCCCTGCCCTCAATGAGCTTACAATATCCTGGGGGAGACAACAGGGAAACAAATACAGTTATCCCTTCCACATAGATTAGAAGTCTAGTTGGATGGAGTAGCAGTACCCAGAAGGAAGAGATTATCAATCCTATCTTCCATCAGCCCTGTCCTTGAGAGACTGGGCTTCAGACAGAAAATAGGACAGGGAAGAAAGTTAAGGTTTCCCCAGTTTTAACAAATGGTTATTAAGATGAGAAATAATTTCTCTCATGTAGAAAATGGGTATGGAATATTGTACCCTCTTCAACTCAGGTTATTGGTTGAGTAATTTTGCAGAATTGCATTCCCCCCTGAAGTGCCCACCAGAAATTAATACACCAAAGCCTCTTCCCAGTCACAACCTACCAGGGTCCCTGGAAACAACCTGATAGGCCACAGTAGTGAGGGAACTTTCCACCTGTGTTACTAGAAACATACCCCAGATACAAGTCTGTTCTTGTTTTAACCAGGTAATCAAGGCTTCACTAGAAATGGCATTACATCCCCTTGGAACCACACTTTGTTGTTAGTAACATCTAGTTCTATAAAAATTTTCTCTGCAGAAGGCTCGAGGCTGTCTTCCCTGCTGGGGAGGCAGTCGCCAGCTAAATAAACACTCCTAAATTGTAATTGGCATTGCTATCCTGTTTCTGCTCAGTTGTCCACTTCACCCCTTTTTCTTTTTTGTTATCTTAATTACAAGAAATAGTTCTCTGGGCAGGGGATGGGGAGGTATATATTCAGAAATGAAAGTGATATAATAAAATATATAACTTTTAAAAGAAAGAATATTAAAATATTTGTAAATGACACTGATAATTGCATTTAGTCTCAGATGTTTACAAACATTATTCAATGAATCTACCGTAATGTAAAGGAGATTGGCGTAATCAGGTACAGTGGAAAAACAAAGTGGATCAAAAATGCAGATTTTTCTGAATATAATATTCAACTGAATTTCTAGTACATTGTGTTTGAGGAGTGGTTTTTTATCTTTTTGTCTCTTAGAGCCCTTTTGGTCTGTTTTGGTGGAACCTATGGTCCCCCTTTCAGAATAATGTTTATAAATGCATAAAATACATAGTATTAAAAGGAAAGAATTATATATTATTAAACAATTTTTAAAAATAAGTCCATAGGCCACAGGTTAAGGGTGCTTGAGTTAGAATATTTCTATGACTATTTGTGTGTGCACATGTATAACAGACATAAACATACAAAGATATATAAGACTGTGTAGAAAATTGACCTAGGAGTCAAAAACACTTTGATTAAAAGGCTGCATGTGACAGGGAGTTGTTGCATGACCAGGGGCAAAGTATTTAATTCTAAGCACTCCAAACAGCTCTGAGACTAGACAAATGACTTCTTGCTCTGAATTAGTGAAGAGAAGTTTCACATAAGAAATTCTCAAAATTAATCAGCTCATTTATTTTTTCTTTCTTGGAGGCTTTTAATGCAGGAGTTTGGACTTTGTTGTCTTCTTCTGGTTCCATGTTTTGTTCCTCTTTGACCCCCCAAAAAAGATTCTATGGTCTGATTGCGCTTCCTTTGTTTGCTCATCTTGCCAGCCAATTACTTGACTTCTGAGCTATTTGCCATGGTAGAACTCTGCTTCCAGAGTGGAGAGAGCTGTGTCCCAAATTGCTGGGGTTTTTGCAGTTGTTGTCAGAGCTGTTATCAGAACTATGAGGAGGGCGCCCTATATAATCTCTATAATCACCACAAGCTGGCATTCCTCACCCCAGGACCACCGCCCAAGACTGTGACCCAGATCTAAGCAGGTCAAAGCAATAAGCAAGAGCAAATGCCCTCTGAATGGTCACTTGGTCCCCCTATGATCTGCAGGCCAGGAGCTCTGGAGGCAGCTATGTGGCAACAGCTTCAGCTGCTGCATCTCCACCACCTCTCACCCCAGGGGCAGGGGCCAGAGCACACTCTCCTGTCACCCAGTTCCAACAGAGTTCCCTACCGACCTTTTACTTTCTCTTTGGCGATTATGGGTTGAGAAGTCTGGAAACCACCACAGCTGTTGGTGATTCACTCTCCTGAAGTCTGCTCTGGTCAGTCTGTGCTACTGGTCGGCACCATCCTGAGTGTGGGCCTGAGTGGCTCACATGGGACTGCACTTGGCTCCCAGCTCAGTGTGACAGACCCTCCCTGTTTGCCTGCTAGGCTGCCTTCAGTGGGAGATTTGCTTCTTTCTGTCACTTTATGCATTCTATGGCTCTAAAATTTGTTTAGAGTAATTTTTTTACAGGTATTGGAGGTGGTTGGTGCAGGAGCCCAAGAAAGTTCCTGCTTTTACTCTATCATCTTAGCTCCGCCCCCTTCAGCTCACATATTTACGGCAAATGCACATTCTAGAATAGACAGTAAGTTCAAATGGAGAGTGAGATGGGTATAGAATTGGAAACAGGGATGAATCAAGATTGAGAATTTCTGCATGACTTCCAATGCTACCAAGCTACTCATTGTCATGAAAGTGACTTCCTCAACACTTTTCTGATTTGTGATGTAGGGACTGTGACTTTTGGAACTCCACGTTCCCAGAAGAATCAAAGCTCCTGCTGCAGTAAGAGCTCTCAATCGAAATCCGAGCTCTGATACTATCTTTGGCACCTTGGACAGTGACCATCATCTGGCACCTGGTTTTCCTCATTCATAAAAAGAGGTGGCTGGACAACGTGATCTCTGCATTCCTTCTCGGCTCGGCTCTAACCTCGATAATTCCATGACCCTAGAGTGATCATGCCTGAGAGCAAATGTAGACAGTAGGTTGGAGCAATGCAAAATGGAAGCAACATATGAACTGGACAGAAACTTGTTCCAGGGATAGGCAGAGATTGGTTTGAACCCAGAACAATTTAATAGTCAGTTTAGCCCTCTCTTTTTCCATTATGACTTCTATTAAAGGTATCTAAGTTCTCTCTCATAGTAGACTATAAATTCTTTTAATCCCAAGGACTATGTGTCATTCCATCTTTGAATCTTCAAGTGGTGAGATTTATATGAAATGATGTAATTAAGAACAGAGGGAGAAAACACACAATGATTTTGTGTAAATACCAAAATCATCTAGAAAAATGCATGGAACAAAAAGGATTTCAGAAGGCAACAAGAAAGCAAACAAACTTATGATCATCTTGCAGAAATAAATATGTATTTACTTTATTTAACAAAGTGTAAATAAAGATTACTGCTTCACATATGCTAATGATTTGCAAACAAATGTTTTTGTTAATGAGTAGTTTTGGAATAAAAAGGAAAACAAAACAAAATTGAGAGAACTGACCTAATATAAGAAATTTCAGTGATTTTTGCCAAAATATTTCATTAAAAAAACAAACCTCATACCAGGCCCACTTGATCGACAAACTTCAGAAACTCTATCTTTTTTTGTTTTAAATCTCTGAGAACACCAAACAATATGGTGGCTGGTGACATTCATTACCAACTTGACTTTCCAGTGTTAAACAAAAGGTGATGATGCCCCACATGATTACATTTACTCAGTTATTCTTCAGCATAGATTCTAGGATATGGGTTTGTAACACCCAGATGAATTTCCATCATCATACAATTGAGAATCTTGGTCTTTCCCATCAATTCACTGATATTTCCAAAGAGTTCCCCATGTTAAATATATGAGGTTTTTCATCAGAATAATTTCTCATAGATTAGTAGGGTGTCCACTAATGCTAAGAAGTTAACCATGTTGGATTGGGAGGATACAACATGAAAGTATGAGTTATCTGATGGTTAACAAGATATATTTTTTGACTGAAGGCTTTTCCACACTCATTACACTCAAAAGGTTTCTCTCCAGTGTGAGTTCTCTGGTGGTTAATGAGTTCATCCTTCCGAGAAAAGGCTTTCTCACACTCATTACACTGAAAAGGTTTCACACCTGTATGAATTCTCTGATGTCTGACAAGGGTTCCCCTAGCTCTGAAGGTTTTCCCACATTCATTACATTCAAAGGGTTTCACTCCAGTATGAATGCTCTGATGTCTAATAAGGGTTCTTCTCTCACTGAAGGCTTTCCCACATTCCTTACATTCAAAGGGTTTCTCTCCAGTATGAGTTTTCTGATGTCTTTCAAGGTGTCCCTTCAAGCTAAAGGCTTTCCCACATTCTTTACATTCAAAGGGTTTCTCTCCAGTATGAGTTTTCTGATGTCTTTCAAGGAGACCTTTCAAACTAAAGGCTTTCCCACATTCATTGCAATTGAAGGGTTTCACTCCAGTATGAGTTAACTGATGTTTAATAAGGTGTACTTTCTGGCTGAAGGCTTTCCCACATTCATTACATTCAAAAGGTTTCACTCCAGTGTGAGTTATTTGATGTCTAATAAGGCTTCCTCTGGCAATAAAGGCTTTCCCACATTCATTACATTCAAAGGGTTTGACTCCAGTATGTGTGCCCTGATGTCGATTAGGTTTTTCCTTCTCACTGAATCCTTTCTCACTTTCATTATATTCAAAAGGCTTCTCTCCAGTGTGAGCTCTCTGAAGACTTTCAAGGTATCCCTTTTCACCAAAGGCTTTCCCACATTCAAAGAGTTTCTCTCCAGTGTGAACTTTCTGATGACTTTCAAGGTGTCCCTTCAGATTGAGATCTTTTTCACACTCATTATAATCAAAAGACTTCACTCCAAGATGAGATATCTGATAGTTATTATGGTATACCTTTGGACTGAAAACTTTCCTATATTCATTATAAATCAGTGACTTTACACCAGTATGACTTATCTGATGATTAATAAAGTATACTTTTCTACTGAAGGTTTTGCCACATTCATTACACTCAAAGGGTTTTACTCCAGTGTGAGTTCTCTGATGTCTAATAAGGGCTCCTTTTTCTGTGAAGGCTTTCCCACATTCCTTACATTCAAAGGGTTTTACCCCAGTATGAGTTCTTTGATGTATAATAAGGGTTCCCTTTGCACTGAAGGCTTTCCCACATTCATTGCATTCAAAGGGTTTCACTCCAGTATGAGTTCTTTGATGTCTAATAAGGGCTCCCTTCTCCCTGAAGGTTTTGCCACATTCGTCACATTCAAAGGGTTTCACTCCTGTATGAGTTCTCTGATGTCTATTAAGGTCTCCCCTCTGAATAAAGGCTTTTCCACATTCAATACATTCAAAGGGTTTCTCTCCAGTGTGAGTTCTTTCATGGCTAATAAGGTGTCCCTTCTTACTGAAGGCTTTCCCACAATCATTACATTCAAAGGGTTTCTCTCCAGTATGAATTCTCTCATGGCTAATAAGGTGTCCCTTCTTGCTAAAGGCTTTCCCACAGTCATAACAGGCAAAAGGTTTCTCTCTGGTATGAATTTCTTCATGAGGAATCAAGGGTCTCTTGTCAGTGAAGGCTTTTCCACATTTACTACTTTCACATGGTTTCTCTCCAGTATGAATTCTCTGATGTTCAGTAAGGTTTGGTCTTCTGCCAAAGGCTTTTCCACTTTCACTATATTCACGTAGCCTTTCTCCAGCATGTAGTCTATGAAATTTAATTAGATCTGAGTGGTAGCTGAAGGGTTTCCTGCAAGTGTTAGACTTATAGAAGTTCTTCCCTATGTAGACTGTACTACATTTAATTAGGTCTGAAGTCCCCCTGAAGCTCTTACCAGGTGTCTTATATTTATGGGAACTTTTCCCTGTAACACTACTCCTTGGTGAAGCAGATCCAGACACTTGGCTAAGACTTCTCCTGAATGTATTACATTGAGGTAGGCTCACTATATTAAAAGTTGTCCTCTGAGTGCCAGCTACTTGTGCAGATGCTCTCTCTTGTGGTACTTCCAAAATGACATCATATTGCCCAGTTTCTCTCACTTCATAATGCGGGGAACTGTTCTCTTTCAGTCTTTTCTTAGATGATACGTCTTTGCCAATTCCCTGTATCCATTCTGATTCCTGAGTTTCACATTTGGTCTCCTGCGTAGGGTAATCTGGAAGAAAAATTGTAAAGTCACTAGTCAGTGGTTTTCCTGGTTCTCCCTCCACTCTTTAAACATCTCACACACACACACACACACACACACACACACACACACAACACAACACTCCTCTTCTCTCCCCCAAAAAACCCAGGTCAATGATGGATTTTGGGAAGGGGGCTAGGGGACATATGGAAAAAAACTTAAGTGATGTAAAAACAAAGATATCAGCAAACTTTTTTTAAAGTTGTTAATCATAGTTTTCTCTGCCAGGAGCAAGGAAACTGTTTTGTAGCAATTTTTACCTTCTGTCTCTTGCCAGAGAGCTGAGGAGAGGATCCCAGAGCACTTTACCCCTAGCAATAAGTGACATACCAGCCAAGGCTCTAAAGGTACTAACAGATGCCACTGACATCACAACACTGGAACAGTGGAAGGGAAATGAGCCCAAAGGAGAGAGGAGAGATTGGGCACCATGTTTTATCAACCAGCTGACGCCTAAGAAATGGTGCATCCTCCTTTTCCAATGGGGCCCAAGCTGGGGGTGGAACACTGTGAAACCTGTGGCCACTTTGGTGATAGGTAAGTTTTGCTGGCTCACTCTTTCCTTTCAGTTCTTTTTTACATGGGATGACTCTGGGCAGGTGGGTGTGGGAGGCAATGGCAGTCACTATTTGGAAATGGAGGATGTAAACACAAAAGGCATTTAAAAACTTAAAAAAAGACATGTGGAAATGAATGTTTTTGTTGATGGCAGGGAAAGTAGGAGGAATTTTAAAACCTCCAAAATGGAGGAAATGTTTCATTCTCTGAGACAAGTAATTATGGAGAAGAAGCTATCCCAAGCTGGTGCTGGACTTCAGCCCCAGGCTGATGAGGGGCCTTTGGGACCTCCCAGCCCAGCACTGAGCAGCTGAGCCCATCCTTGCAAAGATACACGTGGCACCTCATCATCCGCTCACCTGGACAGTGTCTCCTTGGCGCTCCTCCCTCAAGCATCCACGGTGCCTCTCCTCTCTCCAACAGGGAGATCACGTCCAGTTTGGAAACAGGCAGCCCTAGTTATAGGAATGGAAATGAGGAAGTAATGGGAGCTGAAAGACATCTCAGAGCTGTTTTCTTCATGGAAAGCAGGGTAGCTAAGAAAGGATAGCTGTATGGAAGGTCTCTGAAACCTGCTCTCTACTGAATTCCAAGGAAGAATGGGTCTCAGATCAAATTTAGGCTCAGAAAAAATTCAGTTCACCTGACTATCCCCATGGTGAGACAAGACCTTGGCATGCCTTCTGGTACCTCTCCAGGGCTTTATGTGGGTTTTCACAGAATCACAGCATTGGAGAGGAGCTCTGAGCCTGTGTAGGTAAACTTCCTAGAAAGGAATTGGCTTCATGACATCCTGCCTCTGCACGGAGCCCTTCTAGGAGGTGGGGCCTCAACCTCAGGGGCAGGAAGCCCAGAACCCTTTGGGGCGGCCTGCCTGGCAGCAAACATCTTGACATCAAACCTTTTCTCCTTGCCCCAGCACCCTTGGTTCTGCCCTCTTGTGTCTACATGACTCGAAGAGCTACCTGACAGCCCTCCAAGTACGGGAACAGAACTACTGTGTTCTTCCTGAGTCTTCTTTTCTCTAGACTAAAAATTCCCATTTACTTCAATTGGTCACAGTATGACCAGACTCAAGGCCGTCCCCCACACCGTCTGCTGGCCTCTGGACCTCTCTAGCATACCAATGTCCCAGAAACGAACACAGTCCTCCAGAGGAGAACCGATGAGGGCAGACAGAGGCTGTCACTTTCCTATTCCTCGCAGCCCAACATCATCACATTCACTGCTCTGACTGCCCCATCACACTGTGTGTGTCCATTAAAAACCTGAAGCCTTTCCAGACAAACTGTGGTCGCCCCAGGCCTTCCCTATCTTGTCCTTCTGAAGGTGACAGTAACTAAGCACAAGGCTTTACATAGATCCCACTGAATTTCATCTTCCTGGATTCAGCCAAATGCTGGTCTGTTGTCAAGGATCTTTTGGGATCCTGCCTGACCCCACCTGCCATCCAGGGCTGTGTCACCCACAAGCTTTAATTCATGGAGCTTCTAGCAAATGCCTCCTCTGTGAAGTGAGCTATTCAGGGCAGCCAGAAAATGTAGCTAAGACATAATCCTTGCCTACCCTCCTGGAACTTCCAGGCTGGGGAGAGTGAAATCTCTTCCAAGGAGCACTCCGAAACAAAGTGCCTGGAGAAATGTTTGGGGGGAAGGAGGGATAGGGAGGGCTTCCTGTAGGAAGCAGCCAAATTCCCTGTGGATGTTACCAAGAATCTTTCTTGTGAAGAAACAAGGAATCCCGAAGCCCTACCCTTGGAGCCAGCCCAGAGAGCTGGTTTCCACTTACTACAAAAGGCATTTCACCTGAGAATAGGGAACAGAAACATTGTATCTGCTGGCTATCACAGGCTTTGGAATCTTTCCCCATGATACACAGTCGGGAATGTTCCTTTAGGACAGACTCAGGCTCCAGGGAGCATTTCAGAACTTCTTCCTTTGCCCCCAGCCCCAAATCTTTCTGACAGGAGGACTGGAGGGCGGAGCACCAAACTCCTCCCAAAGCCTTCCTTGATCGGGGGCTGCCATCTGGACTCTCCAGCTCCCTCCTCACTGTCCACCTGCAGCTCTGCTGCCTCACAACTCCCCTGATCATGACACCCACTAGTGTCCCCCTCCCCCAGCCTCCAGCTTCCTTCTGCGTGGTAGTTTCTCTCCTTAGATTATAAGCTCCTTGAGGGCAGGCTCTGTCCTTTTTCTTATTTGTATCCTCAGTGCTTAGCACAGGGCAGGGCACATAGTAGGCACTTAATAAATGGCCAAAGAACTGAACTGAATCATGACCCCCCCATTGGGCAGATTATTATTAGTATCATTGCTATTGTTGGACTTACCCAGGAAGACAACGTTTTCATAGTTCTCCATCATCACATGCCTGTACAGGTCTCTCTGAGCAGGCTCCAGCTGTCTCCACTCTTCCCGGGTGAATTCCACAGCCACATCCTTGAATGCCACTGATTCCTGAAACATGAAATTCTCCTCATGTCTCACCCAACTGAGGAGTCCACACCTGCCACTGCAAAGTGGGGGGAGGAGGGCTTGAAGTAACTTCCGGTAGAGGCAGAACTCAGGTGACCACTGACCACAACACAAAGTGAAATTATGACTGCCAGAAAGTTAACTATCCCTGCCCTCTGCTCACTCCCCCTGAGGGGTTTTTGATTTCTGGCTGATTTCTAAATCAGTCAAGTGACTCTGGACTTTGCCACCATGACTGCACTGCCATGGCACCTAGAAGGTCTCTCACCACTGGGGGCCTCACACCTTGGCACTAACAGTCCATCTCTGCCACAGGCCAGCTGTGCTTCTGAGTCCACAGGCTTTGCCGCCATATCCCTGTGGGGTACCCTGCCTTTCAGCTCCCTGCTATGCTTTGTCTTCCCCCAGTGGAATGGAAGCCCCTGAAATCAGGGAACATTTCTCTTTTTGCTTATATTTCTATGCCCAGCACTTAGTACATGTTCTGGTGTACAGCAAATACTTAGGGGACATTTGTTGCTTGCTCTGACACATGACAACACTTTGTGCCCTTTCTGCTGCGACGGCTGGAATTTTAGTTCCATAATTAACAAATATTCTTCATTTTAGGCTTTTCCTTTTGTCTTCTGGTGCTTATGAATTCTCACCATCTTGTCCAATATTGGCTCTACTTTCCTTCATATATTTAATTTGGAAGAGAAAAGAAATCTCTTAAGAGTTGGAAGGCACCTTTGGGGTCATACAGTGTCACTTCTCAGCCCACATTCAGGTATTCAACTTCCACCAGCACACCAAGACTAAAAAACAATCCTTATCAAATTATATACCTTAATTGTGAAACTAGCTAACTTAACATTCCAACTGAAATGTACATAACCTATATATCAACCATTAAAGTAGTCAGAGAAAATCATGGAAGTTTGAGACCCTAGAAGGAACCTGGAAGAACAGAGAGCATCAAAGATAAGGGAAAGGGATGGTTTTATATGTTTAAAAACGAGATAGTATTTCTGGAGAGAGAACAAACCTGAACTCACCTGAAACCTGGATATCAGGAACCCAGAAGTCATTCTTTCCTCACCCTCCATACTCCAGTCTTGGGGAATGGCAGAGTATTGAGGAGCCTGAACTGCATAAGAAGAAAGTCATGGCAGAGAGCAAGCCTACCTTGCAGGTGCTAAACAAAATCCCCACCAGCATCCTGGATGGCCTCCCCTCACCCCGAGGCCACTGTGTTTTGTCAACGCTACACTCTAGATCCTTGGTATCAAACTCAAATAGAAATAAGTGTCACTAAATCATACACAAGAATCCCTGTGGGCCACACACTGACTCAGAAAACCATGTTAGTTTTATCTGTGTTCCATTGGATTTTTGCCTCCTCTGTTAACTGCCTCCCAGGCAACCTGGTTCAGGCCGCGCCAGAATGTGTTGGACATCTCAGCTCCAGGGGACCTTTTCCTCTACTCTCTCCATGGTTTCTGGGCTACACATTCTGCCGACTCCACAATAGGGTTCTCTCTATGCCGCCTCCCCCACTTTCTCTCTGCAGCAGACCTCTGTTCACTTTATTTAGCTAAACTCAGACAGTCAGCATGAACCCCTTCAACTGCCTGGAACTCACTTCAATGCTCTTTCACATTTGCATTTTCCCTCTCCTCCCTCCTCTCTGAGAGGAAGCGAAGCTTAATATAACAAGCATGGATTAGGCACCCATCAGATGCCGTGTGACGTGCCAGGTACCAGATGCACAAAGATCTGCCCTAAAGGAGCCAACATTCTGCTAGGGTGATGGAGTATATACACTCAGCCATGCAAATGCAAACTACATGCAAATTAGTCTGAGGCAGAACATCAGCAAAAGGAATCTTGGGAAAAGCTCTGAGAAGGGAGCTCAGGCCTGCCAGAGGCAGCTGTGTGGAAGGTAGCATTCCAGGCTTGGGGCAGCCTGGACAGGAAAGAGCAAGTGGTTGGTATCCGGGCTGATGGAACCCATTCGGAATGGACAGGCTAAGGTAAACTGTGAAGGACCCTGCCGCCTAACGGGGATTTAGAGCCACTGAAGTTGTTCCCCCCCACCCAGGGCAATTGGGGTTAAGTGACTTGCCCAAGGTGACACGGTTAGTTTTTGTGTTAAGTGCATGAGGCCAGATTTGAACTCAGGTCCTTCTGACTCCAGGGCTGGTGCTCTATTCACGCTGCACCACCTAGCTGCCCCCACTGAAGTTTTTTAGCAAGAGCATGTCATGGTCAGGGCTGTGCTTTAGAACATACCCCTGGTGGTGGGTTTGGGGAGTCTTTCTTGTTATTCATGATTCTTAATTGCCAAATCTATGACCTTTTCTCCATCTTCATCTGCCTCAGTCCCTGCAGCACTAGACACAGTAAATCACCCTCTCCTGAATACTCTCTCCTTTGGATTTTTGTGACATTCTTTTCTCCTGCTTCTCCTATATGTTTGATCATTCCTTTTCAGTCTCTTCATCTGCATCAACCTCTCTAACCATGTGTGTCTCCCAAGGCTTTGTCCTGGGTCTCTCTTTATTCTATGCTCTTTCTGTGAAGGAGTAGAATCTGGTTTGAATGGTTTGGTCTCAGCCCCCAGGATGCATGTCTGCTAAGGTTTAACTGACCTAGAGCCTGGGTAATCCCACCTGCCCCGTGTGCTTTTATGCTGTGGAACACTTAAAAGTTGTGTTTCTCTGCCCCTCATTCCCTATTAGGAAATTCAGAGTATACCCTCTTTTGGTGGTCCAGACTACCCTGTCTTGAATTGGGCTTGGTCTCCCATTCCCATTCTATTCAACTTTTCCCCTCCACAACAATGTCCCACCCCAAAGCTACCCGTTCTGCTGTGCCCTCTGGAATGCCTGTTCCTTAGGCAACAAACTTGCTTGCCTTCATCTTACATCGTTTCCTCTCCCACGCCTTCCATCTGCTGGCTCTCACTGAGACCTGGCTCCCCTCTGATGACACAGCCTCCCTTGGGCTCCCTCTCCAGTCCTGGCTTCATCTTCACTCAGTCTTCTGGTCAAGGTAGGGGAATTGGAACACGCCTTGTTCTTCTCCTCCCCATCCGGGCTGTTTCCCTATCATTCAGTCACCTCTTCTTTGAGGTTCATGAAGTCTACATCTAGTAGAAAAGCAATATCTGCATAGATATTGTCCACAGCCTTTCTGGACCCACTTGTTCCTTCTCAGTAAGTTCAGTATCTGGTTCACAATCTTTCCTTCCTCCTCACTCCTGCCCTCATACTAGGGAAGTTCAACAAACTTCAACTGTCCTTCAAACAACCCAACCTGTCACTTCCTCAGCCTCCTCAGTTCTCACAAGCTGCTTCTCCACCCCACCTCAGCCACATATGAAGACGATCTCACCATCACCCTTAGTTCTATTGGTCTGATCAGTCACAGGAGGACACACTGTACCTTGACTCCAACATAGTGACCTGACTCCAAGTTCAAGAATTCTGAAAGTTCCCTTATCTGACCCCAAGCGTCTCTCGCTCCCTTCCCATACCCAACCCTGCTCTTCATTCACACTTTGACCCCTAGTCCCTCGACCCTTCAGTTCTCTCCTGGGCCATCTCCCCATCACTAGCTACATTCTCCATCCTCCATCTTGATCCTTTGATAAATTAGTTCAGCTCTACTGTTCTTTGTCAGATGAGGCATTATTGCTGTGTGTCTGTGGAGTGCGTGGAGGTCTGTGGGGGCCGTATGAATGTCTGTTGTTACTGCTGTTGTTACCATCATTGAACAGGAAGCTTGTGAGGTAGTAGGCTGAGGGCTGGAAGAACAGGCTCAAGCTCCCCTGCTGATCCCTACTAGCTGAGTGACCTGCAGAAGGCCTTTGCTTTCTGTACCCCAGAAGTTCTGGAAGTCTGTGAGGGAGAGAGGAGCTGTTGGTCTTTATCAGAGAAAGGTGTTTTCACACTGGGGATTTCCTACACTGATGAAACCTGCCATATCCTCCTCCCTCCCCTCCACCTGCTGGGATTCCAAGAGGAGTCTGGTCATTTCTGTGTGTGTGTGTGCATGCGTGTGCGTGTGTGTGTGTTCTCTTGCTGAAGGTGCTTCTTTGTTCCTGAATGTCCAGAGGAGTGCTCTCATTTGTGATTGGATCAGGAAAACACTGAATGTGGGCGCTCATACCAAGGAAGTTCAGGAACTGTGGGTGCTATCAGAACCAAGCCATTGAGGTGACCCTGGGGCTGTTGGGCTCCCAGATAGCAGCTGCTGGGATTGCAGTGATAGAATAGGTGTGAAATAAAGGCCCCCACAGCTGACAAAGGTCAGGCATTTTTACTGTTACTGTCCAGGGCAAGGGGCTGCGTGGCTTTGACCACCACTGGTATTTCCTCTTATCTGAGGATGAGCATCAGCCTCCAACATTGAGTCAAGGCAGATGCACCCACTCCTTAATTAGGCAAGGCCGAGTCTCCTAGCTGGGCAGCTAGGTGGTGCAGTGGATAGACTGGTGGGCCTGGAGTCAGGAAGACAAATGCTTGTTTGTGGACCTGACTTAACTTCATTTCAATGGCTCCAGAAGGGAAAATCTTCATGGCACAGAATGCAGATCTGAATAGCTGCAGATCCTAGGCTTAAAAGCATGGCCTTTCATTGAAAGCTTGTAACATTGCCTCAATGCCCAGTCAAGAGAGCAGATCTGTAAAGCTACACAGATTCTAGGCTTTTAGGCCTCTGCCTGCTAAGCGACCTCATCACTGCTTTAGTGGCCCAAGAGTAGCAGAGAAACAGATTTGTATCTGGGAGCCTGGACAGACCCAGGAGAAGAGTGGTTCTGCCCCAAAGCCTGTTACAGGTCAAGGACATGAAGGCCTTTTGTCCAAAGCTGTCAGCTGCCTCAGGCACATGGTTTCCCTACTCTCATGCCTCACTCTTGGCTTTGTGTAAGTTTGTGCTCATCTCTCTCCAAGAGACACTGTATACCCTGGCAGTAGAGCTTATGTGCAGACTTATACGCTGTGATTATCCTAGATCCGCCTTCTGTTAGCAAACTATAGACCACTGAAAGCTAGCTTGCACGGTACAGCTCTGGCCCCCCAGGATGCCGAGGCTAATAAATGCAGAGATTGGGCATTTTCTCCCTTCAGCCTCTGCTAGACTGCACTGAGGTTCCCTGCCCGTCATCCCCCACTCCTCACTTCTCTGCTTCTATAGGTAGCAGGACAGTCTCATACTGGTATCATACTTGTTCTTTATCTAAAACCCTACACAAATTTGAGCCTGGAGCATGGATACTCCTCTTTCTCCCCCTCTGCTCCATGACTGGTGCCCACTGAAGGCATACACCAAGCTGCCTCCCTTAGCAGCTCTTGTTCCCCTTGTGAGTAGCAAGCAAGCCCTTCCATTGTCGCTCTTTACCCAAACTCAGCCACCACAAATCTGCAGGAAGTGCTAAGGAAGGGGAGGGGAGGGAAAGTGCTGCAAGGATGGGCACCTTCCCCATAGAGGGTGGTGGGTCTTGAGGTCACAAGGGCACCCAGCTGGCATTCAGCTCAGGGCAGAAAGCTTGCCCCTTTAAGCCCAACCCTTCCGGGGCTGAGGGTGGGGTTGCTCAGGAACAAGAGGATAACCCCAAGAGAACAGAGGATTCTAGATCTTGGCTGGTCCTTATGGGAGTGATGGGCACGCACTTGGTGGAAATGGCCTGAATCTGCTGAGGAGTCCTCTCCACTCAGTTACAAAGCAACAACCAAAGATAGAGGGGCAGAGGAACAGTGAGAGGGAGCATGCTGGCATTGAAGCCAGGTCTCAGCAGAATCCTGGAGACTCTTCAGAAGCCTGGAGAGTTCACATCATTTGATAGAGGCACCCAGAGTGGGTGCCACCATCGTGGAAGGTGGTTTGCCCTAGAAAGCTTCTCCACTGACTCCCTTCTGACCAACACAGTGGCTGCCCAACAGGCATAGTAGGAACATCAAGGCACCCTAGGAGAAGAGCTTTACTTGGCCATTCAAACATCCCACTGGGGAGATTTCACAGTTGTCCACCCCCACAGAAGCAATTTCCATGCAGACATAGGATGGACAGTGGCCAAGCTCCAACTTGGCTCTGAAACTGTATTGATATTATTATAGCAGGAAAAAAGGAGGTAAAAGTGGGCACTGCCCTGGGGGTAAGTGGAAGAAGATGGGCAGGCAGTTACAGATAAGACACAAGGACCACCCTGAGGTTAAGCTCCCAGGGCCATAACGGGCAGGCGTGAGGTGGCCAAAACTAAACTCCTGGTCCTGCAGCCCCCAACAACCATGAACGAGGCTCAGCCCATGACTGTACTCTCTGGCTGTCCACGGCAGCAGATCCCACATTTAGAGAATGGTATGATGCCTTTCTGCCCTGTGGCTCGAGCTGCTGCATGTCTGAGTTTGAGTTGGGGCACTGGAGGCTGCCCCGTCAGGTATCCAAGAGGTCCTTCCAGGTATCAACTGCTCCAGTAGCATTAGCCTAGACTCAGTCTAGAGCCCATGGAAGATGGAGGCAGCTGCAACATGGAGACCCTTTAGGTTCTGGTCCTGCACATTTATGGGGGCAATTACATCCCTTTGAGAATCACCCTGCAACTGGCTCCTGAGACAGAAAGACTGATTTTCACACTGAGACCTATGATACTTAGACTCCAATGGATCCCAAGACTGAATTCTACGCCCAGGTTGAGCATTTTATCTTTTTTTGTTCCATCATTTCATTTTGCCCAACCCTTAAGGGGGTTTTCTTGGCAAAGATACTACAGTAGCATGCCATTTCCTCCTCCTCCCACAACAAGGCAAGCTGTAGCAGCCTTGGGATCACCACTTCTCTGCAGAATAACCGCTACCTGCTGGAAGGGCGCAAGTGGGGTGAGAGAGTCTGGGGAGAAGGGGGAGCCGGGCCCACCCAGTCAGGCGTGTACCTGTATGTTCACAGGCATTCACACCACACACATACAAGCGCAGACTCATACTTAGGTCCAGGGGACCTCGCACCAGGTCGTGTCCCTGAGTCACAGAGCGGCGGGTGATCTGCATTGGAGAGGCGGGTTTCCTCACCAGAGTCCACAATCACAGGTCCCCTCCCCCACCCCCCTAGCGGCAGACCCTCCCCCCACGCCGGCCAATGGCCCCACTCCATTCTGGGATGGACAATCTGACCCCGGGACCCGCGCCAGACCCCGCAGCTCTTCCAGCTTGCAGGCATCAGAGCCGGGGGAGCTCCTGACCCTGCCATTTGAGGACGACCTCGGGGTCGGGTCTGGCCTCGCGCGTGCCTCAGTTTCCTCAGCTGTAAGATGGGGATCATCACAGCCTCGCGCTCCCAGGGTTACCGTGACTTCACTTTTGTAACCGCAGAGCGCTTCGTCCGCGTTGCATGCGTCTCGCTACTGCTACTGTTACCCTTAATTGTTACTCATAACACTGCTACTGATTGTTACTGTTGTTGGGGCAGCATGGGGGGGCGGGGGGTCACTTTCTTCTGACCACAGAGGTGTGTGTTTTGTGTGGGGGGGGGGGGCTCACCTAAGGATGCCACCCCACCTTGGTCTCAGACTCACGCACCGCCCCCCCCACCTGCATGCTGGGTCAGTACCTACCCGCAGGGGGCGCCAGCTGCGCGCTCCCTCCTCTATCCGCTCCACCAGGGGGCGCAGAGACAGGGCTGCGCCTGCGCACTCCCAGGGCCTCAACGGATCCCAGTCCAGCTGTCGGGACTCTCGGGACGAAGCGGGACCTCCCTCCCAGGGCCGGAAGGACCACAGGGCCAGGACGCAGAAGGACAATCCCCAGCATACACCGAGCGCTGCGTCATCCACCCCGGACGGGCGGGAGTAGTTCCCGGGGCATTCTGGGAGATGGAGTCCGAGTGCAGCAAGGTCCGCCCCGCTAGGCGCGCCCTCGGACTCCAATTCCCAGAGGGCGCCTCGTGTGCGCCTGCGCGCTGGGCGGAGGCGGAGCCTGGTCTTCCGGTCGGCCTCTGGTCTTCGGGGAGGAGGGCGCATTCATCTTGGGTGACCCGGTGCGACCTGTACCAGCAGAAGTCGGGAAGTGAGGGGCCCCCCCAGAAAGGGTGTGGGGCAGAAGAACTTGGGGACAGTGACTGGCGCCGCGCTGGGGTGGGCGATGGGGGACGTGTGCCAGTGACACGGGGATTGACGGGACCGCCTGCAGTGCCCGGAGCTCTCCCTGGAGCGTTGGAGATGATCAGAGGACTGCTGGAAAAGGAAGGTACCGTTAACCTAAAGAGCTGCAGCGGCGTCATCGAGGGGGCTGCTCATAGCCAGCATGGCACAGTTCAGCGGGGGATGAAGGGACTTCGAGGCAGGGACACGGCGACAAGAAACCTCCTGAATGCACCAGTCACCTGTCTTAGTTTTTGTCTTTTCAGTTTCGTCTGGGTGGCATGAAGGCCAGACTCTCTTCCAGCTTGTCTTTCCCGGAAGTCTCAAGGGCAAGGTAAAAAAAAACCAGCCAAACAAATCGGTGAATCCTGGGTCATTGATTCTGAAGTTTGACATTTTTATGGCAAAGCTCACTGAGAGCTGGAAAGGAAAAAAAAGATACTCTGGCTTTGGCCCAGATATGTTAGAGAAAATCTGTTCATCCTCTCAGTGTAATGGTGCAGTTCAGTGACTATTCCAGCCGTTTAAAACTGCTCAGATTGTGGGGTTTAATCTTGATTTAACTTCTTGGTTTAATCTATCACCACTGAGTGTGAACGGGCCTACACATATCCTTGATTAATGACAGCCACTGAAGTGAGAGATTTGGAAGCCCTGAGGATCGGCATAAAAGGGGAGAAGCTATTTCAGAACCAGACACAGATTCTAAGGATTTAGAAATGAAGAGGAAGGCATGGGGTAAAATAGAGAAATCAGTGGATGGAGAGAGAGGGCATGACTCGAGGTAGCTCTGAGCAAAACACTTGGGCAGATGCCACCAGTGTCCCCTCCATAGTCCCCCGAGAGGTTTACTCTTTGCCCAACTTTCCTTCTGGTGCCCATCCACAGGCACAATCACATGACGTTCTTTTGTTCCAATAACCTTACCCACAAAGAGGCCAGGAGTTAACTGTAGATGGAAGTAGAATTAGTCAGAGAGCCCAACCTCTGTCTGTTAGGAATTTTCTTAACTGGGGGCTTGGAGTGTTTTGTGGTTGGATTAATAACTTTTCATTTAAAATAAACTCCCTAAAGTTTAGGAGGAGAGAAACATATAGAATTTAGGAGAGGTTATATTGCCTCTAGGCTTAAAATAATCTAATTAGTGTTACATAAGCATTGTTGCTTAGAGAGAGAATCAAAGGGTAGACGACCTTTCTTGTTCAAATTCTCTTTGCCACAACCAATGTCATCTTACATTTTAAAATGCTCAAGGGAAAAAACAACACCAAAATTTCACAGAAAGATGAAGGAAGAAATAAGCATTTATTAAACACCTACTATGTGCCAAGTATACAGGTGTCAAGGAAAACTTGTACCACTGGTGTGAAGCCTGTCGAGTCATTTTCAGGGAGGTTTTCTCCCTTTGGTGTCCACTGGTTGACCCAGTTCTCACTTGTGGCTCCCAGGAGCTATGGCATGTGCATGACCAGACCCTGGTAAAACTTTCTGGCAGATGGGATGAGCCAGGTTGACGGTAACTAACAGGCCTCAAACCCATCAGTGATGGGATGTTGTAGCAGCAAGCACCCCAAGCGTCCTCAGGGTTGCTGCCACCACAGGTTCTTGGATCTGCTTTGATAAAGGAAAGCAACTCAAAATGGGTTAACAAGCTTACTTTAATCAGTCAGACATATATTGTTTACCTTGTTCAGGGGGAAAAGGTCAGCACCCCGAACTTCAAAGTATACAGGTAGAATTATCAAGACAGAAACAGATCAAGTAGACAGCTTTCCAAACTGTCCAGCCATTACATCCATATCCAATCAACATCTGGGTTTTTCAAACCGGGGGAGAGGGGGGGCGGCGGCTCCGGACAACGGCTTCCCAGAATCCAGATCAAATCACAGAACACTTCTCAAAGTGAGCCCCAAAACAAAGCCTCACATTAATGCTTATATAGCCTTCTCCTGGCTCAGAGAATGTAATAACCTTATTGACCCACTGGCCAATCAAGAAGTATCTACTGAAAAACAAGCCTTCCACCCCAGGCTCCAGGTGCACTTTAGCCTAGGGGCAGGGAAGATCTTTAAAATTTACATTCCCATTACAGATGTCTGCCCCACACATGGGAAGACTTCCCTGGCAGAATGTGCAGATGTGAACAGTTTGTGCCAAGGGGCCATGAAAGGGGCAGAAGCAGACACTGGAGAACTTAGAGCTGGCTCTGACACTGAAGCACCAAGCTCATCCACTGAGCACTAAGCCACCACCAGTTGTCTTGACTCTTATCTTGCTACTGGATTCCAGTGACTCTGGAAGAGAGAATGAAATGCACAACTTCATGCAACTTTGGCTCACTTAACTCCAATTTGTGCTTGAGTCAAAAGACATCACCCATACCATGTTTTGCCATCGTGACCCACCTCAGCAGGCTGTGGGCACAGTTGGGTGATGAAGCAGCAGGTGTGGATAGGCTGGGAGCATGCCCAGGCTGTCGGGTCGTCCTCTCACTGGACTGAGGCAGAAGCACGATTTGTTAGCCCCCTGTCTGAGCAGCCTGCTGAGACTATGCTGAGCACTATGCTGCTCCCTGCCTGGCATGAGAAATGGTGCCCTAAGACTGCGTCACCAAACCTAACCCCAGCCTGCTTGCTGTGGCAGGTGGGCAAAACACAAAAATGTACAAAGATTGTTGCAAAGATGATTCCGCTCAGCATTGATACATGGATCATGTGCAGATTTATGGACAACATGAAATCCAGCAGGCCTGAAAAATAAAGCTCTTGAGAGAGAACTCAGTAGGTATCACATCCAAAGAATAGCCATGAGTGAAACAAGGCTAAAATGAAGGCCAGCTTCACAAAATTGCAGCTGGATCCGTGTTTTTCTGCAGTGGCCACAGTGATGGGGAGTACCATGAAGGGGGCAGAGGTTTTGCATTCAAGACTAATCTAGTCAACAAACTTATATGCCACCCAAGAGTAGCAGACAGACTCATGACAATGCAGTTGCCACCTGTAGGAAAGTGCTATGCCACCATTGTCAGTGTATATGCCCCCACCATGAGGGACAGTGATGAAGTCAGGAATTTTATTAAGTCCTGGAGACCCTCATCATCACTGTGCCAAAAGAGGACAAGCTTATAATTCAGGGTGACCTTAATGCCAGAGTAGGCACAGACTATTACACATGACAGGGAGTTCTCAGGAAGAAAGGAGTTAGAAACAGCAACAGCAATGGTCACTTACTACTGAAGACTCATGTGTCTCCTGACTTTCTTGTCACCAACCACTGTCTTCTGTTTACCTAAATGCAATAAAAATGGATACACGGGCACTGAATAAACTGTCATCGTATGGAGAAGGGACAGGATGCAAGAGTAACAAAAGTGATGGGTGGTTAAGAGTGCTGACGGTCATAGACTTATCCTCTCTACGGTAAACATTCACATTCCACAGAAGTGGTGGCCCCAAGGCAAGATAACCACCAAAAGATTTCATTCGAGCAGATCAGAGTGCTTCTCCAAGCACAGTTGGTTGGTAACTTGGAGGGAAAGTTGACCCAATACATGGTTGGCAATGGGAGCAAGAATGGGCAGCTTTCAGAGATTTGTTGTACAGCACTGCATCAGGGTCAGAATACTCAGAGGTGGGGAAACCCAGAAGCTGCCAAATGAGAACTCCAGGTTTATCAGGAGGATCCTTCATCCATCTCTAAGAAGGCAGCATTTAACTCCATCACAAATAAAGTGCAAGAGAAGCTTAGGTGGAGAATTCTTGGCTCAATAAGGAGACAGATGAAATCCTGCTGATAATAACAATTCAAAGGATTTTTATGATGCCTTTAAGGCTAATTGTGGGCCAAAAACCTATTGGTGCATCTCAGCTACTCAATGCCAAGGGAGCCATATTGATTAGTGATAAGAACATGATCCTGAAGAGATGGACCATAATGTTCTCAACAGACCATCATCAATTAGTCCTGAAGTCACTGACCATATAAATCGGGTTGAAGTCAAGCCATCTTTAGCCACATTTCCAAGTGAAGAAGAGGTTTTGAATGCCATCAGGCTGCTCAGCTGTGGCAAAGGGCCTGGTGTCATCCCCCAGGAGTTCAAGGATGCTTCTGTTGTCCATTGTCTTTCTGAGCAGGATCCAGGTGTTTCCACTCCTCCCAGGTAAATTCCACAGCCACATCCTTAAGTGTCACTGATTTCTAAAGTATCAGACACATTCTTGACATATCAGAGGGCAGTAAGCAACTGACCACCAAGTTGAAGTATCAGGTACCACACCAGCACCACCCAGTGGGGACAGAACTTGCGTAATTATGGAGGTAGCACCAGCCTAAATCACTAAGGTAGAACTAAGACAACAAGACACCATATGAATTCCTAATTACTCTAGTAAACCAGCTCCCTTCCCACACCTATGGCCTGATAGCTCATCTTCACCAATTTCAAACTTGCCCCTCCCATTTACTATTCAAGCTCTGCCTGTTCTTTTATCAGGATGTCTGGTTTTAGATCAGTAACAACACCATTGGGGTTATTGGTGATATTAAGATCTTTCTTGTGTAGTAGGCATATGGTAGATTCGTAATAAACATTTATTGAATTAATGTATATTGAATTGAATTGAACTTATACTATGAAGGCATTCTAATTCAGATGTTCTACAGATGTTCTGTTCCGTCAGAATAGCCTACAGCTTATGGAAAAGAATAATTGAAGCTCAGATCCCTAGATAGGACCTGGGTGAACAAAGACCATTGAAGAAAAGGGAAAGAAATGGTCCAATCCACCATCCAAGAAGTGATATGGTATTTCAGCAAAGAGAGACAGCTAGGTTGCAAAGTGGATGGAGTACTAGACTTGTAGTAAGGAAGTCCTGAGGGCAAAGCTGGCTTCAGTCACTTACCGGCCTTGCGATCCTGGGCAGGTCACAACCCCTGCCTATTTCATTTTCCTTATTTGCAAAACCTCCTAGGGTTGTTGTGAGGATCAAATGAAATGATATTTATAATGTGCTTTGCAAACCTTAAATTGCTATTGTTATTTTTAGTGGTATTATTATTATTGTTATTTTTAAAGCTCAACCTACCTTAAACCATGGTATCAGGTACCCAGAAGTCATTCCTTCTACATCTGCCATGCTCCAGTCTTGGGGAAGGGCCAAATGTTGAGGAGCCTGGACTGGATAAGGAGAAAGAAGTCACAGGGGAGACCTGCCTTGCAGTTGCCAAGCAAAGCTTCTATCTGCATCCTAGATTCCCCCATGCACTTAGGGCACTTTGCCATGTCAACCCTGTATTCTAGGTCACTCTTAGATCAATTTTCTCTACTCAGTTCTTGGATTATCAAACTCTACTAAAGAAGTCATGAAACTTATAAATTATAAAAAATATATAAACTTGTGCCACCTACTACCAAGTGCCTATTACTCCTGGCAACCCTGTATTTTATTCAGTTTGCATAGGCGTGATCTTATTCTCTATGGATGGTATCTGTTGAAAACACTTTGCATAGTCATGAGGCCCAGAAACTGAATCCTCCATTTTTTCCTTGCAGAAGACGTCATTTGCTATTTTATTTAACCCAAGGTCAAAGCAATTGGATGTGAACTCCCTTGACTTGCTTTTGTTTACTTCAGTAGTGTTCTGTACCTTCATTTTTGCTCTCCTCCTTCCTTCTCAGAGGGGAATTCAAGAAGCAGGCATTAAGCAACTACCAGATTCCAGGCAGTGTGCTAGGTACTGGGGATATAAGGACCAATACAAAACTATCTCTGCCGTCTTGAGAGAAATTCTGAGGGACAAAGTTCTAAGCATCATCAGTTTATTTGTAAGGTTAGCAGTCGCCAATAAATGAGGTCGGTGGCCTCTCTTGATGACCAAAGACCCCTAGTTAGGAATGATAGACTTTTTTTGTAGTGATTAAAGATGAGAGAGCAAAATTTTGAGCAGCATAGGTATGTCTTCTTCTGATTGGCTAGATACTTCAAAGAGGAGGTGGGATAAGCATCATCTCAGCTCCTCATACATTGGGAAGTGAGATCAGTTTTTAGGTGATGGGAGAAGGCTACACGTGGGAGCTGCTACCACAGTTTTAAATGGATAAGATTGACCAATGTGAGCAGATAAGTGGCACAGTAGACAGAGTGTTCGGTCTGGGGTCAAGAAGACCAGCGTTCAAAACCTGCCCCAGACATATACTAGCTGTATGACCCTGGATGAGTTGCTTAACCCTGTTTATATCAGTTTCCTTATCTGTCAAATGAGCTGGAGAAGGAAATGGAAAACGGCTCCAGGATCTCTGCCAAGAAAACTCTAAATGGGGTCATGAAGAGTTGGACAGGACTGAAATGCCCAAACAACACAACGGTTTAGATTGATGAGAGTAACTATTAGGTTAATCAAGTTTCTCTGGAAAGTGGGTGATGGAGGACGTTACAAGGTGGGGTGCAAGCTTTATGGAAGAGTGAAGGGCATAAGGATGAAGCTGCACATTGCAAGAGCAGAATTGTGACCTAAGTGACCTGACATTATCTGAGTGAACTTTCAAGAGAAAGGCATTTAGACACATACAACAAAGCAGAATATTAAATCTATGCTATTTTAAGTCTTATCTAGGATAAAAAAAAGCGAACGGTTTTCAATTTCATACATTTGAGGAGCCTACATTCTACTGTGTGTGTAGGGGGGCAGGGGGATAGAACACATACCCCAATAAGTAAATACAAAGTAATTTCTGGGACAGCACAATCAACTGGAATATCAAGAAAGCCCTTGGTAGGTGACACTTGCCATAGGCCTTGAAGGCAGATTGAGATTGTAAAGAAGCAGCAGTGAGGATAGAAAGCATTCTCTCTCTGGGGCACAGCCTCGGCAAAGGCAGGAGAGCAGGATGAGGGATAGTGCATTCAGAGAGCAGCAATTGGGCCAGGTTTCCTATAATGTATACTCAAGGAGGGAAATGTCTCCATGTATTTTAAAGGCATCAATATGTACAAGAGATTAGATTTATTTTATTTGCCTGCAAAGGTCAGAATTGAGAATTAGAGGTAGGAGTTAGAGGAGAAGATATAGGCTGGAACCAAAATCAGAGCTTTCCCAAAGTGGGATGTACTACCTTAAGGGGAAATGGGTCTGCCCTGACTGAAGGCCACTAAGTAAAGGCTAAATGCATATCAGGTGGTAATTCTATACAGGGGATACCTTTTTGGGGTGTGCACTGGCCTAGAGGGCCTCCAACATCCCTCCCAACTCTGATTCTTACGTTCTAGTTTCTTTTATGGATAGTCTCAAAATTAGCATTTTTTCATCAACCAGCTAGAAGGGGAACAAACCTTTGATAAGTATCTACTCTGTGGCTACTGTCCAGTTAAATGGACCGTGTTGTAGTTGGGAATGGTGTTGTCGAGTTCTTTCAGCTGTGCCCGACTTTCCCCCATTGTCCATTGTGCCACCCGGCTTCCAGAAAACAGTTGGAAGCTCAGAAAGTCAAGTCAAGAGGCCACAGAGGCCATCCACATATGAGCAAGAATGCCTTCTGTAGAATTGTTATGGGAATGGGAATCTAAGATCCCCCTGCCTCTTGGCCCCTTGATAGGCTTAAGGGACTCTGAGAACCTTCCCTGATTTGAAAATATACTCTGCCCCCTAATAGGCTGAGTGTGGTCACATGGAGCCTGTGGCAGGAAACTTGTTTTTCAGAAATGCCCACACCTTGGTGCTTTGTGATTGGGCAGTAGGTCAAGAGGGCTGGGCCATTCTCTGACCCAGGAGAAGGCTATATAATCCCTGATGTGAGGTTCTGCTTTTGGGCTCACTTTGGGAAGAGTTGTGTGATTTGGTCAGATGAGACTCTGGGCAGCCATTGAGCCCCCAGCTTTGAAAACCTAGATGTTGGTGCTTCCCTCTCTGGTATGGATGTAATGGTCAGACAGCTGGAAGCCCTGTCTGCTAAATTGTGTCTATTTTTGTCTGCCTGCAACTTCTGTTTATATTCTTTGTTCTTCTGTTTATATTCTGTCTATATTCTAAGTTCAGGGTGCTGAGTTTTTCCCCTGAACTAGGTAAATGATATATGTTTAATTGATTAAAGCAAGATTGTTAACCCATTTTTAGTTGCTTTCCTTTAGAGAAGCAGATCTAAGAACCTGTGCTAGCAGCCATCCTGGGAATGCTGGGGTGCTTGCTGCTACAAGTATCCCCAGCAAGTGTGTCCAGCCTCTGCTTGGACACCTGCAGTGAGGGGGGACCCCTACAGTAACAAGTCAGCTCAACAAGCATTATTAGGTGCCTACTATGTGCTAGGCACTGTCAGGACCTTCCTGAAGACCCTCCACCATGTTACCCCAACCTCATTCCCTAAACTTTTCTTCCACTATTCTACTCTGAGAACAACTGCTCCAGGCCAAATGGGTTGTTATTTCCTAGCTTTTCCACCTCCCATCTCCTTTCCTATCTTACCTCCAGCATAGAATGTCATTCTAGCCACTGTGTATCTAGGGCCTGCTCTTTCGTCAAAGCCCAGCCCAGCTCCTACCTCTTCCTTGAAGCTTTCCACTCTTGCCCAGTTTACTGGGGATCACTCATGCTTTTTAATTCCTGTAGTTATTCTGCCTATTTCTCTACCATGTATCTGTTCCCTTGTGCTGGGCTTGAAACTATTGATGTGTCTTCTCTCCCCACCTGGATTATCAGTTCCTTGAGGGATAGGTCTATGTCTTTTACTATTAGCTCAATAAATGCCTGTTTATGATCATGTGACAGTCTGCTGGGTTAGGAGGCAGTGCCTGAGCCTGCTGGGTAAGGAGGATGCCAGAGAAGGATGGGAGCTTCCTAGCTTCCTAGCCTTCTTGGGCCAGCCATTCTACTGGTCTCCACCTCTTGCCTTGCCCGAGTCTGCTTTAGAGGTAGGTACGAATTGCTGCCTGATGCTCTGGGATGACTCCACCCTGTAGCAGAGTCACTAGGGAAGATGAGAGCCTCCCTAAACTCATTACAAACTCCCACTTCCTCATACACCCTTCTTATCTCAGTGATTCTGAACCCCAGAGCGCTTCACACCCTATTCTTTGTCCCCCATTGACCACGCATTCTCCTCAGCCCGGTCCCACCAGTCCCACACTAAATCACCCAACCCTTTCCACTGTGCTCTTTGGAATTACTGTTCCATTGGCAGCAGATGTTTTGTTCTGCAGTTGTTCAATCATGTCCAACTCTTTCACTGGCGTGTTTTGCCATTTTCTTCTCTAGCTCATTTTTACAGAGCAAGAACTGAGGTTAAACAGAAGTTAAGTGACTTGCCCAGGGTCCCACAGCTAGCAAGTGTCAGAAATTGGATTTGAACTCAGGTTTCCTGTCTCCAGGCCCAGTGTTCTATCCATTGAGATGTCCAGCTGCAAATTTATTTTCCTCTTAAATGCTTCCTCATTCCTTCCGCCTTCTTGCATTCTCCCAATGACAGATTCTTTAGCCACCTTTCCAGCACTGGTTGCACTTTCACTAATTTCCCCAACTCACTGCTGACGTGGGGGAGGTGCTGGAATACTCACTGCTGCCATTATCACTTCCAGGCTCTCCCTCTACAACCAACACCCAGTAACTTCTATTCCTTTGAGGATTATTCATCTATTATCCAATCAACACCCTCGTAGCTATTGTCTTCTTACCTCCAGGACAGTCCCCTTCAATGTACTCAGTACTTGACTCTTCCTCAACTCCTGCCTTAAGGGAGCTACAACACATACATTGAAATGTTCTTAAACACCCTAACTTCTCAATTCCTCTGCAGAAAGCAGTCCCTCTGTAAGGGCATATGGCAGCACTGGGGATGTCCTGGCCCCTTGCGTTCCTACCTCATCCCAAGCCCCTAGGAGCCATTGACCTCCTTCGAGGACTGGTCAGTGGGGCCTCGTTCAGGCCTCATTCAAGGGCAGCTTTTCTGAAGAAGATCTGGGGGGAGGTGCTGCTAGTGGAACACAAGCTGGATTGGAGCCAGCCATGGGGTGTGGCTGCAGGGAGGCCGAGCCTTCAGGAACTGCAAAGAAAGCACGTCCCTGGGCATGAGGATGAATAATTCTAAGGGTGTACAAAGTACCTGGTACACCATACACAATCAGTGCTTGGTCCCTCAGCAGATGGGGAAACTGAGGCCTGCCAGGTTATAGGACAGGCCCTTAAGGCCACCTGACCTCAGATCTGCAGCTCTGTGGATGCCTCCCTGGCCAGAATGCTGTCTGCTGGGGTGGAAGAAAAGTGACACAGAAGGCCTTGGGTCCCTCTTGGGTGAGGACCTGTCCTCCAGAGAGATCCCATTTGTAACAGGCTTAGCACTGGGCCCAGCCTGTAGTAGGCACTTGGTAGACATTCCTCTCCCTTCTCCATGGCAACAGCAGTTCTTTAGAGAGACCTTGAGACTGTCCTTGTATCATTTCTTCTGACCTCCATGAGACCTGTATGAATTCTTTATAAAATAAATCTTTTAAGCAAATGTATGTTTGGCACTCAAACATGGTCAGCCCATGGGAGCTGTGCTCTCTGAAGCAGAGTTTGAATGCTTGGCAGTTTAGTTCAACTAAGGACCTCAGTGTCTGGTACCTTATCCTGTCAGGTGATCTTCAGAATCTTCTAAGACAATTCAAAGGGAAGCGATTTCGTTTCCTGGTATGTCACTGACATACTGTCCAGGTTTCACAGGCATACAACAATGAGGTCAGCACAAAGGCTCTGTAGACTTTCGGTCTGGTAGTCAGTCTAATACCTCTTCTCTCCCACACTGCTTTGGAGCCTCCCAAACACTGAACTAGCTCTGGCAATGCGCACATCAACCTCTATATGTGTACATCCCTGGAAAGTACACTGCCACGGCAAGAGAACTTATCCACAGCATTCAGAACTTCTCTATTTGCTGTACCTGATGGTTCTGCGTATGGAGGGTGTAGTGCTGGCTGGTGGAGAACCTCTGTTTTCTTGGTGTTATTTATCAGGCCAAACAGCACAAGCAGCAGAGAATCAATGCAAAATCTGTTGCATCTCAGCCTCACAGGCTGCACTGAGTGCAAACCATCTACAAACAAAAAGTCATGTACCAACTCTCCCTCCGCTTTATTCTTGGCTTGTAGCCTTTTCAAGTTAAATATTTTACCATCAGTCTAGTAGCTGACCATGATGCCATTTATGTCCTTGTTGAAGGCATCTGACAATATGGGTGAAAACATGCAAAAAGTGTGGGAGCAAGCACCCAGCCCTGCCTCACTCCATTGGTGACTGAGAAAGCTCAAGAACTGGTCATACTACATAATCAAGTATGCTTGTGGAGAGGAATGTAAATCACTAGCTACAGGAGATGGAGGACTATATTTTTGTTAGTGTAAGTAGTTGCAATGAATCAGTTATGAGACAGGATAAATAAGGTGAGGGGATGCCCTGGGGTTGTTGAAGTCTCCTTCTTAGCAATTAAGTCTTTTGAACCAGTTGGGGAAGGAAGGCACTTTTTGAAATCAGCTATTGTAAGCTGGTCGTGCAGTTCATGCAAGAATCATGCATAGCAAACATGGTGATTGTGGAACAAGATGGAGTTAAGTATTATAATGAGAATGGGAGTTTGAAGATCTTCCTTGCTTCAAAAGTAAACTCTGTCCCCTAATAGGCTGAATGTAATCACATGGAGCCTGTGATAGAGGGAATTTGCTGAAGGGTGGAGCAGAGCCCACAGGAAGCTTCCCTGCTGTGAAGATAAACTCTGCCACCTAACAGGCTGAATGTAGTCACATGGTGCCTGTGGTGGGAGGAGTTCACTGAAGGGAAGCAGAGCCCACAGGAAGCTGGTCAGAGCTAGCCAGACAGTGGGGGACAGAGGACACTCATTAAGGAGATAGAGAGGTTTGTGAGTAAATATTGATCTTGTATTGGTCTGTGGGAAGGCTGAAGGATGCTGTGGCTCTCAATGTTATTATGGCTTCTGAATATCTTTGGTACTATGATGGAATCGACTTGCTGGTTTTGGAATTTGGTTTTCTGGGGTCTAAATAAATGCTTCAGTTCTGTCCTTTACCTGGAGAATCTGATATATTTTGTGGTCGAACGTCATGTGATACTTATAGTCACAATCTTTATCGAGATTGTGGGCATTGTAAATATTGCATTGGCACTACAATTATGTCAATTCTTAACAGACTAAAATCCACTTTTAACACAACAAAAATTTCCTTCAAATATAAATCCCAGTAGAAAGTCTAGAAGCAGGCCTTGATTTACCAAAGGAGGCGTGTTTTGGGAGGTAAACCCTTGGAGAAAGTATCTTCCTGAAATTATGTCTAGCCATTTCCCGGCAGTCCCCAGGTAATAAAATACACTTCCAATTTTAATCTCGGGATCTTCTGTCTTGCTCCTTTATGCCCTACAAAAGAACCTGGCCCAGTCTTCAAGAACCCAGGGACACCTCCCTGACATGAAATATTGAGGTAAGGCTTCATCAGAGTGTAAAAATGATTCACAAGGAGCTATAAGGGAAAACCCATTAAAAATGACAAAGGTGACCTAAGGCTTCCTTCTAGGGCCCTGGTAAAGGTCCTTCTCAGTCATTCCTTGACCCTTCGAAGCCTTTGAGACAATAATTGTGGACCCTGGGGAAGTAATTTCACTTCTGTTCACCTCAGTTTCCTCAACCACTCACAGAGTGGTGAGGATCAAATGAAATATTTGTAAAAAGCTCTTCACACAGGGCCCGGCTCATAGTATGTACGATATAAATGCTTATTCCTGTTCTCCATCCCATTTGGGGTTTTCTTGGCAAAGATTCTGGAGGGGTTTGCTATTTCCTTCTCCAGCCCATTTGAGAGATGGGAAAATTGAGGCAAACAGGGTGGAGGGACTTGCCCAGGGTCACATGGCTAGTAAGCATCTGAGGTCACATTTGAACTCTGGGAGATGAGTCTTCCTCCTGTCTCCAGGCTTGGTGCACTACCTGGCAAAGACTAGCTCCTTCCTTTATTATCACTGGTCAGCCACTTTCATCCAGCTGCTGTTTGGATCGAGTGGTGAACATATAAATGCCAAGAAAGTTTCTACATCCTCCTTCCTAGGGCGTTCTTCATTGCCCATTATTTCTTCTTAAACCCTGGAGTAAAGTTTTTGGTTGATGTTCAGTTAATCATTTTGTTCTTTGTGCTGCTTTGGTTCCTTGTAACAATTTCACTGACTTGATTTTTACTGTTAGTTGCTGATTAAAGGAATCTGTAATTCCTAATAAGTTTTTGTTTTCTAGATTCCTTTACCTAAGTTTCTTTTTCGTTGACTTTAATTGGGTCAAATTCAGTCCACATTTGTAGTGTGACAGCTAGCTATTTATGTAATTTTCCAAGGGCTTCCTGTAGATCTTTACAAGCTTTCTCAAGTTGCTTCTGCTGTCATGGTGTTTGACACCTGCCTTTAGGGGTATACCACTTTACAGCTTCCACCTTCCTGAAAATTTTTTTTAGTGCTTTTTGCCAAATATTGTAGAAGACAGCACAAGCTGCAAAAACCAAACCAAACCAAACCTAACTCCATTTGGTAAATCAGTTTCCAAGTCAGGTTTATGCCATTAGAACACAAAAGGGCTTTTCAGAATGCTGTTGCCCGTGTCTTTTTTTGTTTGTTTACTTGAGGCAAACAGGGTTAAGTGACTTGCCCAGGGTCACACTGCCAGTAAATGTCCAAGGCCAGATTTGAACTCTGGCCAGGGCTGGTGCTCTATCCATTTTGTCATCTAGCTGCCCCTGGTGCCTGTGTCTTTGAAAATCCTTGCCCTCAGGTTCCATGAATGTGTACTCAGACAGATGGATAAAAGCATTTATTGAGTCCTTACTGGGCGGGAGGCACCATGCTCAGTGCTGGGATGAGCCCAGGGAAGGCTGGGATGAGCTGGTTCTTTTTTTTCCCCACTTTTTGGAGGGCAATTGGGTTAAGTGACTTGCCCAAGGCCACACGGCTTATTTTTTTGTGTTAAGTGCCTGAGGCTGGATTTGAACTGAGGTCCTCCTGACTTCAGGGCAGGTGCTCTATTCACTGCGCCACCTAGGTGCCCCATGAGTTGATTCTTAAGTGCTCAGTTCATCTTATCTGGCAAAAGGACCCAGATCCTTGGGAGTCACACCATGTTTGTTTTCTCCTGCTCTAATGGATAGGGGCTGAGTAACGGCCATACTTTTCTAGGGTTTGGGAAAGTCAATAACCCTATATCCCTCATCTGTGTGATGGGACAATGGTGAACCCTGACTCCTCTCCACTTCCTATATTAACAAGAAAATATTGAATAACAATAAAACATCCATTGAATGACTCCAAGTTACCCATTCTCTTAGACCCCCGGAGCTGTCCCTAAACATAGAATTGATCTGAACTTAAAAAGTTCTAGGATGTAGATAATTTGAGTCCTTCCTAATAAAGGCAAATAGCATGGTTTACACAGGAGTTTCCCACATCCAGCAGGGCCAGTCATTGGATAGAAATGGAAAAAAAAAACAAAAATGAATCCCCAGAGCCTGGGCAGGATGCCCGGGCTCTGGTGGGAATTAGAACTTGTGTGTGTGGTACATTGGCCATTCTCCGTGGTCATTCGGAGGGTCCTGGTGCATTGGCCAGTCTCCGCGGTCATTC
>NW_027186289.1:3217901-3221194 GCF_028583685.1 Petaurus breviceps papuanus | reverse complement strand
CAGTCTCCGCGGTCATTCGGAGGGTCCTGGTGCATTGGCCAGTCTCCTCGGTCATTTAGAGGGCCCTGTGATTTTCTGACCATGGAGGGTGTGCACCCAGCTGCCACCCTGGCAATCCTGTCTGTGCATCTCCTTATGGCTTGACTTTCCACCCCTGCCCTTAGAGTTCCAAACTGCAGACCAGGGTGGGAGCGGGGCAGGCAGAGGGAGAAGGGTTCTTCTAGAATCATGATTTGGGGAGGTTTTAAATCACTCAGCCATATTTTGTTTTGTGCTTTACAGTTCTACTGTTCTCCTTGGAACAAAAGCCAAACAAGATGAAATACATAGCTCTGTCTTTTTTTTTTTTTTTTTTTGTCATGAGTTATCATCCCATTCACAATGAACAGTGATCATGTCTCTTCTCCTGCCCACCTGTTTTTCTTCCCCAACATGGCTAAACTGAAACACTTTTTTGGGGTTTTCCTTAACTTTTTTTTTGCTTTTTTGGGGGGAAGTTGGGGTTAAGTGACTTGCCCAAAGTCACACAGCTAGTAAGTGTGTTAAGTGTCTGAGGCTGGATTTGAACTCGGGATCTTTTGACTCCAGGGCCAGTGCTCTAGTCACCAAGTCACTTAGCCGACCCTTTCCTTAACTTTTAAAGCAGCTTCAGCTCACTTTGAGCTTCAGTTCTCCAGACATTCTTCTTGCAGGAGCACAGCTTCTGTAGTGCTCATTCTGGGCTGACTCGCTTCACTCCCACTTACATTGGTGGACCAGTTCCCCAGAAGGTGGTTAACTACTTGTTCCTTCAGGGTTCCAGAGGTAACTCTGGGGAAGGGGAGGGTGTTTCTAGTTCTATTGCTCATGAGCTGCACCCCCCCCCCCCCATGTTCCTCACTGATTAGCAACCTACCATATATAAGTACCTTGTCATTAGGGGGATTTA
Source organism: Petaurus breviceps papuanus (assembly GCF_028583685.1). Lineage (NCBI taxonomy): Eukaryota > Metazoa > Chordata > Mammalia > Diprotodontia > Petauridae > Petaurus > Petaurus breviceps. The sequence goes on along the minus strand of NW_027186289.1, from coordinate 3,220,266 downwards.
CTAAGCAGGTGTAATATAAACAGTTGGTACAAAACCCCCTCTCCTGTAAGTCCATACAGAATCTAGAGGAAAGTGGGTTCACTCTTGAAGAGAACATAAGGCTCTGGTTTCTGGAATTCCCCTTTGGTGTTTATAGCTCGAGGAGGGTTGGACTCTGAAGATAGGTGTCCTTTTTTGGCATCCTTGGCCCTCTCCAAAGTTACTAGTCATCTGTTTGTGGGTGTGGTTTATCCTTCAGTCTCTCCATGACATCAGGTAAAGGATGACATGACTTGCTGCTGACTTTGATTTGAGGGAGGGAGGGCTGTGCAAAGTCAGGAGCCTCACCTTCTCCTCCGGAGCTATCTGGGTCCAGTGGCCAGATACTCATCAGGATGAATGAAGATAGCCCAGCCAATCAGCTGCTAATTACTGAATCTAATGGCATTTTCTTAAATCCCATCCTGACTTCTCTTCAGTCTTCCACGATCAGTTATTCCCCTTTCTCTTCTCTTTTCCCTCTATATCTGTGTTTATCAGCTCCCACAAATTCAATTATCATCACTATTCTGATGATTCTCAAATCTACTTATACAGCCCTAAATTGTCTGCCGATCTCCAAGATCTCCAATCTCGCATCTCCAATTGCCAACTAGAGAATGGGTGAATTCAGCTTTCTCAGGAGACGGAGACCTGGGGTTTTAGGAGAGGGCAGTGGTACAGATCTCCTGGACCAAGCAGGGGCAGCTGCTGGTCTAGTGAATAGATCACTGCTGCTCAGACACTTAACAAGCCGTGGGGTGTGATCCAGGCAAGTCACTAAACCCTGTCTGCCTCAGTTTCTCCAACTGTAAAATGGGGATCATAGGGTTGTGAAGATCAAATAAGAATATTTTTATTGAGATGACATTTGCCAAACTCTTAGCACAATGTCTGTCACACGGTGGTATCTTTGTAAACACTTATTCACTTCCCTTTTCCCTGGGTAAGCGCAAGCCAGTGGGGTGGGCAAGGCCCATCAGAGAGAGGGTAAATCCAGCGTTCTGAGTTCGGGAGGGTTGGGGGAACGCCCTGCACCCTTAGGAAGCCCAAGCCTGTAGTGAATCCCCTCCCCTCCCCCCAAGACCCCCTGTCCCCACCAGCATTTGCTCCCACCGGCCAAGGTGAATCAAGCCAGACTGGGACCAAGGCAGCCAGCTGCGTTCGTGCGAAGGGAACAGTCTGGGTCCAGCCAGGGGCTGCAGTTCACACTGTGGGCGTTCCAGGGGAGTCTCAGCAGCCAGACTACACTTCCCAGAATCCCCACGCACACTCACGCGCATCACTGCCTGGCTGTTGGTTTCGCCGGGACGCCTGCGGGGCTCTGCGCTTCCTGGGAATCGTAGTTCGGAAGCTCACGGCGCGCAGGCGCAGTTCCTCGTGGGGCCCGGCGGGTCGGCTCTTTGTTCGTGGGCCGGTTTGGCCACACACAGGTGAGGGAGTGCTGGTGGATGTCAGTCCGAGAGGGAAGCACACGTCCCCCGGGGCAGGGTGATCGTGGGCGGGACGTCCGTGGGGCGCCCAGAGTGGGTGTCTACAAAGTAGGAGAGAGGGGTGGGGCGGGAATTGGTGTGGGCGTGCCTGTGTGGGCGTGGCAGTGCGTGGGTGGGGCGGGGGTGGGTGTGCGTGGGCAGGGGCTGGCGAGAAGGTGCGTGCCTGCCTGCGGGCATCCTATGGAGGGGCTGGGCTCTGGGCCTTAAAGTGGGTGACGTGGCCCCCAGTGCCCGGCCCACCCCGCTGTGGCTGGTCCCCCCGCACCTCCCACTCCACAACCTTGCGTGGCTGACCCGGCGTGGGGGGCCCTCCTGTGGCTGGCGAGACCCCTACGTGGCTCCCCCTCCCCCGCGGCTCCCCCTCTCCCCCCGCGGTGGTTGGCTTAACACAGGAGAAGCGAATTCGTTGTATCCCTTTACAAAGTAACCTCTTACACAGAGCTACGTTGTATCCCTCCCTCCAGATTTTCTCAAACCCTGGTCCCTCCTGCCTGTGGGGAGAGGAGAGAGGAGGGGGAGCTACTGTGGGGTCCATTGATGTGCCAGCCCTAGAGAGCGGCTGGCCTGAGTCCATCCGCCGTTTGGGGGAGCTTGGTAGGGAAGCTGAGGGAACCTGGCGAAGGGGTGCATTTTTCACACCAGAGTCTGATTTTGGAGAGGAATGCTGTGGGGAGGGTAGAGTTCGAGGTGGCCTGGGGGAAGATGCTGAGGGGTTGGCCTGCCTGAGCAAGGCTAGGTCTGTCTGGGGAGGAGGCAGGAAGGAGGCTACAGGAGGGAGGGGGCTCTTGGAGAGAGACTTCAAGCAGACTCCCCCCCCCCCCCCCCCCCCCCCCCCCCCCCCCCCCCCCCCCCCC
>NW_027186289.1:3200538-3217801 GCF_028583685.1 Petaurus breviceps papuanus | reverse complement strand
AATTCCACCCCCATCTCCACTCCAGTCCACTCTCTTCATGGCCTGCCTGCTGAGGCCTCCCGCCAACTTGTCTGGAACTTATGACTGCCCTGTTGGGTGTCCTTTGCCTCCTGGGATCCTCTGGGAGTCACAAATGGTTCAATGGGAAGAACAGAAGGCTGGATTTCAAGTTGGAGGAGCAGGGTTCAAATCCTGACTGCCCCATAATATCTGTGTGACTTTGGGCAGGTTACTTCAGTGCCCTCATCTGGCTCTTCCTCTCTGCTCCTTCTTGACCTGAGTTGCTTTCCATAGGCCCTTCATACCATTCCATCATCCTCCTCACCATCATCATTATCCCCATCCTTGCTTTAAGGGTCACAAAACTCCATTGTCCAAGTCTGGATTTGAACTCTAGGATTCCTGATTCCCCTGAGTCCAGCTGCTGTTGCTGCTTCTCCGCATCCTGGGCTCCTAGGATTTAGAGCTGGAAGGACCCTCTGATAGCAAGTCTGATGCTCCCCTTTTACAGATGAGGAAATAGAGGCCTAGACAGGTTAAGAGACTTACCTAAGGCCATGCAGATGTAACATTCATTTCCTGAATTTCCAAAGTCAGTCATTTTCCTCCAGTGCAGGTCCAGTCACGCCCCAGTAATTTCTAGTGACTGCCTGTTGCCTTTGGGATCAAATACAAAATCCTCTGGCATTCAGAGCCTTTCATAACCTGCCCCTCCTGACACTTTTCAGCCTTCTTGCACCTTACTCTGAGGCACAGGACTCTTAGATCCAGTGATGCTGACCTTCTAGATGTTCTAACAAGTCACTTTGGCTGTCCCCTGTGCCTGGAATGCTCTCCCTTCTCATCTCTGCCCCCTGGTGCCCCTGGCTTCCTTCAAGTACCAATGAAAATCTACTTCCCACATGAAGACTTTCTCACCCCCTCTTAATTCTGTGACCTTCCCACTGTTGATCCCTCGAATTTGTCCCGTCTCTATCTTTTTTTTTGGATGTATTTGTTGTTTCCCTCATTAGATTGTGAGCTTCTTGAGGGCAGGAACCATGGTTTTGTATCCTTAGGACAGTACGTGGCATATAGTAGGTGCCTAATCAGTGCTTATTGACTGATGATATTTGAATCCTGGCCCTCCTGTACTGGGCTGGCTCCCATCTTCCTTCTCATCTCTTTCCCTGTTTCTAAGGCTTTGTCTTTGAAAGCCCTGTGCTCACTCATCATGTCGTGCCTCTCCTCTTTCCAGTTGTCCTCCATTTTGTTTGATTTCTCACTTTTCCTTTGTGTTCATTTTGAGTCTTGTTGAGGTCCCTGGCACTGAACTCAGAAGCTGCCTCAGCACTCCAAGGGCAGGATATCTTGGTACAGATCCTCCCTCCCCTCAGAGACACATCAGAATGCCTTTCAAGGTTTGACACCACAAGGTACCTGGGAAGAATGATGAACTTGGAGTCAGAGGTCCTGAATTCAAATATTGACTCTGCCCCTTTTCAGCCACATGAACTTGGGCAAGCCCATCCCCCTCATTCTGGGCATTAGTTTCCTCCTCTATAAAATGGGGTGTATGTGTGTGGGGGAGGGATTGGACCCCATGGCCTCAGAATTCCCTTCTAGTGCCACTTCCATGGTCCTTTGGGGTTTTCAAACGGCTGCAGTGGGCATTATTATTAGACCCAGAACGGAGGCCTTTGCAGCTTGGGGAAGGATCTGCCGCAGCCCTAGAATCTCGGTGTGACAGTGAAGCACGAGTGCTCCATGGACCTCTCAATTCACTTGATTTTGCTTAAAAGTCCTGGCTGTGACCAGATGGAGAGCTGGGAGGGTCACTAGACATATCTAGGCCAGCCTCCTGAGCATGAGAGGAGGTTCAAAGAAGGTAAGCCACCAGATGTCGCACAATGACTGAGTGCCAGAGGCCCGCTTTGTTCCAAACCCAGCGCTCTCTTCCCCGTGCTAGGCTGCATCTTAAAGGCAGCCTTGTACTTGTATTCCTTTAATGTTGACTGGCTAAATGCCATACATCACATGCTCACTTCTCAGCATGTCCAGAGGTATTTGGGGCTGTCTATGTAGGTCTTAGGTTGGATTGTAGTTGAAGCCTCTGGTTCCATTCCACTGGCTCTATCCTTTCTCTGGTACAAGGAGCTCCAGGGGTCTCCTGGGGTCCAGCCTGGAGCCCTGGAAGAGGTGCAGTTTTCTGCCAGGGAGAATGATCTCTGCCACCCCAGAGTGAAGGTCTCAGCTAACATGGTCTTGCTGTTAAGCCCTCAGGTTCCAGCTTTGCATGAAGGTACCTGCCCTTGGACAGACCTACTCTGAGCCCTTTCCACTTGAGAGGACCCTGAGGTGCAGGAGCCCATCCTGGAGGAGCAACTCCTGACCATCCTGGCTGGGCAGATGTCGATGAGGTAGGGGCAGACCAGCTGGCAGACGCCCAGGGAGGGGGCGACCACGGAGGAGCCAAGCCTAATGCTCGAGGAGGCAGGTGAGGAGTATAGGGGTGTGAGCATGTGTGTGCGCACGTGTGTGCATGTGCTCATGTGTGTGCACATGTGCATGTGCTGTGTGCGTGTGCTCATGTGTGTGCATGCATGTGCACTCGTGTGCACGCAGTGTGTGCATGTGTACTTGAGCTCATGTGTGTGCACGTGTGCATGTGCGTGTGTGTGCATGTGCGTGTGTGAGTGTGAGTGTGTGCTCATGTGTGTGTGACATAGACATGGTTTGGACATGGACACAGGAATTTATTTTATTTGACTATGTGTCTTGGCTATAAGGGTTTTCTTTTTCTTTTCCCAATAGGGGGATGGAGGGAGGAGAAGAAGAAAACAGACTTTTATTAGTTGAAAAAATGAAATAACATTTAAAAATAAAATGAGGAAATGGGATAAGATGATCTCTATGGATCCTTCCAACTCACAAGCCATGATCCCTGGGTGTCCGCTTGGGGTACTGCTTCGGGCTGACACCTACCCATTTATGTCTACTCTTGGTCTGATGGTTTAAGGCAGTTTTGTTGAATTTACCTGCTGCTATCTGGCCAACATGTCACCACCTTGTCCATAAGTTACACCTTGGGAGACTTTGTTAAACAAAGTTACCTCCAGGGTCAAATTAAAAATCTTCTGATGGGTTCCAAAGCCCAACCTGGCCCCACCTACCTTTTCAGTCTTCCTTCCATGTACTCTGTGATCCAGTGACACTGGACTCCTGGCTGTGCTTTGGACAGGACATTCCCTCTCCAGACTCGGCATTTGGAAGATCCTTGCTCCTTCCTGTCTCTGCCTCTTGGCTTCCCACCTTCTACAGGAAGCCTTTCCTGATTCCCCTTTGTGCCTCCCCTCTGACATTATCTCCAATTAGGTAGCTCAGTGGATAATGCACTGGGCCTGGAGTCAGCAAGACCAGAGGTCAAATACAATTTCAAATACTTACTTATTAGCTGTAATTTAGCTTCAGTTGGTCTCAGATTCCTCATCTGTAAAATGGGGATAATAACATCTCCCAGAGTTGTGAGAATCAAATTAGTTAATACTTGTATAGTGCTTTGCAAACCTTCAGGTGCTGTCCAAGGTGCTAGCTCTCCTCTTCCTCCTCCTTTTTCTCCCCTTTCTCCTCCTTTTCCTTCCCCTCCCCTCCCCCTCCCCTTCTCCTCCTCCTTTTTCTCCTCTTTTTCCTTCCCCTCTTCTTCCTCTTCCTCTTCATGTGCATTTTATTAGTGATCTGGAATATTTTAGGGTCAGTCACTTTCCCAAATCTCCACTCATTTTTTCCTCTCTCTCTTTTTCCCTCTTTGCCAGTTTGTTGGGTATTAGGGCTGCTTAAGTGTCCCGTTAAGCCCCTCTGGAGGGGCTGACTCCTCTTTCATGGTTCTTGTCTGTCTGCTGTGCTCCCATTTCTGGGGCCATTCAAGCTCTAGTTGAGTCACTCCAGGGAATCCAGCCGATGGATGCCTGGAACATCTTTTGAGCTAGGAAGGGGAGTGGGGAAATGTTTGTCTTCATCAATGGGAGAAATGGCTGAGGCACAGAGAGGCTGAGTGGCATATTCAGTGGCACACAGCCCAGAGTGGGGGCAGAGCTTGGTTCCTTCTAATTTTGGGGGACAGCCAAGCTGCCTTGTATAGTGGTCAGGCTCTGCCTAGGCTGTCTGCCTGGGATGCTCTCCTTCACCCCTGCCTCTTAGACTTCTTTCTTAGGGCTTCTTTCAATGCTCAGCTCACATTTATGAGGCCTCCTTTATGAGGCCTTCCCTGATCCCTCTCCCCCTTGGATATGAACTCAGATCTTCCTGACTCTAGGCTGGTTGCTCTATCCACTGGGCCACCTAGCACAAATGAATGCTTAATGGTTACTTGTCCCTTGTTGCTTTATTGATATTCATAACCCTTCTCCCCAATGGCAGATAAGGGCAAATCTCTATCTGAACTATTTAACAAGCATTTGTTAACTGCCTTTGCATCTCCCATTTTTGGCCTCACCCCCAGGTGACTTGTGGGAAATTTCACACTCATGAGCTCTTTCCTTTGCTGTAGCTCTGCCTTTCCAATACTCTGCTCTTGATCAAGACAAGAGCATTGAGGAGACTGAGGAGGAAGAATGATTTCTGGGTTCCTGCCCCCCAGGTTTCAGGTGAGTTAAGGCTTCCTCTCTTTCTCCTGAGATACTGTTTCATTTCTCAGACCAGAAAAACCTTTCTTTCCCTTATCAATGGTGGTGGCCCTGTCAAGCCCAGTAGAGGAGCCTGAACCTCAGTGATTGTCTCAAAGAGAACAAGCTATTTCCATGGAATCTCTCTGGAGGTCATAGACCAGGGGTGGGGAAGCTGTGGCCTCAAGGTCCTCAAATGTGGCCCTTTGATGGAATCCAAGAGATTTGGGCTGCACTTGAGGACCTAGAGGGCCACATGTGGTCTCAAGGCCGCAGGTTCCCCCCCCCTGTCATAAGTCCTTACAGCCAGGATCCCTCCATAATAAAAGCAGATTTGTTTCAGAATTGATAATGACAGTTAAGAGAATTATCCTTCTATTGACATCATGGTACTTGTGTATATTGGCTTCTGGGTTTTGCTTTCTTCAATTTGCATCCATTCATGTCTTTCCATGTATCTCTGAATGCATCATATTCATCATCTTCATAGTGCAGCAATATTCCATTACCTTCATTTATCACCATTTGTTTAGACATTCCCAATTTGTTTTAAAAAAACAAATTTATATTGATGCTTTCTTTTTTTCCCTATCATTGTTACCTTCAATATCCATCCTTTTCTTCCTTCCAGAGAGCCACTCCATGTAGCAAATAGTATTTTTTTGGGTTTGTTTTTCTTTTTGGAGGGCAATTGGGGTTGTGACTTGCCCAAGGTCACACTGCTAGTTTTTGTGTTAAATGTCTGAGGTCCGATTTGAACTTAGGTCCTCCTGACTCCAGGGCCAGTGCTCTATACACTGCGCCACCTAGCTGCCCTGCAAATAGTATTTTTAAAGACAAAAAAATGGGGAAAAATAATTAATACAGCTGACTGATATATTGAAAAAATCCAAAAATGTGCCATGGGTAACACCTATGGACCTCCTACTTCCATTCTTTCCTGTTTGATCTTTATAATTTTGTTTTCATTCACTTTCTATTTTTTTGGTGTATCATTGTTCTTTCAATTTATGTTAGAATTACTATGTATATTGTTTCTTTGTTCTGCTTACTTCACTCTCCATCAGTCTGTATAGTCCTTTCCATGTTTTTCTGCATTCATCACATTCATCATTTCTTATAGCACAGTAATAATCCACTATGTTTATGTACCACAATGTGTTTAGCCATCCCTCGATCTATGGGCATCTACTTTGTTTCAAATTCTTTGCTATCACAAAGAGTATTTCTATAAATAACTTGGAGTATATGTATGTATATATATATATATATATATATATATATATATATATATATATATAAAGTGGCTTTCTTGGGGTATAAGCTTAGTAATAGAGCCTCTGGATCAAAGTATATGAATTTTTTTACTTGCATAATTACAAATTGCTTTCTAAAACAATTATACCACTTCACAGCTTCACCAACAATACACCAGTGTGCCTATCTTTCCACAACCCCTCCAGCATTGACTGTGCCTTTTTTGTCATCTCTACCAATTTGCAAAGTGAGATGAAATTTTTTGCTTTACATTTCTCTTTTTATTAGTTACGTGGAGTATTTTTTTCATGTTACCTTGTGTTTCTAGGCCTAGCTCATTCTACTTATTACTTTTGGCACTCTGCTTCTGCCAAAACAGGAATTTCTCCACAAAGTCTTCTCTGCTTGTCTTTGCTTCTACTGCTTCTTATACCTCTAAAGTTCTTTTTCATCCTCCTCTGCCTCTCAAAATGCTTCCCATTTTTTAAGGCCTAGGGTAAATATTTTCTGCTCTCTGAAGCATTTCCCTGATTATTGTCCCCCAATCAAGTAGTACCATTTCTTCCTTTGCATCTTGGGAAGTACCGGGGGGTACCTCTTACATGCATATGCCATTTTGTATTTCTGTTATTTCTCTTAATCATAGAATCTTGTGCTAGATGATGCATAGCTTAAGGGCAGGGACCACTGCTGGTTTTTCTCCCTTTCTGTCTGGCCTAGCCTCTTAGAACATTGCCTAATAAATGTTTGGATCAATTGCATGAAGATCTTTATAATTCAAAGAAAGATTGTGGTTTTGGGGAAGAGCACAGTGGACATGACAGTGGCCATCGGTGGGGCAAACTCTCATGTTACTGTAAGATTTGTCGTTTATTGCCTTGGGTTGAATTCTGCCTAGAATATGGTGATTAGGTGGAGCACGATTGTTGATGTTAATGAGTATCTGTAAGCTACTGACCTTTCCTATGGAACAGTTTGTTGGAGTTAAATCTGCTTTCAGAGTGTTCACGTGTCACGGGTATAGGTCTTTTCTGAGTTCCAAGATAAACAGTTTTAGAAACATTTATTATGATTTGGAATTCTGTGACAATTATTGCTATTTTTAAAAAAATATACCAAGCGGTATTCTACTGGATATATGGACCACAATATTGTCCAGTGATCACAGTTAGAAGATCAGAATTTGGCGACTAAGCCCAAGTTAAGGTAGAATTATTCTTTGCAGAGAGGACCCAGAGTACGAGCCCATAATGATAAGAGAAGAGAGGTGAGTCTGCTTTTATTATGGAGGGATCCTGGCTGTAAGGACTAATGACAGGGGTGGGGAACCTGCAGCCTTGAGACCACATGTGGCCCTCTAGGTCCTCAAGTGCAGCCCAAATCTCTTGGATTCCATCAAAAGGCCACACTTGAGGACCTAGAGGGCCACATGTGACCCTGGTAATTAGAAGTCACAACTATACAACCTAAGTGTGAAGCTGGAAGTGATAGATACTACAGTTGTTGAGAAGGAAGTCCATCTGAGCAGAAGAACGGCTTGGAAGTAGATAGTCAGAAAAATTACTCAGAAGATCATCAGTTCTGACTCAGACAGGGAGGTGTTAGTTAAGCATAGCATGGATAAGCTCAGCTTAGCAATGGAACCATCCATTCAACAAGGAGACTGTTTGTCAAGAAGCTTTATGGAGAAATCATGAGACAGAGAGAGGACACTGAAGTCTGTAGTTCCAATACTGAGTTACGATGATGTGTTTTTAAAAAAATTAATTCTTTGGCCTTTTTGCTAAGTAAATGTTTTATGGTCTGAAAGTATTATTGTGAGCGACCGCTTTTGTGTAAGTAGAAGTTCCTGAACAAACGACATCTTTAGTAGGGGGAGGGCATTCCCTCGCAGCAATGTGCCCCATAGGACCCTGAGCATGGCCCTGTGGCGGTTCTTCTCTGACACTAAGATCTGCCAGTACAAGAGCCAGTTGGGGAGAGTGAGCCAAGCCAGGGAATGCAGGAGAGGTGTGGGTGGCCACCCCACACTCCCACTGCATAGCTGATGGGAAGGCGGCTTCAGAATTTGCTTGGCCTTCTCTTTAGCAAATGATTTGTTAGACTGAACTTGAGCAACAAAGAACAAAAGTCTACGTGCTGAACTCAATGGTGTCTGATGCAGATTAAGTCTCAGGCACAGTGGAGAGAGTGCTGGCTTTGGAGTCACAAAGATCTGGGTTCAAGTGTGGCCTTAGACACTTAGCTAGCTTGTGACCCTGGACTAGTCACTGAACCTGCTTGCCTCAGTTTCCTCATCTGTGAAGTCAGGATAATAACGGTACCTGCCTCCCAACATTGTGAAGATCAAATGGACTGATACATGTCAGGTGCTTAGCACAGCACTGGGCACATAGTAGGGGTCATGTAAGTGCTAGCTCTTCTTTCCCCCCACTTCCAATTCCTCCTTGTAGTTGTTGTTGTCATCTTTGGCGTAGGATCTACAGGGCAATGAGTGAAAAGAAAGCTGAGGTTGGAGCCATAAGACCTGAGTGTGGATTCTGGCATGGACACACACAAGTGTACAGAAACACTTTCCCTCTCTGGGTCTCAGTTTCCTCATCAGCAAAATGAGGAGGTTGGACTAAAGGACCTCTGACCTTTCACTTTTAGATCTAGGTTCCCATTATCCTTTACCAAACCCAGTGCTTCCTGATGGCTCCCTGACTCTTCCATGAATGGGTCTCGAGTGATCAGGAATTTGTCTGATGTTTCAGGAGTCAGTGACATTCAAGGATGTGGCCGTGGACTTCACCCAGGAGGAGTGGGGAAGGCTGGACCCTGCACAGAGGGCTCTGTACAGGGAGGTGATGCTGGAGAACTATGAGAACCTGGTCTCTCTGGGTAAGGATGACTTTCCCTTGGGATCTGAAAGTATTCATTTGGATGTCATTTCAATGTTGCTTGTTAAAGGTTGGGGCAGCGAAGAGTGTGCATATGTGTGTGTTCCTGGAATGCTTCATTGGAGTTTCAGATTTTTGTACTGGACGACTCAGTAGTTGGTATGGTGTTAGGGAGTTGACCATCCTTTGTGGTTGATCTCTCCCTGTTTCCAGGGGAAACCCCATAGCCCTGAGGCTGCTCTGCTGGTATGCCAGGTCAAAACCATTGCTAAGGCCCTAGTCCAGATGCCTGCAGACCTGAAGTTTCCTACTCTTTTAGAAGGGAGGGGGATAAATGAACCGGTGCTCTTTTTGCATCCCATTCAAATGTGTGATCCATTATCTTGGCCTTTGGGAATCCAGCATGTCCTGTAGACATCCTCAGTAGAGCCCTCACTCCAGGACATTCTGAGAGGCAGCTTGGCCCAGCTCATGGGAGTATAGGGCTGCAGGATGTCATCTGTTTCAGTGGAAGATTTTTCGAGATTGGCAGAATCAGATTTCTCGATGAGTTGAGTCCTTCTTCACCACCCTGTTTTCCCTGAAGATAATGGAATTTTGAATTGGCCCTCTGTCCCCAGAACTTTCCGTTTTCTTCCCTTCATGAATAGGACTTCCAGTTTCCAAACCACATGTTATCTCCCAGTTGGAGAGAGGTCACATGCCCTGGATGGCAGAAGGCGAAGTCTCAAGAGGCATTTGTCTGGGTGAGTGCGTGAGACCAGAGAGATGCATACACAAGGGCTCAGTTGCTTGGTTCAGTGGGGGCACCTTGGAAATGTTGGGCAGGGAGCTTTCCTCACTGAGAGGTCTGTGGGCAAATCTTGGGCTAATGTTGTGTGGATTCCCTTTTAGCCCACTTGACTAGCAACTCCCAATAAGCCAGCACAAGCCTGAGACCCACTTTGCCAGCAGTTGAGGGAAATGTGTCTTAGAATCTGACTGGTAATTACATGAGACAAAGAGAAAAACCAAACTGCTTCTTTTAATGCAACTGATTATACAAAGAAAAGAGATCAGTTTGTGAGGGTGAATTATCTAACTAGCTACAGGAATTAGAGAAGGACTGTGTCCTTGTTAGTCTAGTTAGCCCAATTGGGGGCACCAGACATTTGTGAGACAAGAGAAACAGGGAGAGTGTAAGTCTTTGGCCGGGCAGTCCTCCTTTGTAATGGCTAAGTCTTTGGGCCATTCAGGGAGGAAAGAAGACGCTAATGGGAACTAGCTGTACTAAGCTGGCTCTAGAGTTCATGCAAGGGTCACACATAGCAAAAATGACGAATGCACAACAAACCAGAATTCATTATGTCATCTCTTAGCAGACTTAGCTCTTACAAATCCACTTTTCTTAAAAACCGCTTTTAATACTTGCTACACACACACACACACACACACACACACACACACACACTCTTTCAGATTTACAAACCACTCTATGTTTTGTCACTTTATTTTCATAACAGCTCTGGGAGATTGGTGCTCTCACTGGCAGCTGTGCCAACAGGACGATTTTGCTACAGAGAGGTCTTTTCGTATAGTCTTCTTTGAGGGGTTTTGTGGCTCCACATCACTTCCCAAAGACTGAATTAGCTGAAGCAATGTTACGTCTGCTTTCATATGATAGTGCACCTGTTTCCCCACAGACCTGCCAACATTGGATTTCAGAATTATCTTGGTCAGGTTGATATATTTAAGGTGATAAAAGACACTTATTTTAATTTGAATTTTTCTAATTACTAGAGAATTTGAAATTTTCAGGTGATTTTTATTATCCTTTGAGGTATTTGATAAAATTTGTAAGATCTTATTTGGATACATCTACTGAGGCATAAATTTTGCTCTTGTGAATTCATATGAGTTTATTCTAGCTTTTGAATATCTTTTTTCAAAATTAGCACCTTAAAACATATTTTTCTTCTGTTCCTTCTAATCACTTTTCTTTTTTAAATATAAATTTTATTTTTATAGAAATTTAAAACAGCACAAAAGAGAAAGTAAGAAAATTGACCAAGTAAGATGAAGCAAAAACCAAAACCAAATAACTATAGGTGATTTTACATGTGTCTGTAAAACACTGTTATGAGCTAATTTGTAGCCTCTCCCACAAAGGGGAGCACATTGAATTTAACATGGCGGTACATTATCCTTGGTTTCCTGAACTGGTTTGCCCTTTTTTGTGTATTTGGCATAAATTAGTTCCCGTTATCATTATCTTTAACTACAAAGTTGTGGGGAGTATGTATGTTCTTCTTTGGAATTGGCTTTCTTTAGATCATGGTTCTGTACACATTTCTCTGGTTCCTTCATTTCTGTCATTTCTTACATGTGCTCCTTTAGGGGGGGCCCATTTCCTTTTTTCTTTGTACCTTCCAGCACATGGCATGCTTCCTAGCACAGGGCAGGTGCTTCATGAAATGAACTAAATGATTGCATAGTAATATTCCATTGCATTTTTCTACTCTCATTTGCCTAGCCATTCATTTATTTCCATTTGGTTTCAAGTTTTTGCTATTACAAATATTGTTATTAAGATCATTTTTGAATTTTTCCTCCTATTAGAATATTAATTTCATAAGAAGCATATATGGAAAACCTCCTCTCCTCCTATGCTTTCTTCCTTTCTTTTTTATTTGGGAGCATTGCTTTTTGTTGTGCAAAAGCTCTTCCTTTTTTAAAAAAAGCAATTGGGGTTAAGTAACTTGCTCAAGGTTACACGACCAGTTATTTTGTGTGGGTGCCAAGTATCTGAGGCCAGAACCGATCCCAGGTCTCCCAACGCTGGGGCCAGTGCTCTTACTCACTGCCCCAAATTTATTTTATTTTATTTTTTGCTTTTTGGAGGACAGGGCGATTGAGGTTAAGTGACTTGCCCAAGGCCACACATTGCCCAAGGTCACACAACTAGTAAGTGTTAAGTGTCTAAGGCCGGATTTGAACTCAGGTTCTCCTGACTTCAGCGCAGATGCTCTATTCACTGTACCACCTAGCTGCGCCTGCAAAAGCTCTTCCCATAATTAAACACCTTTATTTGCTCTCCTCTAGTTCCTTTCCTTTTTTTTTTTACTGGATATAAATATGGCAAACATCTACCATGGTGATAAAAGGCAGTTGTGTCCAATTATTTTGTGATTTTTTAAGTAGATGGATTGTTGATTCAATTTAGAATTTCTTGTGGTGTGTGAAGTGAGAATTGGTGTCTAATTCTGTTTTTAGTATTGTACTGCTCTCCTGTTTTCACAGCACAGCATCTTCAAGATAAGTGGGAGAGGCCACTCTTTTCAATAAGCATCTGCTAGTTCCTACAATGTAACCCTAATAGACACAGGGAGCAAAAAGACAATGACACAATTTCTGCCCTCTGAGAGCTTTCTGTTTGCTGAGTGGGGTTGTGGTGGTGGTGGTGATGGCAACATGTACAGAGACAGGTAAACACAAAGTATTACAAAATCCTTTCAATGTGGAGAGAGCATTATCCCAGGAGGTGATGAAGGTGATAGATGAGGGACCATTTTTATTGGCATTCTCTTCAATCATAAATGCAGGTGACAGACATGATTCTGAGACGGCTTTGCTGTATCAGCTGCCAAGGGCTCCAGGACACCAAAAAGGTGAAGAACCCCTAGAGGCTCTCAGTCCAGGGTTCTTCCCATCATCGCCTGCTGCTTCACTCCCTAAGTATCCTGGAACATAATTAGTTCTTGGTATTGGTAGTATGCTGCTGTCTCTTGGACTGTCTCGGGCTTCAATTTCCTCTTAACAGAGTTTGTCTTACCTTCTTTTTCCTTGCTGGAAGGCCCAGAAATCTAAACCTAAGGCATTTTGCATTCTCCCTCAGAGAGATGAGTGGCTATTGTTTTTTTTTTTTTTCTGATTTCTTTCAGATTCCCTTGGTCGTTATGCTAAGTGTGAAATCCAGGGCTCACCTCCAACACATGGCCTTCCTATGGGAGCTCCATTACAGCAAAGCCCACCAAAGGATGATCCCTGGTATTCCAAGACAGAAAAAACTGGGGAGTGGAATTTCAGGTTACAGAGACAGAAGGCTAAACAGGAGAAACAGTTCAGACAAGTGACAGTCACTCACAGAAGAGCTTTGAATAAGGTGAGTGTCCCTGAATGCAATACATTTGGAAGAAGTTTTAGTCTGGGATCAGTCTTTATTTTACAGCCAAAAGTTCCTACAAGAAAAAGTCTCCATAAATATGACATACCAGGAAAGAACATAAAACCCTTTCCGGACCTGATTAAGCGTAGTAGACTCTCCTTAGGGAGTAAGTTTTATAAGTATAATAAATGCAGGAAACCCTTCAGTTACCACTCAGACCTCATTCAGTTTCATAGACTCCATCCTGGAGAAAAGCTGTATGAATGTAATGAATGTGGCAAAACCTTCAGTAGAAGGTCATATCTTACTCAGCACCAGAGCATTCATACTGGAGAGAAGCCCCACAAATGTAATGCATGTGGGAAAGCCTTCAGTCGGTGGGGAAGCCTTACAGAACACCAGAGAATTCATACTGGAGAGAAACCCTATCAATGTAATGAGTGTGGAAAAGCCTTCAGCCAGAGGGGGCACCTGATTAAACATCAGAGGATTCACACAGGGGAGAAACCTTTTCAATGTAATGAATGTGGCAAAGCCTTCACTCAGAGAGGACATCTCATTGACCATCAGAGAACTCACACTGGAGAGAAGCCCTACCGGTGTAATGAATGTGGGAAAGCCTTCAGTACGTGTTCTTCCTTTATTAAGCATAAGAGAATCCACATTGTAGAGATGCCCCTTGCTCAGTGTGAGAAGGCCCTCAATCAGTGGGGAAGCCTTACTGAACATCAAAGGATTCATACGGGGTCAAAGCCCTTTGAGTGTGATGACTGTGGGAAAACATTTAGTCAGAGGGGAAACCTTAATAAACACAGGAGAATTCACACTGGAGAGAAACCCTTTGCATGCAATGAATGTGGGAGAGCCTTCAGTCAGAGTGGCCACCTTACTGAACATAAGCGAATTCATACTGGAGAAAAACCCTATCAGTGCAACGAATGTGGGAAAGCCTTTCGGCAAAACTCAAACCTTACACTGCATCAGAGAATTCATACTGGAGAGAAACCTTTTAAATGTAACGAATGTGGGAAAACCTTCAGCCATAGGACATCTCTTATTTATCATCAGAGAATTCATTCTGGAGAGAAGCCCTATGAATGTAATGAATGTGGCAAAGCCTTCAACCAGAGAGGAAAACTTACTGAGCATCAGAGAATTCATACTGGAGAGAAACCTTTTGAATGTAAGGAATGTGGGAAGGCCTTCAGTCACAGAGGGAACTTCACTGAACATAAAAGAATTCATACTGGAGAGAAACCATTTGTGTGTAATGAATGTGGGAAAGCCTTCAGTCACTGGTCATCCTCCATTTATCATCAGAGAATTCATAATGGAGAGAAGCAACATAAAAGCAGCAAACATGGAAAAGCCTTCGGTCACGGGGGCCATCCCCTTCCACAGCAGACAATTCAGCCTGGGGAGAAAGCCCCCAAATTGAACGAGTGTGGGAAAACTTCTAACACCAGCCAAACTCTCTGAAAGTATCAGGCCATTCATGCCAAATTGTAATGACCATGGAGATCCACTTGGGTCAGGTTCGTCTTACCACAGAGACTTCAGGCTGAAGGATCCCTTAAAGACTGTACATCTTCAAGGGTAAAGGTTTATGTAGGGAAAGTTTCCTAAAGATTTGTCATTTATCACAGAAGAGAGAGTCCAAATTGCAACATTTGGTGCATATTGTTTGGTGCTTTGAGAGGTAAAGACTGTCCTTGCTATGACGTCCCTCTCTGCTATCACTGAGGGGAGGCACATAGCCTAAGTGAGCTCAGCATGGGAGACTGATGCAGGATCTGAACCAGTCCCCAATCTGTGACATTACAACAAATCATTTGGGGTTCCTTTTTTATTCTAAACTCTATAACAGTAAACAAAACATACATGAACATAACAAAAATGAAAAGAAATATTCACAGATTAAATCATAAATTCCATTATTTAAAGTTTGGTAAGCATTTGACAATTCATATTAACTATAACAAGATGGCCACACAAACATCCCATTGGCTTCCTGGTCCCCTTCAGAACGCTTTTTTCTCTGGTGATTTTTGGTGTTATATTGTTGCTGCTATTACTTAGGTCTTTTTAGCCAATGTCTGTAGTGTTCTTTTCATTTTTCTTGATTTTATTCAATCTGCATCACTTCATTTAATCTTCCCATTGTTCATTGTAATCTTTACATTTGTCCTTTCTTGAGGCACACTGATATTCCATTACATTCACATGCCCAGATGTGTTTAACCATTCCCTCAACCATAAATACATGGGTTGTTTCCATTTTGGGGCTATTCGGATTAATGTCCCTATTAGTGTTTTTTATAGTCTTTTTTTCCTCCTTTTTCAGTAATGTCCTTAGGGTGTCATCTTAGAAGTAAAGTCAATGGGTCAAAGAATATTAACACTTTTGTAGCATTTGATGCTTGTTTTATATTGCTTTCCAGGAAGTTTGGACCAGTGTACATATCTATTATCATTGTAATCATGTGCCTATTGTGAATTTCACATTTCTATCAATGTTGAATTTTTATCATTTGATTGAACTATCTTTGCCAACTTAATGGGTCTAAAATAGTCTTTTGAAGTTGCTTAATTTATATTTCTCTGATTATTAGAGTTGGAACAAATTTTCAACCCAAATCATTATTATTTTGCAAAATAATTAATCTTTCAATTTTCAGAGTAAAGGAATAAAAGATGGTTGAAAAAATGACTGTTATTTTTTTTTCATCTGAGACAGTGACATACTTATTATGGATTAAATAGCTGGAATTTTTTGATATTCAAGTTAGTATTCCCTGGCTGTGGATAAGTCCGATTTCTGCCTCTTCTGCCCTGGGATTCAGTATAGAATCAAAGGAAGTCAGAGCTGGAAGGGAGGATTCCCCATGGTCTGTTATGAAGGTTCTTTACCTAGATTTCATGCAGGTGTTCTTGAAAATGTTTCAATCATTGTGTTTCAATAGCACTCATTTTCTTTTGTAATCTCGAATATTTTATGCATTTAAAAACATGGTTTTGAGAAGGGCTCCATTGTCTTCACCAGCCTTCCTGCCCTAGGGAGTCTAGAACATAAAAAAGGCCAAGATCCTCTGATCTAATTCATTGTCCGCCTTTGAGGTTTGAGGGTGTTGGGGAGAAGCAAAAAGAAGTGCTTTGGCTTTTGTCCCTTGTTGCCATAGTAGGTGGGGAATTCCAACCTGGACAGGTTGAGAGATCATAAAGGTCTATATCCCTTGGGCACAGTTGATTCTGAGAAGGAGATCTGGGAACAGGGCCTGGTGTTTCAGTCATGATCAGCAGATTCTCTGCACCAGCAGTTGGGAAGAAGTGAAGGCTAATTGAGGAACAAATTGACTGCCTGCTTCATGTCTTGGGTAGTGAGAGCTCTGGTCTCCTTCACACTGGTTCCAAATGACTGATGGCCCTCCCCATTCTTGTAAGCCTGAAGCAAATCCAGAATCAGAAACAAAGTCTTCTGTAATCCATTTGAAGTTCCTCTGAGTTCTCTCAAAACCCCTTCTGGATCTCACCTACATTTCTCTCCATGAACTACTGATGGGGTATAGGCCTAAGCCAAGACCTTTTCCCTTTACCCCCAAAGAATTTGAGTCCCATTTGTCCATAGGCCCTGGGAAACCCCCACCTTGAATTTCCTCCAAATTTTACCACTTAATCTGACCTTTTCATGCCCAAATCTGTTACCCTTAACCTAGCCTAGCCCTCCATTGTCTGTTACCTCTGGAGGCCTCCTACTTCTTCCCACCCTTGATCCCATGAAGATCCCATCCTCTTGGTTCCTGGAATCTGATCGATAGTCATCCCAGTTCCATCAAGATCCTTCTTAGACTCTTCCTCAAGATGTTCCCTAATCCTCTCCTCCAGTCACACCAGGCTGCTTGGCCACCCCTAGATCCCTCTCGCAGTCTTTATGTATATCAGATCCATCTTGCCTCCATGAAAGTGCTCAGATTCAGTCTAGCTCTGATTCAATCTAGCTAAAATTCAATTTGGCCCACTTGTCAATACAAGCATCACCAATGCTTAGGCTCCTTAGGAGTCTACCCAATATGGCAAATCTTTAATAAACTTTGTTTTTTGTTGACTGAAAGAGGACTTGTGTCAAATTCATTTGGACAGGACCAGGCATGTTTTTTTGGGCTCCCTAGCACCCCTAAACCCTAACATTTTAAACCCCAACAGTACTGCTTCCCATAATATTCCACCCACTTTTTAATCTCTCCTACACTAAACCACAATGGTTTGTCCTATCTGCAAATCGACATCTTCACCCAATTCACCCCACTAGCAAAGCCATAATCAAGATGGAAATCCTCTATCCT
>NW_027186289.1:3182995-3200528 GCF_028583685.1 Petaurus breviceps papuanus | reverse complement strand
AGGGGAGAGGAATGAGTTCTTGGCAAATAGTTTCATTTTCCCCCATAAAATATAAGGCAAGATTCTTAGCAGGGAGAGTGAGGGAGAAAGGAGAGCTATAAGAGATATGAAGAAGGATTAACATGTTTGGAAGAACCACTGTGGCAGGTGGGACAGTGAGCTAATTAGGGAGGATTTAAGGTTCTATAACATAAATTGGTATTGGAGCCAGTCAGTAGTTTCCTGATTTTCTCCACCTTTGTTCAGCAGCATGTGCACAGAAGCATTAGGCAAAATGATTAGCCCAATTTATTGGGTTGTATTGGGTTGACTTGTAAGGTTTTAAGTAAGACATGTAGCTATTGACTGACTTACTCTGTCTATATCTGGCCAAGTCTTTGTATTGACTCTAGAAATTCCAAAGCATCCATGGAATCTCACATGGGAAGCCAGTAGGGAAAGAGATTATTCCTCCTCCTGATCTACCTGGAGTCCATAAGGAGAGAACAAACAATGCCAGGAAGTTTATTAAGTAGATGGCTGAATAAAGTACTATGCAAACTCTGCCTGCTTGGCATACCTTTTGCCCAATAACTAGGAAATACCAACTTCTTGCTTCCCTCATCTCTCTCATTCAGCACCTCTCTATTTCTAACCCCAAAATTCCTCTTCTCTGGTAACATTTCCTCCCACTTGCCTTCATCTGTCTCCTGTGTACTTAGGAATTGCTTCATCTGTGTCCTCTTTACTCACCACCTGTTTGGACACTGATCTGTTGTTTAAAGACTCTCCTTCGACGTCTTCCCCATCTCCCTCCCCCTTCTTCTCCCCCTCCTTTTCATCTTGGCCCGTCTCCCATCATCTGCTGTAATGGTGCCTGCTGATTTGATGTTGCCCTAACCCCCAGCGCCATTAGAAGCCAGCATAGTCCTTGTTCTCACTCTCCCTTTCCCCCTCCAAGCTCTCCCTCTATAGTCACTCGCAGACCTTTCCACCTTGAAAGTGCATGGCATTCAATCATGCTTTCCCTTCACAATATCACCCCTGATATTTTCAGCTGTGCAGAAAGCCATCTTCCACCTTCACTAATAGCTGCAGGACCTGCCTTCACGTCTTTTTTCCCGAGCCATTTCTGGTGCCACCCTTGAGTTAGGAGTTTGGGCTGTGTGATTGTCATCACTTCTTCATCACAGCCATGTCTCCACTCTTCTTTGTCTCCCCAGAGACAAGGACACGCTGGAGACCTCATCATCACCTGGAAACTTTCTACCAGCAGGAAGCTGCTCTGAAATTTTCTCTTATCACAACCTTTTGCTTCCCTCTCCTAGCTCCATTTTACTCTTCGCGGACTTACTCTTTGCCTTCAGTATCATGTCTTTGCATATCTTTCCTTCTGCAGGATAAGCTGCCCCACAGACATCTCATCACCATGCAGACTGGCTCAGCCTTGGATGCTCAACACCTCCTCCGCTCCCCCAGCTGCTTGTCCCCTCTGTTGGGAAGGCTGGAGGGCAGAACAATAAAATCTTCCCCAGACTTTTATTTGTAGAGGGCTCACAGCTTTCCAGGTAATTTCACTTTCCATCAGCGGTTCTGCTTGGTTTCTGCTTCAGGAGACATCATGCTGACACAGCTAGTGTCCCTTGGTGTCCCTTCAACCTTCCTTTGTGTATTACCTCACCCCTTTGGGTTGTGAGGTCCTCGGGAGCAGGGACTGTCTCTCTTTCTTATGTGTACCCCCTGTCCTTAGCACAGTGTATGGCCTTTAGTAAGCACCTACTAAATGTATACTGAATTGAATTCTGCATGACCATGGATTCCTCAGGTCTTTTTCCTGTCCTTCAATAAATTATCTGCTTTTATTTCTCTTTCTTTCCTTCTTAAGCTTAAATCTATGGCTGTTAATTGTCCCCTCACCTTGAAGCAGTCATTCATTGAGTTCAGAAACAATCTATTAAGTGCCTTCTGTTTTCCAGGCACTAGACTGAGGCCTGGGAACACAAAAGCAAGAACAGGCCCTGTGCTTAAGGGGCTCACAGTCCAATTGGGGAGACACCATGCAAACAACTGTGTACAAAGAAGCTCTTTGTAGGAGGAATGCTGATAGCAGCAAAGGCAATGCACTGGAGTTAAGGGGAGTTGGCAAAGGTCCCTGTAGAAGACATGATTTTAGCTGAGACTTAAGGAAGCTGGGGAAGTCAGGAGATAGAGGTGAGGACAATGAGTGTTCTAGGTATGGTAAAGGCTTATTGGCAGGAAATGCACTATCTGGGGTGAAGAATAGCAAGCAGGTGAAGGTCACTGGATCAGAGAGCATGTGGAGATGAAGAAAGTGTCAGGAGACTGGAAAGGCAAGAAGGGATCAGATCATAAAGGACTTTCAGTGCTAACCAGAGGATGGAGATGATCAGACCTGGGCTTTAGAAAGACCAGTTTGACAGCTGAGTGAAGGATGAACTCAAGTGGGGAGAGACGTGAGGAAGAGAGCCCAGCAAATGGGCTATTGAAATAATCCAAGTATGAGATGTCTGGTGAGGACCTAGGAGAGATGCTATAAAGGTAAAATTGACAGGACTTGGCAACAGAGTGGATACGGAGGAGAGAGAGAGTGAGAAATCAAGGAAGATACCTGGGTTGTAGGCCAGGGGACTAAACATAATTAGAAAGTTCAGAAGAGGGAGGGTTTAGTGGGAAAGAATAATAATAATAGCGGTTATATAGAGATTTAAGGTTAACAAATCACTTTGTAATATTATCTCATTTGCGTTTTTTTTTTTTTTTTGCTTTTTTTGGAGGGGGGAAAGCAGGGCAATTGGGGTTAAGACTTGCTCAAGGTCACATGGCTAGTAAGTGTTAAGTGTCTGAGGCTGGATTTGAACTTGGGTCGTCCTGACTCCAGGGCTGATGCCCTATTCACTACACCATCTAGCCATACTGAGGCAGATAGGAATTAAATAATTTCTTAAGGTCACATAGCCAGTAAGTGTCTGAGGATGTCTTTGAACTCAGGTCTTTCTGACTCCTGGTCCAGTGCACCATCCACTGCTCAGTTCAGTTTTGAACATGTTGAGTTTAAGGTATGTATGGGACATCCAATTTTGGATGTCTGATTGAAAGTTGCAGAGGGAAGAGTAAAGGTCAGGAGATATCAGGACTGGACAAGTAGATTTGGAAATCATCAGTATAGAGAGGATAGTCTCCATGGAGACTAATGAGGTCACCAAGTAAAATAGTATGGCAGGAGAAGAGAAGAGGGCTCGAGACAGAGACCTGCAGAACACCCAATACTGGCAAATGTGACCCAGGCAAAGATCTGGTTAAGGGGACTGAGAAGGGTTAGTCAGAGAGATGGGAGGAGGACCAAGGTAGTGACATGGATGCCAGAGATAAGTGAGGATCAAGGAGCAGAAACAGGCGATGGCGTCACATGCTGCAGAGAATCCCTTGCTTTCTCATTCTTCTTTTGTTCCAATGCTACCATCTTCCTTTTATGTCTGCTTCCAAGGGCAAGGAGAGGGAGTCATAAAACCACATTGCTTAGGTGCACTACAAAATTCTGCTCTCTAACCTTCAGTGGACTCTCACTGTGGACTGCAGGTCTTGTATCCCTCTCAAATTGATTCCCTCCTGCACTTGATTGCTTGTTGTCCTTTGTTCTCGAAGAGGACCAAAATGGCATTACTATGCTAGAGTCAAGTTACAGTGTGTCTGATTGTGGCTGATCAGACCAACACAAGCTTGGAATGCCACAGGTCAGGCACAAATAGCTCGTGTGAACATTTGGGGTCAATGCTCCAAATTTGTTCCTCTTGCATTTTTTTTGAGTTGTTTCAATTCTGCTTTGCTCACAGAGCACAGCACCTCCTCTGATGAGGGAACAGCATGCTGAGTGGTCCTTGTGCCAGTGTCTCCCATGTCACACAATCACTTCCAAAGTTCTTGAGAGAGACCTTGAGAATGTCCCTGTATCACTTCTTCTGATCACCATGGGAACACTTGCCCTGTGGGAGTTCTCCATAAAACTTTTTGGCAAATATTGTAATGTTAAGGGAATTTGAAGGTCTTCCCTGTCCCTTAATAATCTGCTTTGAGCTCTGGCCCAGCCCACAGCTGAGTCACATGGAGCTCAGTGTGGGAGAAGTTTACCCAACAGAGCATGAGCAGATTACAAGAAGGGTAGAAGAGAGGGATCTGAAAGATAGAGGAGGCAGAGAGAGGCAGAGCAGCTAACATGGGTGAGAGAGGAGCATTTTGCCTAAGGGAGTTTGTTTGTGGGGAGACCTGATGGAGGGAAGGCTTGTGGATGGTGGTGCTCCCTGCATTGGTAATGTGTCCCAACTTTTTTATTACCGTGGTGGATTTAACTTTTTGGTATATGAATTAATATCCTGGTTTTGTCTTAGAAGAAGAGAGTCTATTATATCTTGTGATTCAAACTTGGAAATATGCCTGCATATTCACAGCAGCTGGTATGGGTAATTTCATTGGCAATATAAATGTACATTTTGCTTTTGAACAACATGGGCAGCCCATCAGAGTTGTGCTTTCTGAAATAGAGTTTGAATGCTTGGCAGTTAAGTTAGAGAAAGGACCTCAGTGCCTGGTGCCTTATCCTGCCCAGTGATCTTTAGAATCTTTCTAAGACAATTCAGATGGAAGCGATTCAGTTTCTTGGTGTGGCACTGGTAGATTGTCCAGGTTTCACAGGCATACAGCAGTGAGATCAGCATTTAATCTGTATTAGTCACATTTTCTCCACCATTTTCTTAAATCTAAAACATCAACAAACCCATAAAACTAGCCCTAAATTGTAGCATTTGTTGACTTCCAAGGTATAAATACACTGAAAATTTCACAATTGTCTCTGGCTTCAGCATTCACCTCTCCCCACTACCTCCACAATCAGACTTTGAAAAGAAATGGGTTTGGGGGTAAAGCTAATGAGATCAGATTGGGGCATGTTGAATTTGATATGCCTTTAGGACATCTAGTTTGAAATTAGGACTGGATGTGTAGATCTGGCAGACATCCAAAAAGAAATAATTACCCCCCTGGGGATTCACAAGATGATCAAATGAGAGGATATCAAGAGTAAAGAAGGGCCAGGACATAGCTTTGACAATAGTACATCCAAAGTTAGGGGAAGTAAAGGCAGCTGAGAAGGCCTGGTCAGAGAGATCCAACTAGGGGAAGGCAGTACTACAGAAATCCAGAGGAGGGAGTTTGCAAGATGAGAAGGTGGTTGAAAGTGTCAAATGCTTCAGAGAGTTGTAGAAACATAGACTCAGAAAATCCTTGTATTTGGTTCTCAAATGTTCTGCAAATCTTTGACAAACGTTTTGTTCTGTTATTTTTCCTCTTGTCTCTCTTTTTTCCCCAGCTTCATTCTGTAGTTCTTTTTCAGAGAATCTACCATTATAGACTGCCTGTCTTTTGGTCTGAATTTGCTAACCTCTGCATGGACATGCTGCTTTCTTCCTAGAGACCTCTAAGTTCTGTTCTTATTTTTTTTAATGTTTTCATTTCATTTGTTGATTGCTCTTTGGATCCTCTCTGGGGGTTCTTGAGTGCTCTGTTGGTGCTCTGGGAATCCTAAATGAATTCATTGAATACCTTCCTCTTCCTTAGGGGATTTTAAAAAATTCAGGTCTTTGTTGTCCATAGTCATTCATTGAGATGACTTTCCCCCCAGTATTTGTTCATTCCATCTTTTATGGACTTCCGTCTCTATGAATGCAGATTTATCCATCTTATCTTTATGGTTGAATATGTTTCTTTCTCTGAGACAGTGAAAGTGATCAGTTGGGACACAGCTATGGGGAAAGTTCAATGGATCATTGGAGTCAGTCTTTCTCTAACTTTCCTCTTTTGATGCTACTGGCCTGTCTGCAATTGATTTTCCTCAGTGCCCTTGCTGGCTTCTAGCAGTTGGTTGGGGAAGGGTTTGAAGAGGACGGCAGTGTTCCAGGGTGGTGCCCATGTTCAGGAGCAGTGGTGGCCTCATTGCTTTAGCCACTCTTGTCTTGGAGTTTCCTCAACCTGTGTGCCCAACACTGCTGAGCTCCCAGAAATCTTTGCCCCTGGGCCATTTTTGAGTGTTCTGGCTCTCATTCCTTCTCTTTGTTCCCTCTTTCCTCCTGGGTCCTATTCACAGTTGTAATCAGCGCTGTGTTTTTGTCTTCCTTCCTCCTCCCTTTTTTGTTCACCAGTCTTTAGAACCCTCCACATTTGACCCTTCCCCTTTAGATTCTCATGGGTAGTCTTTTACAAGTCCCGACATCACTTTTAATCCTTTGAGGAAACCAAGGAGTTAACCACAAAAGTCAGGCAAGGGTGAAATACCTCCCCCGCAGGCCTACAAGTTAACTCTATTCAGGGGTTGATTTAAATGATTGTGATGTACTGTTCATGTTTTCAGTGTTTGTTAATTTGCTTATGAATCTTTTGTGTTTTAATCATTCATTTTTATGGTGGAGAAAATAAATAACTATCCTAGACCTGATATCTACTTTGGACATCTGAGTCCTTTTCTCAAGGAAAACATTAATTCCTTTTGGACATAAGCCACATGGAAACCTAATGTTAATATATCTTCACTGGAATTCTAGTCTGGTTTGGGGGTATTAACCCATTAGATAGTGGGAGAAAAAGCCTGAATTTCCCTTCTTTGGGATCAGGTTGCCTCCAAAATGAATCCAGGTCCCAGATGTCCCAAAATGAATCAAGTGACCCCAGAACTGGATCCCTCATGTGAGAAGAGATCCCTTTGGGTCATGGGTGACATACCAAAATATTCATAGCAGTCTTTTTTGTGGCAGCAAAGGACTGGAAATCATGTGAGTATCCATTTAGATATGACTAATAGGATATGATTATGCAATAAGAAATGACAAATATAAGAAATTCAAACAAATGGGAAGGTTTGTATGAGTGAGTGCAGAACAAAGTATGCAGAGTTAGGACAATAATATGCACATTGATAAAAACTGCAAATAGAAAGGATAGGCAGCACTCAGTACTATCAAATGAAAAACTTTTTTGTTTTTTTTAAAAGCAGTTGGGGTTAAGTAACTTGCCCAAGGTTACATGGCCAGTTTTTTTGTGTGGGTGTTAAGTATCTGAGGCTGGAACCGATCCTGGGTCCTCCTGACTCTGGGGCCAGCGCTCTTACTCACTGCACCACCTAGCTGCCCCAAAATGTTTTAATATAATTGTTATTGATGCCTTTTGCTTTTGAATCACATTCACTTCACTTTATAATTTGTTTTATTATTGAGATTATTTTGATTATTGAGATTATTTTATTATATTGATGATATATTATTGAGATTATCTCTCTCTCAATGAAAAACAACAAGAAACAAAAGCAAATCCCTTATATGCATAGTCCCGCAAAAGCAATGTTTATGTTGGCTTGGTCCAGAAATAGCCATCTTTGTAGGCTCTGCGGGGGGCCACAGATGGTGCAGTAGAATGGGAAGGCAGAACAAGATATGACTTGAAAAGGAATCAGTAAAAGTTTGACCAGGATGAGAATATAGGGAAGGATAGGGGGTAGCTTGCCTTACATCAAGCATGAATTGACTTTGCAACTCCCATCTATTCTTCCTCTTCCTACTCTTTGGAATACAACAGATCACACCTATTCCATATTCTTGGAATCCCTTCAGATACTTGAGAATAATTGTTCTGTCACCCTTAAGTCTGTTCTTCCTCGGGCTAAACATCCCTAATCCCTTTGTTTGGTCCTGACATGGACTCAAGGACCTTGACCACCCTGGTTGTCCTCTTCTGGACATGCTCCTGCTGATTAATCTTCCTTTCTTATCCACCTTTCCAAAATGAGGCGCCAGATTTACCCACCATACTCCAGAGATAGTCTGTTCAGGGAGGAGTTTTGTGGGAGCTCATTCAGGATACTATGGCTCCCTTAAGAGCTAATTCAATTATTTCTTTGCTCTCCTTGTCAGATTAAGACTCTTTATTGCATTTGAAATACACCAAAATCTCTAGGACTTTTTTTTAACTCCAAAACTATCTATATAAACTATATCTATATCTTCTTCATAGTTTATAGTTTAATTTGGTGAAATCCAGACTGAATGTCCAAATCCAAACAATAACAATTAATGGGTTAGTGGAGACTGAAGGATTGGTCTTAGGTGGGATACTCTTTGGCCATAGTATTTAACATTTTTATTAACTGGGGAAGGAACAAACATTTTTTAAGCACATGTGATGTTCTATAATGATCTCCATTTTACAGATGAGGAAATTGAGGCAGACAGAAGTTAAATGATTAAATGTCTGAGGATGGTTTGAACTTAGGTCTTCCTGACTCCAGGCTTAAAGCCCTATCCACTGCCACACCTAGCCATGCTTATAAAACTTGTAGTTGAGAGGGATAGCTAATGTGATGCACAGCAAGGTCAATATCCCCAAAGATCTTGGTGAACATGAATGATGGACCATATGTGATAGGGTGAAATTAAACAGAGATTAATGTAGACAGGCATCATGGCACAGTGGACGGAAAGCTGGTTTAGGATTCAGGGAGACCTAAACTGAAGTTCTTCCCTTGACACATCCTGGCTGTGTGATACTGGGCAAGCTGCTTTGTGTCTTAGTGCCCCAGGCAATCCTCCAAGATTATAAATCACAGGGCAGGTGCCAATTTGTATTAATAAAGGCAATTCCTCACTAGTAATTCCTTATTCTGGGAAAATGACAGGCAAGAAAATGTCTTAAATTACAATGAATGTTCAGGGAGGCTGTCCAAGGCTGTACGTTTCATGTAGATCATAGTAAATGAGGATCATTGGAGGAAGGGGGGTGGTATGGGGGGTGCTCTTTTGTTTCTCCCACGTAGGTTATATGTGCCCACATGGGTCTGACTTTCAGGGAGGCAAGAATAGATATTTCAACCTCCTCCTCCTCTTCCCCTCCTTCAGGGAAATCTCTGATTCCTGCCAGGAGGAGAAACAGAAGGTTGGGCCAAGAGGCTAGTACTCTTTAGGGAGAGAGGGTCCTAGGGTAGAATTATATCTATCTGCTCCCCTAAATATTGTTAGTCTCATGTTAGTAATTTCTTGGAGAAGGAAATGGCAAACTACTTTAGTATCTTTGCCAACAAAACCCCAAACAGGATCATGAAGAGTCAGATATGACTGAAAAAACACCTGAAAAGTAATTTTTAGGTTTCAGGCTGCACCCCTGATCACTTCTTTAACAAGAAAGAAGTGCCCCAAGCTACATGTCCAGGGATTGACTTCTTTCCTACCAAATGTCAGATCCACAATGAATCCACACAGTGGATAGCAAATAAAGCCATATATCCAAGTTGATATCAAAGCAGAAATCAGAGAAAGTATACCTAGAAGAACATGTACCAGGCAATACAGAGTGAATGAACTCTCCTATAGGGAGTGAACTAACTCAGCTTAATGAAGAGAGAAAGTCTCAGATCTCACCCCAGGGGAAATTCCCCAAAGTATCTGAAACAGTAAGCTGGGGACATGGGTTTTATAGATATTGCCAGCTCCTCTACATGCCATTGTCTTCCCAGGGTCTTTGTCTCCCTTCAGGAATTTGAAGAGAAGTTAGAATGATGCATCTTCTTTCTCAGATGAGATAATACGTGTAAAGTTTTTACTATAATGCCTGGCACATAGTAGATGCTTGATAAATGATTATTTCCTTCTTTATTGGGCAGGTAGATGGTATAGTGAGTGGAGAAATAGGTTCAGAAAGATCTGAGTTCAAATGTGGCCTCAGATCTTTACTATCTATATGACCCTGGGCCAAGTTATTTAACTTCTGTCTGCCTCAGTTTCCTCAATTGTAAAATGAGAACAATAATAGCAGTTACCTCACAGCATTTTTGTGAAGTTCAGATGAGTTATTTGTGAAGAGCTTAGCACAATAGTAGACACCTAGAGGGGTTTAATAGATTCTTATTGTCTTCTATTTCCTGTTCTTTAAAGCTAGAAATCAGAGTAGCTCAGATCTCCCTTCTCTTCTGCTCTTGCTAACTTTGCCTGCTCTTCATGTAAGTACAGGATAGTAAATAATTCATCTCTACCAATGGAAAAAGAGACCCACGTAACTGACCCTTTGAGTCAAGGGTTGCACAGAAAACAAGACTTGGAGAGACATTATGGTCTTCTTCAAGTATTTCAATTGGTGCCATGTGCAAGAGGGATTAGACGGAGTCTATGTGTCTTCCAAGGAATGAATGAGGAAAAATTAAAGTTGAGCCTGATTGGCCATTCAAAGTTTCAGAAAATTGGATTGGTGTTGAAGGTAAGGAGAAACTTAAAAATGAATGATAAGCACCGCCCCTTGAAAGAAAGGAAGATCCTTAAAGGAAAGTGCTCAAAGAGGGTGTTGCAAATGGCATTCCAGTTTTCTGTGCATTGGACTAGATGATCTGGGATTCATGGGAGGGGAGTGACAGGGGCCTTCTACATGAATTCAGGCCCTGACTCCATTGTAGTTGCTTTTAATAGATCCCAGCTGCCCCTTTGCTGTGAAATTAGAGCTGGTCCAAATAGTCACAGGATGATTGGGGATCTGTTTTGACACTTCTAACTTAAGGCTTTCCAATGACTTTTTCTCTTTGACCAGAGCCTGGGGAGATATTGGGGACTGAGTCTTACTGGAGTCATTCAGTATGTGGACCTTTTTTCTGCCATGGACAACACTGTAATATCTCAGGATTTGTGGGTCACTGGTGATCAGCACAAAGGGGCTAACCGTCGGAAAACAGGCAACCAAGAAGGCAGAGGTATGCAGCAGCCAGCGCTTAAGTGTCAATATATGCATAAGTTCTGTCAAGATGGAGTTGAGTAAGTAAAAAGTGACAAACATGCTCACCAGCAGTAGGATCCTTTGGGTGGCTTTGGTCTCAGGGAAGGACCTCTGGGCAAAGCTGTCAGTGTGAACCTGCTGAACTCTCTTGTGGTGCTTGTACAGGAGATAAACCTTGTAGCCAGTGGTAAGGCTAATGAAGATCATACACACAGCATCAGGGAAGGAGAACAGAAGTGCATGGAGTGAGGCACTGATATGGGTAGTGACATTAATGGAGCAGTATAGATACTCTTTTGTATCTGACATGTTTCCAGTGTCTCTTGATGCTTAAGTTTCTCAAGAACAGGAATATTTTGCAGCATGTGGAAAACCCAGCAGAGGAGAACAGAGGGCATAATGTATCTGGGAACTCTGGCTTTAAGCTTTATCCATCTGGGGTTGTGGGGACTGATGATGATGGCTTGAAAACCACTCAGGATGCAGGTTATGCTGAGACAAAGCCCACGAGCTACTCTTTGAAGGTAGAAGACAATTTTACAGCCAATGTCATCCAGAACATTCTTCATACCCAAAGCTGCCAAGCCCTGAACAAAGCCCCTGGAGAGAAGCACCAAGGAGTTGGCCAAAGCCAGCTGAGTGAGAATCAGATCTATGGGCCTCAGTCTCTGGCCAGTGAAGAAAAGGAAGCTGAAGAGATAAATTAGGAAGAAGTTTCCCTGAACTCCAATTCCTGTCTGGAAGAAGAAGGCAATCCCCAAGAGTATGTCCATAGGAATCATGTTCTTGGTGTCCTCAGCAGATGAATTTCAGTCTGAGCCTGAGGAATTCTGGAGAGAAACACAAGGACTTTATGCCATCCCTACATGTTTGTCACTCATTCTCACCTGAAAGGGACTCATGAAATGGCTCCTTCCATCCCACAGACAGATACCAACTAATTCAGCAATTTCTGTACTGTGGCTTGGTCTGCTTGTGTTATTTAATGACTCCTTTCATTTATGTATTGTTGTATTAGTGCATTCTTTCTTTTTTAGCTAAGGTTAGTAGGCTAAGCTTTCCTGGTGTTGTTTGTACTAAAAATCAAGAGAAAGTAGTTAACCTTTTATTCTAGGCTTAGCTTTTGGCTCTCCCTGAGCTCAGTTGAGGAAACTTGCCTTACGGA
This sequence comes from Petaurus breviceps papuanus, assembly GCF_028583685.1. Taxonomy (NCBI): domain Eukaryota; kingdom Metazoa; phylum Chordata; class Mammalia; order Diprotodontia; family Petauridae; genus Petaurus; species Petaurus breviceps. The sequence continues at coordinate 3,188,575 of NW_027186289.1, read as the reverse complement.
TTGTTAGCTATTCTGGTTTAGTCAAACCTCCTACCTGACACTTTTCTCAGAGCTGATTTTGGCTCATTCTGAATGTAAAGTCCATAAATCCCACAGATTTTTTCTAGGCACACTCCCTTTCCTTCTAGACACACTTGATTCATGCCTCCCTTCTATTCTGAGGAAATATTGTTTTGGATCCCAGGTGTAAGATTTCATATTTAATTTCATCTTATTACATTCAACTCAATGATTCTGAAAAGAGCTTGACAGGCTAGAGCATTGGGATGAATTAAATAAAGTGAAACTTAATAGGAAAAAATGTGGAGCATCTGGGGAATCCCTTCTTACATAGACCTTCCCCACCCAAAGCTACCTAATATTCATGGGAAAGTGGGTAGGTGTCAATATCCACAGAAGAACATGGCTCATGCATCTCCCCTAGAGTGGTTACTTTTACAAACCATCCCAAGGGCAGATTCATGTTAAAATGATATTTTATCCAATGGCATGAAAGATGAAATACAAAGAAGTGATTTCTGCTTCTCCTTATATGCACACCACATTGAGCACATTGAGTACACTCTTCCACAGGTCATAATAAGGAGGAAAGCGCGCGCGCACACACACACACACACACACACACACACACACACACAGAACATGGTGTCTAGGGAATGCATATGAAAGACTAGGAAACAATTGTGGAGGGTACACATGGAGGCAACTGACTTGGCCAGAAAAGATTCATTTAAAAGCTCATATCATAATCCTCTGTGGCCAAGGAACAGTATGGAAGGGCTCCCTTTTACTGTTAGGTCTGTAGGAATTGTTAGGTCCTCTGGTGGGGGGCCAGTCATCATGCTGTTAGCTGATAGACCTGGTGGGTGTCACACCTCTGCTCTCCTCTGGGGGCTTTTTCTTTGGTGAGGGGCATCTCTTTGCATTTCCATTGCCTTTGTGGGGATACTCCTCTGTTGGTCTTTGGAGTCACTGCTCCTTTCTGCTGCTAGCTCTTAGGTTTCATTTCTGTAGGGATATCTGATGATCTTCTAGGATCTCAACTGCTAAAGGTCAATGACTGGAAAGCCTCGTTCTGACCGGAGCAAGATGGCATTACTTTTATGAAAGAGGTACTGGGATGATGAGACATCATACCTAGATAGGGGCTGCCAGAGAAAAGTCAGCTGTAGCTTGCCGTGCTGAGACCATCTATTCTCATGACTGCTGGGATCTGGTATTCATTCACTGTGCTTTCGTTGCCATTCAGTCACGTCTGACTCTTTGTGACCCCATATGGTTCTCTTGGCAAAGATGCTGGAGTGGTTTGCCATTTCCTTCTTCAGTGAATTCAGTAAACAGATGTTAAATGACTTGCCCAGGGTCACACAGCTAGTGAGTGTTTGAGGCCAGATTTGAATTCAGATCTTCTTGTTTCCAGGTCCTTCACTCTATCCATTGATAGCTGCTTCACTATCTGATGTAGGGCAAGAAAATTCCTTGTAACTCCCACTTTAATTCCTAAGGAGAGTCCTATGCCCTAGAATCAGGTGTCACAGTTGATAGAGCTGTGTCTGGAGGCAGGAAGATCTGAGTTGAAATCCAACTTCAGACACTTACTAGCTATGTGACCCTGGGCAAGTCACTTAATCTCCATCTGCCTCAGTTTCCTCAGTTGCAAAATGAGGATAATAACAGCACCTGCCTTTCAGGGTAGTTGTGAGAAAAAGTGATACAATATTTACAAAGTGCTTAGCATAGTTCCTGGAACACAGAAGATGCTTAATCCTTCCCTCCCTCCCTCCTTCCTTCCTTCTTCTCTTTCCTTTCTGGAAACCCATTTGGGTAACTGTCAAGGACAAAATCACAAGACAAGAGTTGTTTGGTGGTTGGCGTACTTGAAGGGCAACTTTGTCCCTAGATCCTTTACAATTCGCAAGCCAATATGAGTGCGGGTCCTTCTAAAGTAAAGATTCAGAGGGAGAAGACCAGCTTTCAAGGTCATTATACAATAGTTCTGTCCTGTGAGGCAGGGTAAGAACAAAAACAAGGTGAGAGGTCAAGGTCACTGTTCCCCCCTTGGCCCCCATGAATTCCTTTGTCTTTTGTAAGTCTACCAGAAACCAAGCTCCTGCTGCCGTTCTTTCTTCTGAACAGTACAAAACCTGTCCCCAAGAAATGTAAAAAATTAACTTGACAAGCAAAAGATATGATTGGTATAGCTATGTAAGAGTTTATCTGAAAAAGATCTGATATTTTTATGTATGGGACTTCAATACGAGTCATTAGTGTGATGTGTCAATCAAGAAAGTTAATGGAGATGATTCTGGGAAGATGGCAGAGTAGGTCAGAAAATTCCAAGGTCTCTAGATTTCCCCCACAAACAAGACAATACAGAGCTTCAGTGTAAATGTACAGTGGTAAAAATAAACAAGGATAAGGGTAGAACAGCCTCCTGGGACAACAGGAAAAGATTGGAAGAAAACCTCTGAAGTGTAAACACCTCCAGGCTAGTTCCATGAAACAGCAAGCACTGAACCCTGGGGTTACCTGCATTGGGAGGTAGCCTTGGTCACAGCCACAGGAATTTCCCCTCCTGGACAGTGTAGGGAGTTGGGCATCTGAGCAGAAGAAGATTGAGGAAGCCTCTGCTGAAGGGATTTCAGGCCCAGCTGTGCTGAGACTCAGCCCTGGACAAGAATGAACAAGAAGCCCATGAGTAGGTGAGTGCAGAAGCAGTGGGGCAGGGATGCTGCTGGCTGTGGGCACTTACAGGAGAGTGGTTTTGGTTCCAGGCTAGAGGAGAAAGCTGAATGAGGACCTGAGGACAAAGGTACCATCCCCCATGCCAGAGAACTGGAAGTGATTACAAGAAGTTTCTATAAATAAAAATAAAGATTAGGCAAAGGAGAAAGAGCCCAACCATAGAAAGTTACTATGGAAATAGAGAAGACCGGGGTTCATCTTTAGAGGAAGATACTGAAGTAAAAAAGTGATTCCTACCACAAAACATAATGCCAAATGGTCACCTGCCCCAAAAGAATTCATAGAACTAAAAAAAGACTTGAAAAATCAAATGAGAGAGCCTGGTGAAAAAAAAATAACAATAATCCAAGAAAAATTATAAGGTTATTAAAAGAAAGTTAACCAACTAGAAAAGGGGGTCAAAATCACTCCTTGAAAATCTCATTTGGGCAACAGGAAGCTAGTGAAGCTATAAGAGACCAAGAAATAATAAAACAAAATGGAAAGAATGAAAAAATAGAGAACAATTTGAAACATCTAATAAGAAAAACATGTGATCTGGAGAAACAGATCAAGAAGAGAAATGTAAGAAGAATTAGACTACCTGAAAGCTGTGATCAAAGAAAGAATCTTCCTACAATAATATAAGAGATAATTAAAGAAAATTCTCCCGAAGCATTAGAAGAAAGGAAAGTAGAAATAGAAAACATTGCTTGATAACCATCTGAAAGAGATCCTATGAGGAAAACCTAGAGGAATATCAGTCACATTGTGAAACCTTTAGCTCAAGGAGAAAACAATGAGAAACAAGGAAAAAGATTCAGATATGGCGGAGCCAGAATCAGACTCACGCAAGACCTACCAGCAGCTACATGAAAAGACTGTAGATGGTGGAACACTGTATATCAAAGCGAAAAGAATTGGGGTTGTGGCCAAAAATATCATGTCCAGCAAAGATAAGCATCATCCTGAATGGAAAAAAAAGGATATTAGATGAATCACCAGACTTGCAGGATTTTATTGCAAAAAGACCTGAACTCAATAGAAAATTTGACATACAAGATCCAAGACAAATATAAGATAAACATCAAAGACAAGGGACTCAATAAGGACAGACTGTTTACTTTTCATTCAAGGAAATATAAACTGTATGTCTAAGAATATAATTAGTAATTGGTTAGTTCAAAAGAAAAATCGGGGTAGAGCAGAGGATGATGTGATTCTAAAAAGTAATACCATCTAGGCAAGGGTAAAAAGAGTAATTATACAAATGAGGTGCGAGAGGAAGAGCTGGCACAGAGGGATTAGATGGCAGAGGAGGGCTGGTAGATCTGGAAACCTACTCTCATTGGGAATGTGTTAAAGGAGGAACAATGCACATATATTCAGAAGAGTATAAAAATCTTCTAAATTCAGAAAGAAAATAAAAAACTAAGGGGATGTGGAGGAAAAGATAAGGAAGGGACTTTTAGAAGGAACTCTACTTACGTCAAATCTAGGTTAAAGAGAACAATATGTACATTTAGAAGGGAAAAAAAATCTAAATTTATTAAAGTAAGAGGATGAAGGAATAGGACAGGGAGGGCAATGGGAATAGAATAAAGAGGGAACAACATACATATTTGGAAGTCTATAAATGTCATCTAAATTAAAATAGTAGCAAGAGTGTAAGGGAGAGAGAATGAGGGATGGACCCTTGAAGGGGCAGTAGGTTAAGTAATAGGAGGGAGAGGTAGTGGGTAAAAGTAAAGCAGAGGAGTCAGGAGGGATAGGAAATAAAATATACAGAAACATAAAGATCTAGAGAAGAATTTATTAGGGAAAAAAGCAGGGGAAGTAATTATGATCTCAGACAAAGTTAAAGCTAAAACAGATTTAATCAAAAGAGAAAAATAGGGAAAGTATACTATATGTCAGTCATATTACTCAATATTGTTTTAGACTTAAAAATAACTAGACGTTATGAGGTTGGCCCATCCCTGTGGTGTAGTTATGGCCCTGGCCACCTGTGTGCAGCATTGTGACCATAGCTCCCAGCACCTGCTGTTTCATCACTTACCTGTTTCCACAGGACTTTGAGGTGGGTAAAAATAGTCAAATTGTATGGGTGATGTCTTTTGATTTGTGTGTCAATTGGATTTAAGTGGGACAGAGTTGCATGAAGTCATCAGCCTCACTCTCTCCTCCAGAGTTATCACAGTCCAGTGGCAGGATGGAGTCAAGACAATGGGTTATGGCTGAAGATGATGAACACATCGGGGAATGTATACATGAAAAACCTGTGTGTTTGTTCCAAGACTGATGCAGGGAGAGACACTATTCTACAATCAGAATTCTTCCCCCAATTTTGCCTCTGTTCATAGTATTTCCAGAACAAGTTCAACTTGGGGAAGGGAGAGCGTTCTCTTGGCTCTCTTTTACAGGCCAACACCAAGGTGGCTGTCTCAGTAGAATATATCCTATAGGAACTGATAATAGGAAAATGCCATTAACATTATAAACACATACTTCCTCCCCTATAAGCTCATGGCTTTGTGTAGGGTGCTCTCTGGCCAACCACCTCCACTGGATCTAAAATTCCCAAAAGCTCGATAGATATGCAGACAAGAAGCTTCTGGTCCATCATGGAGACACACTGAATTTTATTTCATACTCATTAATTTTCCTGATAAGATTATATGTAGTATATTGAATACCTGTGAGGTAATGGGAAGGTTGTGACCTTTCTGGCCCTCAGTTTCCTCCTCTGTTAAAGGTAACAGCAAAAATTAAATGCACTCTGAGATTCTTCCTTATTTGAAATCTATGATTCTATGAGTTGATAACTTTCACACCAAATTATGCAAAAACAGAACT
>NW_027186289.1:3096714-3152995 GCF_028583685.1 Petaurus breviceps papuanus | reverse complement strand
CATTTAACCATTCTCCTGCCTTATCTAAAGAGAAAAGTGTTGTGTATGAGGATGCAACTGAAAGTTAATTTCATTTGACACTAAGGCAGATTTGGAACATATAAAGATCTGAAAAACTTCAGGCATAAAGGCTTTTTAACTCTTACAGGATAGAGATTGGCACCCATTAACTTTGTTCAGCACCTGTGATGGGGGGAAACGGGATCCCAAAAGGTTCAGCAGATATTCTGATCTTATCTAAGACCAGAAAACCTGCAATAGCGTCTGGAAAGAATTCAAGGTCTCAGGCTTAATTGGAGTGAGAGTTGTAGAAGTTTATTGTTACACTTCCATGAGAAGCAGGCAAGAGTCCTTTAGGGGACCTGCGAGTGAGAGGGGCACAGGCTTTTACTTTTAAAGGGTAAGGCTGCCATTGTCTGGGCTGACCGGAGGGAAGGGACCTCAGTGCACAGATAGTTTAGATAAGATTTGGGCCAGGCCGGAGGAGACAGGAGGGATTAAGTAAGAACAAAGGAGTCCCAAGGGGTTGCCTAGGCCTAGTGCTGATAGGGGGAAGGGGCAGAGTCGGAGGTTGGGAAAGGAATTTTACAGATAACGATTTTACAATACAAATTGCAGTTACAATTTCACAGACTGGTTTCACAAGTTGGTTTCACAAATTGACCCAGACCCCAGGTACCCCATCAATATCACCCCATGATGTCATTGGTCCCTTTGGAAAAGGACAAATAACAACAAGGTGGGGGAGGGGCATGAGGGACTCTAGTTCCTCCCTAAGCCAGTTTCCTAAATTCCATTTCAAGGAAAGAATACTATGCATTATGTTGAGAGCTGTCCATCTTTGCTTCCTTGTATGTTTTTCTTTTTTCTCTGTTTTGCACTTTCTACTTTGTTCTTCCCACCCCTCCCCCCCGCCCCAAGGCTACAATTAAGCATGCATGTACTTAGATATAGACATACATACACACATATGTAAATAAACATACATATATAGACATATACTTTTCCTAACAAATTCTACTCCTGATCTTTGTTTTAATATATCTGTGTATCTCTCATTTCTTATCCCTCCTCACTCCTCTTAGATATATATGTATTGTTCCCTCTTGAATCCATTCCCAATGAAACTAGGTTTCCAGACTAATAGCCCTCGTCCCCTATATGATTCCTCTGTCTGGGCTCTTTCTCAAGCACGTCCTTTGCATAAGTGAAGTACTCTTTTTTTGCTGTTCCTAAATGTTTTACATTTTAAGGTATAGCATACTCAAGTGTGCCCCGATCCTTCTTATGAACTATCCAATTACTAAGCACAGAATGAGACATACATTTTACACTTTGCTTACATCAAACAGTCTGCCCTTATTTTTTCAATTAGTCTTTGGTATGTACCTTATGCTTCTCTTGGCTCTTGTATGTGAAATCTTCTAGTAAGTTCAAATTAAAAAATAAATAAATTCCTGAAAGTCTAATGGTTCATTATATGTCCATTTTTTTTTTTTTAAATTCAGGATTACGTTTAGCTTTGCTGAGTATGACATTTTCAGTTGGAATCTCAGTTCCTTTGCTCTTTGATATATAGTGTTCCAAGGGTGTTTTGGAATTTGATTACAATTTTCCTGTGGGTTTTCTTTACGGGATCTCTTTCAGGTGATGATGAATTGATTTTTGCTATCTTTACTTTTCCCTCTTTTTCTAATACTTCAAGACAATTTTCTTTAATTATTTCTTGTTTTATTGTATCAAGATTCTTTTTTCCATCATACCTTTCAGTCTGAGTATGCACTTATTTTCTTTTCTTGATCTGTTCTCCAGAACAGTTGTTTTTCTTATGTTATTCCACATTTTCTTCTATTCTTTTCCTTCCTCATATTATTTTATTATTCCTTGATCTCTTATAATTTTGCCATCTTCCCAGAATCCTTTACCACCTCCATTCCCAATTTCCAACTGATCAAGTTGTCCTCACTCTCATGATGCTGCTAACTCTATGACTTATTGTACCATTTGCCTTTTCTCCCCAGTTCTGTTCTTTGTTCTATGTTTATAGAAAGAAGCTGTGCCTCCTCTTCAGGGACATTGGATTAACTCAGGTAGACATTTGACCTAGTTTGTTAACAGGTTCATGCTTGCTAATGAACTGATAAAGTTTTCTGTTGAGACAATTGGTGATGGCAATGAGATCAAAGAAGAGAGGCCAGTTCTGAACCAACCCCTCACCCTTTGCAACCCTTTCCTTGAGCTCTCCTGGGTGAGATATTTTTCACCTTGATGGGTTGGAGTGTGCTTCTATTGGAGAAGTGTAAGTGGAGTTCTGGCTCTTCCTTTAACCTCAAATTCCATCGTTTTTACTCTGAACTAAAGATAGGGACTCTGTTGGGAATAGCTGGAGCCTTTTGTCTATGTCTGTCTTGGGTTGTTATTAGTGTTTAGTTTGATAATTTAGAAAGAATTGGTGATATGCCCCTCCCCCCAAGTCCTTTGCGTGCTTCTAAAATCTTGGAGAATATTTTTGGTTTCCCAAGGAGAGCACCTAGGCCTACCTAGAGGAAGGTCTAAGGTCTTGGTTTTTACTTGAAGAATTTAGAGCCTTGTTTTAAGACTTTAGAGGAGTTGTTTTTGGTTCCTGAGAGGCCCTAGGTCTACTCAGTGGAAGGTTTACATTCTTGAATTTAAAAATTTGGAGGATTCTTGGTCTTCCTGCAGAGCCCCTGGATCAACCAGGGGAAGGTGTTTTTTTCTTCCCAGAGAGCTCTTTGCTTAAATCTAGAGAAACTTGGAGAAAGGGTAATTAAAATATATAGAGAAAAGTCTCAGAATTAGTCTGACAAAGGATCTCATACACATTAACTTCTGAGGAACTTCATGTGTTATTCCTCTGTGTTTATAGCATGGTCCTTATTAGACTTTCTTTTTTTTTTCCAGGTAATTCTCTCTTTTTTAAAAAATTAATTTGTTTGTTTACTTTTAGTTTACAAGATTTAATTCCACAATTCCTTGATTTTCACATTTTCCCCCCTTCCTCCCCCTCCCCCCCACCATGGTGTCATACAGTCAAGTATAGGATTTGTAAATACATTCACATTATACATTAGTCATGTTATAAAGGCGGATTGTATCAGATGGAATGATAAATAGGACATAAAACCAAAGAAGAAAAGAAAAAATCAGGTAGTTTGCTTCAATCTGGATATAAACTCAGTTCTTTCTAGTTCTTTCTCTGGATGCACACATTTCTCTCCATCATGAGTCTTTTGGGATTGACTTATATCACTGCATTGCTGAGAAGAGTCCAGTCTATCAAAGTTGGTCACCACACATACATTGTGTCTGTAATTATGTACAAATTTCTCCTGGTTCTACTCTTCTCACTCAGCATCAGTTCATATAAGCCTTTCCAGGTAAATATGAAGACTGTCTGCTCTTTGTTTCTTATAGCACAATAGTAGTCCATAACATGCATATACCACAACTTGTTCACCCATTCCCCAATTGATAGGCACTCTCTTAATTTCCAGTTCTTTGCCACCACAAAAAAAAAGCTGCTATAAAGATTTTTGTACATATGGGTCTTCCTCCCACTAGTATTATCTCTTTGGGATATAACCCTAGGAGTGGTATTACTGGGTCAAAGGGTATGAAATTATTTATAGCCCTTTGGGCATAATTCCAGATTGTTCTCCAGAAAGGCTGGATCAGTTCACAACTCCACTGGCAATGTATTAGTGTTCCAATTTGCCCACATCCTCTCCAGCATTTGTCATTTTCCTGTTTTGTCATCTTAGCCAATCTGACTGGTGAGATGTGGTACCTCAGAGTTGTTTTGGTTTGCATTTCTCTAATCAATAGTGAATTAGAGCATTTCTTCATGTGCTTATAGATAGCTTTAATTTCTTTCTCTGAAAGTTGCCTGTTCATATCCTTTGACCATTTATCAATTGGGGAATGACTTATATTCTTATAGATTTGACTCAGTTCTCTGTATATTTTAGAAATCAGTCCTTTGTCAGAGAGATAGATTGTAAAAATTCTTTCCCAATTTCCCACCTCCCTCTTAATCTTGGTTACATTGGCTTTGTTTATACAGAAGCTTTTCGATTTCATGTAGTCAAAATTATCTATTTTGCATTTTATAATGTTCTCTAATTTTTGCTTAGTCATAAAGTCTTTCCCTTTCCACAAATCTGATAGGTAAACTATTCCTTGTTTTCCAAGACTGCATACAGTATCAACCTTTATACCTAGATTATGCACCCATTTAGACTTGATTTTGGTATATGGTGTTAGATAATGGTCTATGCCCAGTTTCTGCCATACTATATTCCACTTTTCCCGGAAGTTTTTGTCAAATAGTGAATTCTTATCCCAAAAACTGGGGTCTTGGGGTTTATCAAACAATAGATTACTATAGTCGTTGACTTCTGAATCTTGTGTGCCTAATCTATTCCATTGATCCACTCCTCTATTCCTTAGCCAGTACCAAGTAGTTTTGATGACAGATGCTTTATAATACTGATTGAAATCTGGTGTAGCTAGTCCACCTTCCCTAGCATTTCTTTTCATTAATTCTCTTGATATTCTGGACCGTTTATTCTTCCAAATGAATTTTGTTACTATTTTTTCTAGCTCTATAAAGTAGTTTTTTTTGTAAATTAATTGGTATGGTACTAAATATATAATTTAATCTAGGTAAAATTGTCATATTTATTATATTAGCTCGATCCAGCCATGAGCAATTGATATTTTTCCAATTAGTTAGATCTGACTTTATTTGTGTGAAAAGTGTTTTGTAGTTGTGGTCATATAGGTCCTGGGTTTGTTTTGGCAAGTAGATTCCCAAATATTTTATAATGTCTACAGTAACTTTAAATGGGATTTCTCTTTCTGTTGAATTTCATTGGAAATATGTAGGAATGCCGAGGATTTATGTGGGTTTATTTTATATCCTGCAACTTTGCCAAATTTATTTATTGTCTCAAGTAGTTTTTGACTTGATTCTCTAAATATATCATCATATCATCTGCAAAGAGTGACAGCTTGGTCTCTTCTTTGCCTAATTTGATTCCTTTGATTTCTCTTTCTTCTCTAATTGTTACTGCTAACATTTCTAGTACCAGATTGAATAAGAGGGGTGATAGTGGACACCCTTGTTTCACCCCTGATCTTATTGGAAATGCTGCTAGCTTCTCCCTATTACATATAATACTTGCTGATAGCTTTAAATAGATGCTGCCTATTATTTTAAGGAAGGTCCCATTTATTCCTATATTTTCTAGTATTTTTAATAGGAATGGATGTTGTATTTTGTCAAAAGCCTTTTCTGCATCTATTGAGATGATCATGTGGTTTCTGCTAGTTTTATTGTTGATATGATCAATTATACTGATGGTTTTCCTAATATTCAATCATCCTTGCATTCGTGGAACAAATCCTACCTGATCAAAGTGTATTATTCTTGAGATAAGTTGCTGTAGTCTTTTTGCTAATATTTTATTTAAAATTTTTGCATCTATATTCATGAGCGAGGTTGATCTATAATTTTCTTTATCTGTTTTATCTCTTCCTGATTTAGGTATCAGTACCATATTTGTGTCATAAAAAGAATTTGGTAGGACTCCTTCTTCACTAATTTTCCAGAATAGTTTGTAGAGTATTGGAATCAATTGTTCTTTAAATGTTTGATAGAATTCACTAGTGAATCCATCTGGCCCTGGAGATTTTTTCTTAGGGAGTTGACTGATAGCTTGTTCAATTTCTTTTTCTGATATGGGGTTATTTAAGTAATTTACTTCCTCTTCAGTTAATCTGGGCATGTTGTATTTTTGTAAATATTCATCCATTCCCTAAGATTGTCAAATTTATATGCATACAATGGGGAAAATAATCCCTAATTATTGTTTTGATTTCCTCTTCATTGGAGATAGATTCACCCTTTTTATTTGTGATACTCATAATTTGGTTTTCTTTCTTTTTTTTTTTTTTTTTACCATATTGACTAAGGGTCTATCAATTTTTTTTTCATAAAACCAGGTCTTAGTTTTATTTATCAATTCAATAGTTTTCTTAATTTCAATTTTATTAATCTCTCCTTTGGTTTTCAATATTTCTAATATATAACATTCATAGCAATATCCTTAAGCAAAACATATCATTCTATACACACACACACACACACGTATATATTGTAACACTCAGTATGTTATATGGCACATAGCATATATCATTACATGCAATAGCATCCCCTAAAATATTTGTTTATACAATCAGGAGGTCCCAGAATAGGGTCTTCCCTAGTATAACACATTATGCAGCATATATTATTGCATCCCCAAAAGGTAGCAGAAAATACCACACCATCCACCCCTGTCATAGTAAAAACAATCTCCTTAATCAATATGAAGTGTCCAAGCAAAGTCCTCTTTCATCTTAACTCGAGGTTGACTTCTAAGTCCCATGGTTCTTCCTCTGTGGACTGTTCCTGACTCTCACCTGGATTCACATGTAGGTAACTCTCTACTCCTGCTCCATGTTTAAGCTCATGGGGACTTCTCCACTCTAAACTACTGCTCAACCAGGCTCCAGGGGCTCCTTCCTGTAGCTTCTGCCGGTGCAAAACCAAAACTTAACAGGGCAACAGCAATACTGACACACATCACTAGAGAGGCTCTTTAATAACAGCTCAGTTCCCTTTAACAGCTTTCAAAAGGGGCTCAAGCTAAGCCTCCCTCCCATGTCTCTGCCCCACAGCTCTATTCAATTTCAAAGTTCACAGGCCCCCTGAGCAAGTCTCTGCCATCAGAAGTCTCCTGTCACTCTCAGAGGTCTCCTTCCTCCATCCACTCAAGCTGCTTCTCTCTCTGAGCACTGTGTCACTCTCTCAATGTTGGCTCCTTTAATGCCTGCTTTCTCAAAACGGGCTCTCTTTATATACAGTTCTACTCAGCACCTGATTGGCTAGAGCCCACCTTCTCATGTCTGATTGGCTAGAGCCCACCTTCACATGTCTGATTGGCCATCTACCCTTAAGCTACAACAAGATTAAGATATCATCAGAGCATGTAATACCCGAAGAGAGGTCTTTCATTCGTCTTGATGGGAGGCAAGTTCTCGGCAATCTCTGTTCCTGGGGAGACAAAGCTCAACAAAGCCACTATATACATTGCCAGTGTCCTCATCAATTCACTCTCTGCCTGCAGAACAGTCTCAGGACCCCTGAACCAACAGCAAGGTTCCAGGACCTCTGCAACAATAGAACTGTCCTTTATCAGCAGATCAATCTGGCAAAACAACACAAAAACATATGGACAAAAATCCCAGCATCACAGTTATACCTCCCCAGTTCTTGGTAGCTCCCAAGTAGCGGCTTTCAACAGTCCTGGGCAGCTCCAACTGGACCTCAGCAGTCTGGGCATCTTTGGCTAGCAGATTTCTCTCTCTCCCAGAAATTCTGGCCCCCAGCAATTCTCTTCTCTCTCTGCATCCAAGATGCTGGTCCCCAAAAGTTCTTCTGCCTCTCTCTGCTTGGACCTTCTCTCTGTTTGGGCCTCTTTCTAAATCCACCAACCCAGCTCCTTCCAGTTCAGTCCTCTCTCTTGTCAACAAATCCATCCCACAAGTGGGATTCACAAGGTCTGGGTTTTAACACTCAACCTGAAAACCAAGCCAATTCAGGGGGATCTTTAAATTCCATTCCATTACCATTACCCCTGTACCCCACCCTAAGATAGCAAGCCTACTCAATACCCCTTCTCTCAATCTGTTCTCTCTTATATCCTCCCCCACCCTCCCTAACTTTCTAGTAGGGCAAGATGGATTTGTATACCCCAGTGTTTGTATATCTTATTTCCCGGTTGCATGTAAAAAATAAATTTTTTAACATTTGTTTTTTAAAACTTTGATCTCCAGATTTTTTGCCTTCTTCCCTCATCACCCACCCCCCACTGGGAAGACAAGCAATTCAATATAGGTTGTACATGTTATGCACAACATTTCCATAGAAGTCATGTTGTGAAAGACTAACAATATTTTCCTCCATCCTATCCTGCTCCCCACTTATTCTGTTTTCTCCTCTCATTCTGTCCCTTTTCAAAAGTATTTGCTTATAACTACCCTGTCTCTCAATTTGCCCTCTCTTCTATCAATCCCTTTCTTATCCCTTCCCCCCCTACTTTCCTTAGGGTCAAATACCCAATTGGTTGTGTATGTTATTCTCCCCCTTAAGCCAAATTCAATGAAAGTAAGGTTGACCCATTCCCTTTCACCTTACTGCTCTTCCCCTCCATTGTAACAGTTTTCTCTTGCCTCTTTTATGTGAGAAAATTTACCCTATTTTATCTTTCCCTTTATTCTTCTCCCAATATATTCCTCTCTCACCTCTTAATTTTATTTTTTAGATATCATCCTTTCCTATTCAACTCATCCTGTGACCTCTGTCTATGTATACATGCACACACACACATATATATATACACTAACATATATATTTTTACACACATAAACCCTCCTATAAATACATATATATGTATGTGTGTGTGTGTGTGTATATATATATATATATATATATTCCCTTCAGCTATTCTCATACTGAGATAAGTCTCATGAGTTACAATTATCATTTTTCCATGTAGGAATGTAAATAGTTCAACTTTAATAAGTTCTGTATGATTTCCTTTTCCTGTTTACCTTCTCATGCTTCTCTTGCTTCTTGTATTTGAAAGTCAAATTTTTTGTTCAGCTCTGTTTTTTTTTATCAAGAATGTTTGAAAGTCCACTATTTAATTGAATATCCATATTTTCCCCTGAAACATTATACTCAGTTTTTTCTGGGTAGGTGATTCTTGGTTTTAATCCTAGCTCCTTTGATCTCTGGAATATCATATTCCAAGCCCTTTGATCCCTTAATGTAGAAGCTGCTAGGTCTTGTGTTATCCTGATTGTGTTTCCACAGTACTCAAATTATTTCTTCCTGACTGCTTGTACTATTTTCTCCTTGACCTGGGAACTCTGAAATTTGGCTATAATATTGCTAGGAATTTTCTTTTTGTGGGATCTTTTTCAAGAGGTGATTGGTGAATTCTTTCAATTTCTATTTTGCCCTCTGGTTCTAGAATATCAGGGCAATTTTGCTTGATAATTTATTGAAGGATGATTTCTAGGCTCTTTTTTTGATCATGGCTTTTACATAGTCCCAAAATTTTAAATTATCTCTCCTGGATCCATTTTCTAGGTCAATGGTTTTTCCAATGAGATATTTCACATTGCCTTCTATTTTTTCCATTTGTTTGGATATGTTTTATAGTATCTTGATTTCTCATAAAGTCATTAGCTTCCATTTGCTCCAAACTAATTTTGACAGGATTATTCTCTTCAGTGACTTTTTGAAATTCCATTCCCATCTGGCCAATTTGACTTTTTAAGGTATTCTCCTCATTGGCATTTTAGGCCTCTTTTGCCATTTGAGTTAAACTATTTTTTAAGGTGTTATTTTCTTCAGTATTTTTTTAGGGGGGGGTGTCACCTTTAGCAGACTTTTGACTCACTTTTCATGATTTTCTTGCATCGTTCTCATTTCTCTTCCCAATGGCCTGTGACCAGTTCATATTTTTCTTGGAGGCTTTTGGTGCAGGAGTTTTAATTTTGTTGTCTTCTTTTAGTTCCACATTTTGACCTTTCCCCCAAAAGATTCTATGATCTGACTGTGCATCCTTTGTTTGCTCATCTTGCCAACTAATTACTTGACTTTTGAGCTCTTTGCCACTGTAGAACTTTACTTCCAGAGTGGAGAGAGCTGTGTTTCAAATTGCTGGGGTTTTTGCCGCTTTTGTCAGAGGTACGAGGAGGTCACCCTCTCTATAGCCACCATAAGCTCTGGCACACTAGCATTCCTTACCTCAGGACCACCACCCAAGACTTTGACCCAGATCCAAGCAGGTCAAAGCAAGAACAATAAACTTCCGAATGGTCACTTTGTCCCCCTACAATCTGCAGGCCAGGAGCTCCTCAGGCAGTCACATGGAAGCAGCTGCAGCCACCGCACCTCTGCTACTTCTCACCCCTGGGGGCAGGGTTGGACAGCATTCTTCTCTCACCCAGTTCCAACAGAGTTCCCTACTGACGTTTTACTTTCTGTTTGGCATTTATGGGTTGAGAGGTCTGGAAACTGCCACAGCTGCTGGTGATTCACTCTCCTGAAGTCTGTTCCAGCCAGTCTGGGATGTGAGTCTGGGCTGGTGTGGCTCACTTGGGACTGTGCTCAGCTCCTAGCCCAGTGTGATAGACCCTTCCTATTGGCCTGCCAGGCTGCCTTCAGTGGGAGATTTCTTTCTCTCTGTCACATTGCAGGTTCTGTATCTCTAAAATTTGTTTAGAGTCATTTTTTTTACAGGTATTGGAGATTGTTGGAGTGGGAGCTCAAGCCTGCTTTTTTCCTGCTTTTACTCCACCATATTGACTCCACCCCTCACTCCCCATTTTCATGAGATATTTTTAGAATCACCTCATCATATCCAACTCAGTCCCAAGTTTTCTTCCAAACTACCTTACTAATAATAGTAGTTTTTAAGATTATTACTTTTTTTGTTTTGTTTCTTCTTTCTCATGGTTCATTCTGTTGGTTATAAGTCTTCATTGCAACATGACTAATGTGAAAATAGGTTTAATGTGAATGTATAAGTAGAGCCTATATCAGATTGCATGCCATCTTGGAGAGAGGGGAAGGAAGGGTGAGGGAGAAAATTTGTAACTCACAAGTTTGCAGAACTGAATGTTGTAAATGAAAAACAAATAAACATTAAAAAAAGAATATTATTACTAACAGTAACTAATATTAGTAACGTTCCATGTATCATAAGTAAACAATTTAACAACTGCTCGTGCCTTTGATAATTTTGTTATATTTCTTCTGAATATTTTATATTTAATTTTTCATTGAATTCTGGTCTTTTTGTTATAAATACCTGAAAATATTTCAGTTCATCAAATGGCTATTTTTTTTTTCCATTCAGGATGATACTAAGCTTTGCTGGATAAGTTATTCTTGGATGCAAGGCCAACTCCTTTGCTCTTCAACATATAATGTTCTAATACCTATGGTCTGTTAGTGTAGAAGCTGTTAGGTCTTGTGCAATCTTGACTGTTTTTCTGCAGTATTTAAATTTTGTCATTGTTGTTGCTTACAATATTTTCTCTTTAACCTGGGAATTTTGAAACTTGGCTATGACATTCCTGAAATTTTTCTTCCCAGGATCTTTCAGGTGGTGATCAGTAGATTCCTTTTCCTTGTATTTTACCTCCTTGTTCTAGAACTTTGGAAAAATTTTCTTTAATAATTTCTTTGTAATATTGTATCCAGACTCTTTTTTTAGTTATAACTTTTGTTTAGACAGATCATTCTTATATTATTTCTCCTTGATCTGTTCTCTAGATCAATTGTTTTTCTAATGAGATGTTTCAGATTTGTTCTTTTTCTTTTTAGTTTTATTATATCTTGGTGTTTTATAGTGTCATTCAATTCCATGTGCCTAATTCTAGTTTTCAAGGTGCTATTTTGTGTCCAAAAAAAAAAAGATTTTGTGTCATCTTTTCTAATTGAATAACTTTCTTTTCAAAATTTTCTTGGATTGCTTTTATTCCCCTCCCCCCCTGTAATTTTTCCTTGTTCTCTCTTATTTGATTTTTAAATTCCTTTGAAGACTCCATGGAGTCCTCTCTGAGGTCCTCTCATGATGATCTTAAGAGAACAAATGCTTTACCTTTTTACTTTTCTTGCTCTATGTTCATTTCATGGTGATTTTCTGTGTCTTTGTCAAAGTGATTTAGAGAGCCTGGGAATTTCTGACCTACACTGCCATCTTCCTGGAATGCATTGATCCTTTGTTTTCAAGTGTCAATGTTTGGGTTTATATTGTATATATCCTTCATAGACTTGTAGTTATAGAGTAATTTATATATAGTTATATAGTTCTAGAATATTTTCTGGATGAAAAAAAAGATACTCAGAATTGAATCTTTAGGACTCATGTTCTTAGTGTCTTATGGAGAAGAAATGGTGTTAGAGTCAGATGGACCTAAAGAAAACACAAATTCATGGTAATTGCCAACATTGCCCTCTCATTCCCATTTAGAAGGAACTTCTGAGGAATCTTCTTCAGTTCTTTACACAAATATTCCCATACTTAGCCTTCCCCTCATAGGTATAGGGGGAACAGGTGGGTAGTTGGGTTGAGAAGCTAATTACTAACTCATTTTGAGGCTCAGTTATACTTTCATGAAATATTTGAATCACAACTACCTATTACCTATAAATAGAGGAAACATCTCAATGAATGGGCATGATGGTATGGAGATCTGTGCTGTCAGTATCATCAAATTGAATCTCTAGAAGACGGTTTGAAATCTCTTTTTTAACCTAGTTTTGAGGCCAAATTAAAAAATATTAACCAATCAATTAGCAAGTTGTTCTTAAGTGCCTACTATATACTAGCTACCGAAGGAGGCACTGGAAATAAAAATACATAGATGAAACTTTCCTTGCTCTCAGGAATTAAATATTTTTCAAGTTATTATCTTGCCAAAGTGCTATAAAATCCCATATGGTTGTATGTGTAAATCTATATGTGGGTTTGTGGTGTGTTCAGGGAAGAATAACCTCTGGTGAGGGTACTTGCTGAGGTTTTTTCAGGGCTACTCATCCACCTTTGGAGTCAACCTCCACCCAACTCCCGTCTGCAGTTCCAAGAAGCTGTAGTGTGCACAGCAGCCACACAACCAGTAAAACCACCTAGACAAATGGACTAAACCAGGTTGAGGGAAAATGACAGACATCAAACCTGTCAGTGAGTTAGGGAGATGTCTACCCCAAGCATATGAAGACTTCTCCTGGAGGAATGGGTGGCTGAGAACAATTTTTAGCAAAGGGCGCAAAGGCAGCTGGAGCATGCACTGTGTAGTGCTTAGAGTTAGGTCAGACATCAAAGATGCCAAGGTTGCACCCTGTATCCTGGACCATCACCAGTCATCCTCACTTTTATCTTGCCTCTGGACTCTGGAAGAGAGAGTGAGGCTTTTGATTTTGTGCATCTTTGCCTCACTTAAATCCTGTTCACATGAAAGTCAAGACATCACCCTATGGTACCACTGGTCCTCTGAAAAAGGACAAACAACAAGAAGGTGTGGATGAAGGAGAAGGGGGGCTTTAGTTCCTCTGTAAGTCAATTTCTTAAATTGTCTAAAGATTCAGAAAACCTTTCCTCACATACGTTCCTCTAGTTTTTTTTCTTTCACAGGAATGAAAAGATTTTTATGACCTGTTCAAGTCCAAATGGGGTCATGAAAAGTCTGATACAACTTATTGACAAAAGAACAAGTCAAGAATTAAGTGGCATATCTGTTTTCTGCCCTAGGTGGTATGAGAAAGGTATAGACAAACTTAGCAGCATCACTATAGATATGTATGACAGAACAAAGTGAGAGAAAATCTGAACCAACATTTCCACCCCACTGTGGCAGGGGGTGGGAGGGGTTTGCACTACTGAGAACTACTCAATGTCATATAATCTCAGTTTAAGGGAGGGGTGGGTAGTTTGGGCACAATTTCAAAGCAAGTTCACAATTCAAAATTTTAGACACTATATTGCTTCTTGCCCATGGAAAGAGAAGATTATTTAAGGGAACAACTTGAATATAAATTAAATTTAATTAGCTAAAATACTTTGTGTTAAGTTCCAGACCTTAATTGTTTGGGTAAATTAGAAATGTCACCAACAATTCTATCCTTGAAGGACAATTAGAAGTGTGTATTTTGAGAGGCAGAGCCAAGATGGCAGAGTAAAAACAGAAACTCCTATGGTATCTGGCTCCAACCACCTCCAATACCTGTAAAATATGACTCTAAACAAATTTTAGAGCTACAGAACCCAGAAAGTGACAGAGAGAAACAAATCTCCCACTGAAGGCAACCTAGCAGGCTGACAGGAAGGGTCAATTGCCCTGGGCTGGAACCAAGCACAGTCCTACATGAGCCACTCAGTTACAGCTCTGGGGCAGCCCTGACCAGTGGCACAGAATGGCCAGAACAGACTTCAGGAGAGTGAATCAGCAGCAGCTGTGGAAGTTTCCAGACTTCTCAACCCATAAACACCAAAGAGAAAACAAAAGCTCAGTAGGGAACTATGTTGGAACAGGGGTATGGAAGAGTGTGCTCTGGCCACTGCCCCTGGGATGAGAGGTTATGCATCTGATGCTGCATATCTGCCTCCAGAGCTCCTGGCCTACAGATTGCAGGGGTACCAAGCATCCATTCAGAGGGTAATTGCTCTTGCTTTGACCTGCTTGGATCTGGGTCGCAGTCTTGGGTGATGGTCCTAGGGTGAGGAGTGCAAGTGTGCCAGAGCTTGTGGGGGCTGTGGAGAGGGTGCCCTCCTCATAGCTCTGGCAAATGTGAAAACACCAGAAATTTGGGCACAGCTCTCTCCACTCTGGAAGAAGAGTTCTACAGTGGCAAAGAACTCAAAAGCTAAGTAATTGGCTGGCAAGATGAGAAATCAGAGGAAGCACAATCAGACCATAGAATCATTTTTGGGGGACAAAAAGGATCAAAACATGTAACCAGAAGAAGAAAACAAA
Organism: Petaurus breviceps papuanus; assembly: GCF_028583685.1. Lineage (NCBI taxonomy): Eukaryota > Metazoa > Chordata > Mammalia > Diprotodontia > Petauridae > Petaurus > Petaurus breviceps. Next base: position 3,138,376 of record NW_027186289.1, on the reverse strand, counting down.
GTCAAAACTCCCACATCAAAAGCTTCCAAGAAAAATAGGAACTTGTAATTAGGCCATGGAGGAGCTCAAGAAGGATTTTGAAAATTAAGTAAGAGAAGTGCAGGAAAAATTGGGAAGAGAAATGAGAAAGATGCAAGAAAATCACGAAAAGTGAGTCAACAGCCTGCTAAAGGAGACCCAAAAATACTGAAGAAAATAGAACCTTAAAAAATAGACTAACTTAAATGGCAAAAGAGGATCAAAAAGCCAATGAGGAGAAGAATGCCTCAAAAAGCTGAAGAAGTGTATATTTTAGTTTTTATGTGAAGAATACAAAATCCTCAATAACCTTAAAGTTATCCCCTTAAAGAAGTGAATGAGAATAGTATACAAGAGGGCCACTTTAAATATTTGGCAGTAGATTAACTAAGAGTAGCAGGCCCTATAATGTGAATTATTGGGACCATGTGGCCCTTTGAAAATTTGACATATTATTTATGTGATTGTAAATCCAGATTTGATGTAATAAAAGTTTTCCTTGAAACTAAATTGAAATATGATTTGGCATTAAAGCAAAATGCTGAAAGAGCATTCATTGAGCAAAATATAGGTTAAAAATCCAATCTCTGTTAATTTCTTGACTCTGGGATTTTAGGCAAGTAACCTCATTTTTGTTCACCTCAGTTTACTAATCTGTGAAGGGGATAAAAATGGCACCCACCTCCCAAGGTTGTGAAGTGCCTAAAAAAGACCTGACATATGGTAAGCACTATATAAATATTGCTTTTCTTTAATTCAGTACTGTGCTGGGTTTTTCATGTGTTTAATATAAAATGCCAAAGGTAATAAAATGGTTTTCTATATAATTTGTAAATGCATTAGACTGATTTGATGTCATCTGATCAGTAATAAGTTTGGTTTCGTGCTTTAAATTCATTACATTATTAATACTATTGTGTTTCTAAATTTTCTTGTATTATAAATACTGGGGAACCATTGTATAAGTAATGTTGTTAGAAAGATTATACAATTTTATCATTGAAAATTGTGACTCTTTGGGCAGCCAGGTAGCACAGCGAGTAAGAGCACCGGCTCCAGTGTCAGGACAACCTGGAGATCGAATCCTGGGCTCAGACACTCAGCACCACACCCAGAAATAACTGGCCATGTAACCTTGAGCAAGTTACTTAACCCCGATTGCTTTTAAAAAAAAAAGAAAATTGTGACTCTTTAATCTGTTTTTTATGAAATTATGAATTATGAAAAACCATTATAGGTTATTGCCAAGCATTTATTTGGGTACATCTTAAAAGAGAAAATTTATAATTACTTATTGTGTAGAAAAAGATACAAAGAAAAGAAATTGTAAAATCTCCTAATTGATACACCTGCTGGATTTCTTGAGACCATCTGCTTTGGCAAAGTCGTAAAATCTTATCAGTCATGCGAATTGGTTTACTGATAAAAATGGGATCCTCTTTTCAAATTCAAATATTTTGACAAAGGTGGGGAGATTTACAACTTAGTTTATAGTACAGCAACAATTTATGTGTTGATATGAGATTATGACAATTATGAAGTTATACCTAGAGTAGTATATATTGAAATTTCATCATTAACTAATTTAGTATTTTTTTACTTATCAAATAAATTTGATTCATTATTTAAAGAAATTTATTTAAAAATATAGTCAGTATTTTCCACTTACTTTTAAAATTTTTATTTATTTATTTTTAGCTTTCAGCATTCACTTTTATAAGATTTTAAATTCTAAATTCCTCCTGCCCCTTTCCCCAAGACATCATGTGATCTGATAGAGGCTATAATGTACATCCATATTAAACATATTTCCACTTTAATCATGTTGTAAAGAAGAATCAGAACCAAAGGGAAAAACCACAAGAAAGAAAAAAAACAACAAAAAAGAGAAAACAGTTTGCTTTAATCTGCATTCAGATTCCATAGTTCTTTGTCTGGATGTGGATAGCATTTTTTATCATGAGTCTTTTGGAACTGTTGCGGATCAGGGCATTACTAAGAATAGCTAAGTTTATCAAAGCTGGTCATCACATAATGTTGCTGTTACTGTATACAATGTCCTTCTGCTTCTGTTCGCTTCCCTCAGTATCAGGTCATGTGAGTCTTTAAAGGTTTTTCTGAAATCATCATTTCTTATGGAACAATAGGATTCCATTACATTTATATGCCACAACTTGTTCAGTCATTCCCCAACTAATGGACATCCCCACAATTTCCAGTTATTTGACAACACATAAAGAGCTGCTATAAAAATTTTTGTACACATGGTTCCTTTCCCCATTTTTATGATCTCTTTGGGATATAACCCTAGAAATGGTATTGTCAGATCAAAGAATATGCGTAATTTTATAATCCTTTGGGCATGAACTAATTTAGTCTTAACAGACTCCAATTTACAGATTTAATTTAGCCTAAGGGTGTGATATCCAATACCTTAAGAGATGAATATCTGTTTATCTGGTAACTGATCACACTCTCTGTGTGAAATTCCAAATTGTAATTGTGTTCTTGATTTCTAATGCTTCATTTTTACACCAGGATAAGGTTAAACTGAGGGGAAAGAAGAAAAAGAAGAAAAGGGTGTTGAACACAATTTTTTCTCCATGTGTGAGGCCTGCCAAACATTTATTGCTAACAAACTTACTCCAACAACATGAGAGTATTAATAACTGTATCCAGCTCTAGGCTATAATTACCAAACTGCTATTTGAGGTGAAATCTCATGGGAGTGTAATTAATCTGATTTGAATTCAGGGAAAATTGTCCGAACGATCATTAGGTCAGAAATCCACCATTTGAGGGAGATGACTAGTTGCTCAAAGGGAATGTGGTCTGAGAACTGCTTACAGGTAGATGTTTGTGCCTGGGAAAGAAAGGTTTGGAGGATGACCTTGGAATGGCCTAAGGTAGTGTCCTGTTGACTCAATTTCCATATTAGATTGTTTCTTTATGAACAGGAATGTGTCCCACCTGATCACTTCTGATGTCTGGTTATGAAATTCTGTGAATGAGGTGGAACCTTACCGTATGAGTGGCTGTTCCAGATAAAGTACAACTCTTGCCTGAAATCAAACAGAACTAAGGATGTTTTATCCTACCATGCCTATTTTGAGTCCTTCTCTTTTCTTAGGCTTGGGCCTGGAGGACCATTTGATGCTGGTATAGTTATGCCCCTGCTTATTCCTTTCAAAGCAAACTTCTCTAAACAAGGCAAGTGAAGCTGCATTTTTTAATACATAATGAATCTTGTTGTTTCAGTGCCTTTGCACCTCTGCACTGCTCTAATGAGATACAATTATGAAAGATCTTACTGTTTGCAATCTAACATTATAATCATTTCTGTGTCCAGATCTTCTAGGAGGAGTTGCTCTGAGGACAGGTCCATTCCAGAATGCCCAAGAGGAAACTTTTTTTTTCCTCCAGAAACCAGACAATTATATGAGAAATCTGAACCCTAAGTTTTGGTGTGCTGATGAAATGAACGTCAGGAATGGGTTACAAAGCAAAACTGAACTGAGATGAATGAATGAGAGAACTGAATATTCACCCTTCCTTCCTATTTATTCCCTATATACCTGTTGTCTCTGTAAGGTGTACTTGAAATCCGGGACTTGAAGAAGGCATTGACCTTGAAGAAGGTAAATTCTCTTCTCTACATCCTCTGTCACATTATTCCCTCTTGGTAGACCATGTGGGCTTCATAATTAATAATCCTTCAGGAAGTGTTTTGGGCAGCTAGGTGTTGCAGCGAATAGAGTGTCAGGCCTGAAATCAGGAAGATTCATCTTCAAGAATTCCAATCTGGACCAATATGCTTACTAGCAATAAGACCCTGGGTAAGTCACTTAATCCTGTTTTCCTCAGTAGCTCATGTGTAAAATGAGCTGAAAAAGAAAATGACAAACCATTCCAGTGTGGGGTTGTGAAAAGTTGGACACAACTGGAATGACTCAACAATGAAATGTTTAGCACCTTCAGGTACTTGTATCCTGATGAGTCAATCTTGAGAGGCAGAGAGACTTGATGTCATTTGATAATTGGCATATTATTGAGGAAACAGTATTTCTTATTGAATCAAAGGAGGGGAACTGAAGAAATTAAATCGATTTTCAAGCATTTTATAATTGATCTGTATTACCTCCCCATTTTGTATGATTTTTCAAGGAAAATCTCTTTGGATAGGAGCTAAGTTTAGAAATTAAGTTCTGCTAATCACTACCTCACCTACCTGAGTTCAAATCTGGCCTCAGACATTTTACACAAAAACTAGCTATGTGACCTTGGGCAAGTCACTTAACCCAATTGCCCTATCTTCCCCTCTCCAAAAAGCAAAAAACATAAAAGTCATTTCAGTGGTGTCCAACTCTTTGCCACTTCTAACTTAACCCCACTTAACCCCAATTACCCAACGTTCCCCCCTCCAAAAAGCAAAAACCAAAAAGTCATTTCAATGGTGTCCAACTCTTTGTCTTCTTCTAAGAAATTGGATGTTAGTCTATTATTTAAGGTGTAATCCAGGTCTCATTTGATATGGGGATGCTTTGCTCTCACTGGAGCTTTCAGAAATTCATCCTGGGCAGAGGATATTAATTTGTTATCAGGGTCAAAATGTGAGGTTTTTCTCCCACAAAGAGCAGAGAGGTACCTAGGAACTTGTGAGTCACTGCTGATGAGAACATAGGGACTAAGAGCTGGGAAACATAAACCCAAGAAAGCAGAGGTATATGTCAACCAGAGCGGGGACTTTATAAGTGACATATATACTATCAAGATGCAATTGAGTAAGTAAGAGGAAACAAAGGTGCTCACTAAGAGTAGGATAGTTTTGGTGGCCCTGGTCTCAGGGGAGGCTCTAGGGGAGAGGGAGGTAATGTGAACTTTTTGGACTTGTTTGTGATGCCTGTACAGGAGAATCACCATGTAGCTACTGGCAGAGACCATGAGTCCCAAATACATAGCATCAGCAAAGGAGAGAAAGGTTGCAATGAGTGAGGCACGAAATCCAGAAGGAAGAATATGAGAACAATATCCATGATTCTGTATCTCAGTGAAGTTTCTGTTTTGCGTTGGTCCCCTAATTCTCCAAGGAATATAGCCAGACAAAAGCAGGTGAATAGTCCAACAGAGTAGACTAGAGGGAAAGAGGTATTTTGGGGCCCTGGCTTTCAGCTCTGCCCAATTGGAGTTGCTGGGGCTGATGGTGATGGCCTGAAAGACACTCAGGAGGCAGGTCATGCTGAGAGAAAGGTCCTGAGCTACTTTGTGGATGTAGACAATAATTTTACAGCCAATTTCATTGAGGAAATTCATCAGACCCAAAGCTGCCATTGTCATAGGGATGCTTTTTAAGAGAAGCACCAAGCAGTTGATCAAGGCCAGCTGAGTGACTATGGTGTCTATAGGTCTCATCCTATGACCCCTGAGAGACACAAAGATGAAGAGACAGATAAGGAAGAAATTCCCTAGAACCCCAACTCCTGTCTGGGAGAGGAAGGCAGTACTCAGAATAATGTCTCTAGATTTCATGATATTAGTTTCTTCGCAAGAAGAACCATCCTCAAAGACAGAAGGGCCTGGAGAAAAGGAAAAGTTGATGTTACTTGTGAGCACTGCATCCTCAACCCCACCAAGCAGATCCTATGGATTCCATCTCATCTTTACAGAAATGTTTTCTGACTTGAATTTTGTCTACAGAGCAAGGAAGTTGGAATTAGTGGTGGGATGCTATCCCTTTAAACCCTTTTAGTTTAAATAATAGTTCATGAAATAGTCAAATAATTAACCCAATAAATATTGTCCTTCCACAGAATGAGCCTTTTAATGACTGATCATGTATGTGAGATGAATGGAAGAACCCCTGAGAGACAGTGTTTCTGGGTAAATAATAATCAATTTATTAGTTAGTCTTAGTTGGCAATCAACAAACTGATGGTCAGTGGAGATCCTGAAAATTTTAATAATAATAATATTTTAATAATAAACCTTGGAAGGGAATTCTCTTCAAATTGTATATCAACACATACTGGTGCATATTTATTGAGGAGGTAGACTGAAAGTCTTTAGCACTTCCTGCTGAGAACCTGGTTTGATTATTAGACTCAACTCCTTCAGCAGCATGGCCAGGGGAATCCATCTCCATCTAGACCAGTCTGGTGGTTTTTTCCTTCATGAGCTGGGTCACCCTTAACTCTAATGAAGGGTTTAATAACCAGGGCTCATTTCCCCAGGGTAAAAACTCTCCTAGGCTGGATTCTGTTTATGCTTTAAGCAGAGGTTATAAGACCTAATGAGGGGAGGTCCCACCTAAGATTAAAGAGAATAGCTCTTGAGAACTAGGAGTTATTTCCCGACCTAAAATTGAAGAGCATATTTTTGAGGACTAGTGGGTAATCTCCTCAATCAGTTATGTCCTTCAGACACTGATTTTTAACAAGAACAAGGTTGTAATGAGAATATTAAGGAGAAGACTCTAGATCTCAATTTATTAATTAGTTTTTAATATAATGGGAAAGTAATTTCTCTTAGATGGGAGACCTATAGTGTTAGGATTATCACACCCAACTCCCCACAGTTGGTTTGAAGCCACTTTTCTAAATCTGCATAAAAACAATATTAATGAATTACAAACCATTTATTAGGTATCTATCATAGCCCTGGAACTGAACTAAGCAAGGGGAATAAAAGGTGTAAGTGAAACGCTACTTGCTCTCAAGGATTCTAGAGAACTAAGGGCACATCCCTATATAAGTAACATAGAACAAAGCTGTGAGCTGTTGCAGGCAGCTGGTTCAGCTCAGGGAGGTCTACTTCAGCCCATCTTACCTAGAGAATCACAGTCCTCTGGGCTCCCAGTCCTTAACAATTGCAGAGATTGCTTCCTGTGTGTCTATTGGAGTTTATGTTCTTTTTTAAAGGAATAGCGACTTTTACATTCTAAGGACTATTTCTATGTCATCAATGTTCCTCCTTCAGCAGCTTTCAGAAGACCTGACAAATGGCTGACAGTGTATAGATGCTGAAAGTTTTAAGGATGGATGGAGGGATCAAGGAACATTATATGTGTTCTGAATTTCTGGATATAGGTAAGGGGAAAAGAGAGAGCGAAAGGGAGAAAGAAATCTACAACTTTCACGTCTGTGCCCTTCACAGTCCCCCAATCATTATTTTAGTTCAGTGTCTCAGGATCTTTCCACAAGACATTGAAATTATTATTTCCTCCAAAATTTTATGTTAATTTCCCCCTCCCTCTCACTTGCATTAAAAAAAGAAAACAAAACCTTGTTTAAAACATGTATGACAAAGTAATACAAATTTTGAAATGTGTCACAACTAAAAATGTACATTTCATTCTCCATCCTTAATACATTACCCCTCTGTGGGGATGAGGGTAGTTTTGCCATAGCTTTCCAGTAGAGCTCCAGTCTTCAAATTGCTTCCTTCTCCAATACATCATCCACCAAACCTGGTTAGCTTATATCTTCTACCTATGACATTTTCTAGCTAAAACATCTTCAATATCTTCTTTTTGCCTTTGGAATAAAATTCAATCATTTATCTTTTAGCCTTGAATATTTCTATCTATACTCAGTCTCTCCTGACTTCCTTTTCCTTTTTATTTCTTATTATTCCCTTTCACATAACTCTCTGTTTATATTAAAATGGATTGATAGATTTTCTTTGATGTCTATCCTGTTTCCAATCCTAGGGCAGCCTTTTCCTGTTGGTGAGTTATTCTGCAAAATGCCATTTTGAATTAAGCCCTGACCAGTTACCCTTCATTATTTTCCTGGTTCTGAGTCCCAACTTTGGACTTCTCCACCATTCCTAAACTGACTCCTCTTCCTGGAAATTCTCTTTATCTCCTTTTTCTTCCTCACTCTGGCCCTGAAGCTGACTTCTCTGGTGAATTCCTCTCGGAGCCTCCATTTTGGGCAAATGACCTGGCCAGTCATTCTTCATTCCTCTTCCAGCTCGGATTCTGACTTTCTAAATCTTTTCACCATTCCCTTGTGAGTGCCTTCCCCTCCTCCCTCCCAACAGTGAAAAAGTATTTCAAGACATGAATTTCCTCATAATGACTTCATTGGCCTCCTTTTTTTCTTATTATTAAAGCAATTGGGATTAAATAAGTTGCCCAAGGTTATACAGCCAGTTATTTTGTGTGGGTGTTAAGTATCTGAGGCCAGAACTCATCCCAGGTCCTCCTGACTCTGGGGCCAGCGCTCTGACTCACTGTGACACCTAGCTGCCCCTATTGGCCTTCTTCTGAAAATTTTAGTATGCTGTCTCATTGTTTTTATTATAATTAATTAAATTATCTAAAATTTCTATAATTTTGTCTTTGACCTATCACTTCTTCAGGATTAAATTATTTACTCATTAATTTTTATTCTTTTCCTCAATGGCTCTTTTTGAACATATTTTTATTGACTTGTGATCACCTAAGGATAGCCTTAATATTTCTGCTCTGCTGCATTTTTATAACTATTTAAGTTACTAATCCATGGAAATTTTTTTTAAGTATTATGAGTTACTTAGAAATGTGAGTTTTCATTTTCAATTCCCATAAGAAGTGTGAGTACTGATATCCCATTTCCATTCAATAATCATCACACACCAGTAATAACTGCCTCTTGAATTCTCACTAAGGCTTTTAAAATCTTATTTTTTTATCCGTTTCTTCAGGAAAAACAGAATTTGTGCAGTTCTGAAAAGAATGAATTGAGAACTACAATATTAAATTTTCTTCTTTATTTCTCTCTATAACTGTTTTAAGATCTCCTTAAAGTATACATATGCTCTGTAAGTGGTGTATACAGATTAAACAATTACAATTCCTTGTCTGTGCAACTTTTTAGGGCAATCTAATATTCGTATTTTTCAGTTTTATTCAAGTCCAAGTCTAGCTGTTTGTTTGCTTTTGAGGGGAGGTACACCATTATTGTTTTCATTCCATTCACTTACTACAGCTTTGCCTGATTTTTCATGTTTCAAAAGAACATATTGTTAACACAATATTACAAAGGGAAAAATAGAGACTTATAAGCAAAAATAACTCACCCAGAAAAACTGAGTACAATGTAAGGAAAGAAAATGTAGGTTTTCAGTGAAGTAGGGGACTTTTATGCATCTTTGATTTAAGTACAAACACAAATAAAGAGCAATATTGAAAGCCCAATTGTATAGATGAAACATGAGGACAATATAAGAAAAGGATATTCTTGGCTTCTGCTTTCTAATGCTCTCTTCCTTCTTCCCATTTTATGTGTGAATTGGTCCCATTCACTTGCAGGGTGATAGTCACCAGCTGTGTATTTCCCCCCTATGACTATGTAATACTTTTGCCTCCCATGGACTCTCTTTACAATGAAGACAGATTAGGAGTCCTCTCAGCCCTGGTGCTCTTCACTTCACCCAGGGTGTCTCTGCTCCCCCACTCTCCCTGGCCCCATGGCAGACTCCTACCCTTTCTTTCTCTGCTGTAAACTTTCCCACAATTCATCATTTGAGCTTAGATTTTGTTTTGTTTATGACTAATCCTTCTCTGAATCTACCTTTTCTTTTTTCTCCCCATCACCTTCCCCAATTTTTCTTTCTGTAGACAGTGGCTGGTCCCACCCTCTGTGATGTAGCTTCCAGGCTCTGTACATTCAGAGCGACAGAGCTGTGGGTTGACCACTGGTTCCACAGTCCTTGCCCAGGTCACTCACCTCTTATTGGAATCCAAGGCAGAACTGCAGAGTCCAAGTGAGAGACATGCCAGTTCCCTCCTAGCACACACCTGAGGATTGAATTTAAGACTGTGCTAGAGTCAGAACGAAAGAGATGCTGGCCTCTCTAGCTGGGTGATGAATCTCAGCTCTTACCCCAGAGTAAGAGTGCCAGAGCTGTCGGCCAACTCCTCTCTAGCAGTCTCTGCCAAGGTCACTTGCCAGTGGGCAGAATTCATGACCTTGGAATGTGCTTTGTTTTTGGATTTCCCCGTGTCTATTCTGTCTGGATGCCTTAGAAACTTGTTGGAATATTTGTGAGGAGAGCTGGGCTGGAGTGCTATCCCCTCCCCTCCATCTTTGTTTGTTTCCTACCTAGGAAAGTTCATCTAGAAAGGACTTTTGTGATCCTACCTTACCCTGCTTCCCCATGCCCCCATTGTTGCCATCAGACTCTCCTGGCTGCCTTTGTTTATTCATCCAACAAACATTAGTTCTGTGATCATTGTTGGCAAAGGAAGGAGCTGAAAATGACAACTCAAGGAATAGAATGACCAGGAGGAGGTCATATTATGAAAACTAAGGACATAGTTGTCCCGAATGCTGACGAGGTCTGCTGTATTACTTCTACATCCTCTGTGACGCAGACCAAATTTCTGTGATTACACAGATCGCATTGAACTTTTGAGATATCAGCAGCTATATCAAAATCAGTAGATTTGAGGTACTGAAATTGGAGTCAGAGAGATGAGTTCACATCCAGTTTCAGAGAGTTACTCGCTTTGTGGCCCTGGGCAAGTCATTTATACTTTACCTTGGTTTCTTCACTGAGTAGAGGGGGAAGGAGGAGGCTCTGAGCTGGGCTCTCCCTTTCTTGTATACTCTACACGGCCAGATCCTTCCTGTAGGCTTCCTTCCCTGCTCTCATACTGTAGAACATTTGTACCAGGTTCTGTCTCCCTTTCATGTTCTAGAGAAGGCTTTCTCCCTTGCAATAGATTCTCCACCTGTCTGAGACTGAGATAGAGAAAGACACTCACCAGGCTGGGCTCAGCTGCTGGTCTGCCAGGCATGGTGGTGACATTCAGTGTGGGAGTGGGCAGGGGGTGTGAAACCCGGGCCCTAGTTAAAGGGTTTTGATTCCTGGACAGAACGTGCCCCCTCCCATACTCTTCCCATGAGGGAACTGTGTTTATCATGTCAAAGACATTGACATTGTTGGCAGAGGAAGCCAGGGGATGTTCCAGGAAGAAACATCTTTTAGCCCAGTGCAAATTACCATCAGCAATTACTGTTAATTAATAAGAACTCCCCAATGAAAACTAATTATGGATAAGGAGAAATGACAAATGAGCAGACAAGAGCATCTGGGCAGAAAACTTTCCTGTGCCCTGAGGGAGGGGTCTGGGAATGTCAGAATTGGTCACAAAAAGGAGAAGATGGTAGTGAATAAGCCTGAGAAGTGAAAACCTCTGTGCATCTTTTCTGAACCAGAGCTCAGGCAGTTAGTGTCATAATGCCCAGAGCACTGGAGATAGACTCAGAAAGACCTGAGTTCAGATCTTGTCTCAGACATTTACTAGCTACACGACCCTGTGTAAGATGCTTAAGCTCTCCCAATCTCAGTTCTCCCATTTGTAAAATTTATCACATAGCACCTTTTCCACTGAGGTGTTCTGAAGACTAAAAGATGTAACAAGTATGGAGTACTTTTAGAATACTCAAACAGTATAAAAACACTAGGTATTAAGGTCTGTTTTATGAGAGAAAACCACCGACTTCAATCTATTATTTGCCATCCATAATTAAAATACTGATTATTAATTATCCAGAGATTAGCACTAGCCTTTATTCACTGAATGACTGTTGTCTCAGACAAGCTAAGATATATTATATAACAATGTTTTATGGTATAATAAAAGTATAATAAATTAATTAAAAATTAATAGAAACAAAGAATAAAAATGTAATAAAAATGAACAAATAAAAAGTTTAAAATGTTCGTATTTTTTTAAAAAAGGCTTAGTGCACAAAGTCTTACTTTATTGCTCCAATTTCCCATGATTTGAACATCCTATTTGAGTTGAATACGACAGTGGTGATTACCTAAATATGGGTGCACTTCTTCTCCTGTAGGTGGCGATATGCTTTTTAAAAAATATTCAGGCAGTCATGCCAAAATGTTGTCCTAACTTCCCATCATCCTCAATCCCACATTTTCTCTCAGAATCAGGGACACTCTTTCCCAAAGACATAACCAATATGTTATTTATAATTTATTTATATAATTATCTAAAATTATAATATTATTATATTACTACATAAAATTATGTATGTAACAATTATATATAATGTATAAAATTATAATATATAATTATATAAAATTATGTATGCAATAATTATATAATGTATAAAATTATAATATGTAATAATTATTAATAAAATATAATTATATTTACAATAATATAACCAGTAATAACCAGGAAGATTTTCACCTGTGACAACAATGGTTTCTGGGGTGGGGGGGGTCCGTAAAAGTATCGGGCAATGCCCACACAGAGATTAGTGTGTCTGTAAGTGCAAGTGGAGTGGGTTGAGGTTGTGATCCATATCGTCAATCTCAAGGGCAGGGTGGTTAGAAATAAAGGCAAACTGCATGAAAGGGGCTCCTGTGGCGTGGCAGATTGGTTCAGACCATGCTGGCACCTCAGGTTCAAAAGTGGAATAAAACGGCATACTCCTAATCCACACAAGTCAACCACAGGCTTATTTAGCCAAGCCAGGGGAAGGCAAATCAGAGCAGGCAAAGACCAGTCATCAGGAACTCAACCTGGATCCAGCTGAGCCCACCTCTCCTGGGCACCATGGTGTGGGTTACATTGTTGCTTTGTGGTCAGTCAGAAGCCTGCAGAGAGCTTCAGTGCTTTATGCCCTGTCTGGTTTTCTCCTCAGGTGACCAGGAAGCGAAGTCAACTGCCTAAAACTTCATCATCTGAGCCATTTAAATACTGGGAAAAAGGGAAAAAATGACCCAATACCAATAGGGTGGACCCACTGGATATTCCTTTAATGACAGGTGGCATGAGAATGGGACCCTTGTTAGAGGAGATGAGGGCTGAGGGTTCGTTGTACCACGTACCAGTACCAGGCAATAACTGCACAAGGCATACAAGGGAGGACTGGCACGTCTGTGGTGAGAGCTTACTGAGCCCTTTTCAGGGCTGCTCATCTTCTTTTGGAGTCCACCTTCACCCAACTTCCACTTGCTACAAGAACTTCTCCTCCCCTTCCCTCCCCTGTATTCCTGCCCCTCTCCTCCCTTTTTCTCTCTTCTTTTCCCTTCTCTCCTCTCCTCTCCTCTTCTCTCCTCTGCTCTCCTTTCCTCTCTTTTTGCCTCCCCTCTCCTCACCTCTCCATTAGCTGAGGGTTAAATTAATGTTTACTGGCTAGATTTCCTTCTCTAAGACCAAGCCTTAAACCCAAATCCCTCTGGACTTCATAGATTGGATACCAATAGTTCCTTCCCAGAGCATCATTTAATGGTTATTTTTTTGGCTCTCTTGGCTCAGAGTGAATGTAAATAATAACTGTTTCGCTTTCAGCCAAAAACACTCAGGCTCTTCTTCTCCCAGTTTGATTTTCTTTCTTTCTTTTTTTTTGATGAAAGGGGCCATCCCTTGCCTCACTTCTTAAAGCAGCCTATTCACTCAATAGGTGTTGCCTCACTTAAAGAGAGAAACTGAAAAGACATTAGCTTAAGAGGGTTAGGGTCCCCCACTGATTCCTGAGCCATGTCAGGTCATCCTGATGGATATCTGACCACTGGACCCAGACTGCCCTGCATTTGAAAGTGAGGCTGGCGACCTTGCACAGGCCTCCTTCACTCAAATCAAAGTCAACTGCAATCATGTCATCATCTCCTTGATGTCCTGGTCTCCTTTGAGAACAAGGGACAATACACACACCCACCGCATACCTCAGTAAAACAATCTTGACAGATGGGGTAAAACACTTTGAGGGTAACTGAGAAGCCTCAGCTTTGTCAGTGAGTTAGGGGGCTGTCTATCCCGAGCATGTGAAGATTTCCCCTGGAGGAATGAGCAGATGGGAATGTTTACCCGTGTCCCCAAAAATGTCTCAAACAGACTTCTTGTATGCTTTGAGCTTGCCTAGGTCATACTGGGCCATCATGGGTCTTCCTGACTTTTGTCTTGCCATTTGACTTTGATGAGTGGGAGGATCAGCCTAATGCCTTCATGAAACTCTTGCCTCCATTAAATTCACTTCATGCAATACATCATTCTCAGATGTCATTGGTCATCCTTGAAACAGGACAAGACAACAACAGGACATGAGAGGAACAGGATGTAAAGCTGGTTGATGGAAGTCACCACACGGAGGGAGCTGTCCAGGAAACATGTCTTTTCCTTCTTCTCTCCTCTATATCTCCCACTTTTCAGAGGTCTTCCATTGCTACCACTGCTGTGCATGAACAAAAGGGCCGTGTTCTGGGAAGACTAGGACTCTGGTGTGAGGGCCGCCAAGCCCTTTTCAGGGTTGCCTTTCATCTTTGGTGTCCACTTGATCCACCCAACTCTTACCCATGGCTTCAATAGTGGCCACTGGCCACTGTAAACCATTGGGTGATAGTTAAAGTAGGTTGAGGATAAGCAAGGTCTCAAACCTGTTGGTGTCTACCCCAAGTGTGTGTAGACTTCCCCTGATGGAACGGGTGGATGAGAACAATTTGTTCCAACTTCCATGAAGGCAGCTGAAGCAGGTGCTATGGAGCACTGAGAGCTTGGTTAGTCACTGAACACCGCATCTTGAGATATCATCAGTCATCCTGACTCTCCGGCCACTGGACTGGGATGACTCTGAAGAGAGTGAGGCCAATGACTTTGTGCCAGTCTGCCTCACTTAAATCCAATTAACACAAGAATCTAAAGACTTCACACACACCATTTTACCATTAGACCCATCTCAAAGTCCTGTGGTGCCAGGCAAGTGACAAAGCAGCAGGTGCGGATACAACCCTGCACAAAGGTGGCCCAGGCCATAGGGTCATCTGCTTCTATTCCAGCTGAAATTGATGATGTATGGTGGGGGGTGTTCATTGATCTCACAAACGTTGACTATAATTTTCTGGGCTATATGGCGAGAGGAGGTTATGCCCTAGGAGTTCAAGGACACCTCCCTTGTCCATCTATATAAATATTAAGGCAATCTATTGTCCTGTGACAATCATGCTGGAGAGGGGCGTGTCTCTCTCTTAGTCGCTGATGGCAAGCTTCCTTCCAAAGACCTCCTTAATAGGCTGATCCTTCACCTGGAAGATGTTCATTTACCTGAGAGCCAAGTGTGGATTCAGAAAGGGCTGAGGAACAGTTGATATGGTGTTTGCTGCCCAATAACTTGAGGAAAAATGCCAAGAGCAGAACAGAGGTCAGTACACAACATTTATTAATCTTCACAAGGCCTTTGATACAGTCAGCCATGGGGGTTCATGGAAAATTATATGAAAGCTTGGTTGCCCTGAGTCCATCAGTATTGTACATCAATTTCATGATGGCCTGCTTGCCTGGGTTTTGGATAAGGGATGATGCTCTCATGCATCTCAGTTTCAGGGGCTACACTGAGTGCACAATCATCTGCAAACAGAAAATCCTGCACCAACACTCCCTCCACTTTGTTCTTGGCTTGTAGCCTGTTCAAGTTGAAGAAGTTCCCATCGGTGCAGGAGCTGACCTTGTTCATCCTCATTGGAAGCATTTGACAACACGGCTGAAATCATCCCACTAAAAAGCATGGGAGCACGTGTGCAGTCTTGTTTCACTCCACTGGAGACTGGGAAAGCAGGAGAGCATCGTCTATTATTGGATTGTGCTCTCAATGCAGCCTCTGAAGCTGAGATGCAACAAAATGTGGATCATTTCCCTGCTCCTTGGTTGTTCTAACAATCTACACCAAGAAAACACAGACAAAGGGTTCAAGAGCAAAGGAGAGTGATTGCTGATTAGTTTTTGCCCTTTCCTTTACTGAAGGGAACCAAAATGACATCACTATATGGGGTCAAGGTGCAGTAGGTTTGACTGTGGCTGATCAGACCAATGTCAGCTTGGAAGGCTCTACCACAAGTCAGGTAGAAATAATCTATATTATCATTTGGCGTGGAGATATCTCTACATTTGTTCATTTCACATTTCTTTTGAACTACTGCAATTGCATTTTATTCCTAGAGTACAGCAGCTGTGATGTGGGCGGTCCATGCTGAGGAGTCCTTCTAGTCTTTCCCATGTCTCACAATCAATCCCAAAGTTCTTCAGAGAGACCTTGGCAGTTTCCTTGTATCACTTCTCCTGACATCTGTGTGAGTCCTTGCCTTAGGTGAGTTCTCTATAAAATTATCTTTTACGCAAACATATATTTGGTATTCAAACAATGTGGCCAGCCTAGCCCATCAGAGTTGCCTTCCATACAACAGATTTTGAATGTTTGGCAGTTCAGCTTGAAAAAAGACCTCATTGTCCAGTTCCTTATCTTGCTAGGTGACTTTCAGAATCTTCCTAAGATAATTGAAATGTAAGGGATTTAGTTTCCTAATACAATGATGAATGAAAAAAAGTGGACCTTGGATGAACTGAAAGACTTTCAGGTCTTTGTAACAAAAAGACAAGAACTCAATGGAAATTTCAATATAAAAGATCTAGAAAAATATAAGGAAATAATTAAAGATTAATCATAAGGCACTAATAAAGGGAAGTTATTTACTTATGATGTGGAAAGGTTATCAATATTAGTTATTATTATTAATAATAATATTCTTAAAACTCTTACTATTACTAAGGTAGTTCCAAAGAAAAGTTGAGACAGAGTGGTATGTGATGAGATGATTCTAAAACACAAAATTGGATAAGAAGAGGTAAAAGGGATCAACTGTCTCATAAAAAAGTTGTGCTCAAGGAAGAACTAATATAGAGGAAGCAGGGGGTGGAGGCTGGCAATGTTGGAACCTTACTTTCATCTGGGTTGAAGAGGACACAATGCAGACATCTGAAGAGGTTTAAAAGTCTTCTTCTAGAGAAGTGAAAAAAAAAACTGTTGCATTGGTTGGGGGAGGGACTCTTAGAAAGGTGTGTAGATTAAAATTAGGAGGGGGGACTGAAAAAATAACAGATGAAATTTGAAAGGAGTGGGTAAAAAAGGAATGAGGGTAGGAGAAGAAGAGAAGGTAACAGGGACAGGATAAAAAGAGACCTGAAAAGGAAAGTAATGAGTAAAAATAAGATGGAGGGAAATTCACAAAAACAATTATAACTTTGAATGTGAATGGCATGAACTCACCCATACAATGGGAATGGATAGCAAAATGGATTAAAAATCAGCATTCAACAATATATTGTTTACAAGAATCATATTTTAAAATGAGAGATTTGCACAGGTTTAAAATGGAAGGTTGGATTAGAATTTATTTACATTTGCTGAAGCAAAAAATGTCAAGGGTAGTAATTATGATCTTAGACAAAGTTATGGCAAAAATAGATTTAAGTGAAAGAGATAAACAGGATAAATAGAGTTTGATAAAAAGTACTGTAGACAATGAAGCAATATCAATACCGAACCTATATGCACCAAATCCTATGTCATCTAAATTTTAAAAAGAAAAGTTAAGTGGATAACATACGACATCCATTTCTATTAAAAACACTAGAAAGTATAGGAATAGATGGAGCATTCCTTAAAATAATAAGTAGCATCTATTTAAAGCCATTAGCAGGTGCTATATGTAATGGGGATAAGCTAGAAGCATTTCCAATAAGATCAGGGGTGAAACAAGGATGTCCACTATCACCCCTCTTCTTCAATCTGGTACTGAAAATATTAGAAGTAGCAATTAGAGAGGGGGAAGAAATCAAAGGAATCAAATTAGGCAAAGAAGAGACCAAGCTATCAGTCTTTGCAGATGATGTGATGATATACTTAGAGAATCCTAGAGAATCAAGTAAAAAGCTACTTGAGACAATAAATAAATTTGGCAAAGTTGCAGGATATAAAGTAAACCCACATAAATCCTCGGCATTCCTGTATATTTCAAATGTCATGCAACAGGAAGAGATAGAAAGAGAAATCCCATTTAAAGTTACTGTAGTCATTATAAATTATTTGGGTATATACCTGCCAAAACAAACTGAGGACCTATATCAACACAACTACAAAACAATTTTCATACAAATAAAGTCAGATCCAACTAATTGGAAAAACATCAGTTGCTCATGACTGGGTTGAACTAATATAATAAAAATGACAATTTTGCCTAAGTTAAATTACATATTTAGTGCCATATACCAATCAATTTACCAAAAAATTACTGTATAGAAGTAGAAAAAATAGTAAAAAGTTCATTTGGAAGAAAAAAGATCCAGAATATCAATGGAACTAATGAAAAGAAATGCTAAGGAAGGTGGCCTAGCTATTCCAGATTTTAATCTGTATTGTAAAGCAGAAGTCATCCAAACTACTTGGTACTGGCTGAGGAATAGAGTAGTGGAGCAATGGAATAGATTAGATACAGGAGATTCAGGAGTCAATGACTATAGTAATCTACTGTTTGCTAAACCCAAAGACCCCAGTTTTGGGTTTAAGAACTCATTATTTGACAAAAACTGCTGGGAAAACTGGAATATGGTATGGCAGAAACTGGGTATAGACCATTATCTAACACCATATACCAAAATCAAGTCTAAATGGGTGCATGATCTGGGTGTAAAGGCTGATACTGTAAGTAATCTGAGAAAGCATGGGATAGTTGACCTGTCAGATTTATGGAGAGGGGAAGACTTTATGACCAAACAAGAATTAGAGAGCATTATAAAATGCAAAATGGATAATTTTGATTGCATGAAATTGAAAAGCTTCCATACAAACAAAGGCAATGTAACCAAGATTAAGAGGGAAGTGAAAAATTGGGAAAGAATTTTTACAACCAATGTCTCTGATAAAGGTCTCATTTTAAAAATATACAGAGAATTGAGTCAAATGTATAAGAATACAAGTCATTCCCCAGTTGAGAAATGCCCCCATTGAATTTTACTGAAAGTAAAGAAAAAAAGAAAGAAGTTAAGGAAGTAATTAGAATTTTAGCTAAACTAGGCATTATAGATATCTGGAGAGAACTGAATGGAAATAGAAAGGAAAATACAGTTTTCTCAAGAGTTCATGCTATCGTTTGAAAGACTGACCATATATTAAGGCATAAAAGTATTAGCAGTAAAAAGGGAAAAGTAGAAATATTAAAAGTATTGTTTTCAGATAATAGTGCAACAAAATTATATTTAGTTAGTGACCAAAAGTCAAAAGGTCAAAGTCTAAGTGACCATATTAAAACCCTAATCTTAAAGAATCAGTGAGTTTAAGAACAGATCCTGGAAACAATAATTTTATTAAAGAGAATACAACGTTAAGAAACATATCAAACCTATGGGATATGGCAAAAACGGTGATTAGAGAAAACTTTATACCTCTAACTACTTATATGAATAAAATAAAGAACAGACTAATACATGGAGTGTACAATTAAAAAAGAGAATAAGAAAAATTAAAATCCCCAACTAAATCTTAAATGAAATCCTAAAACTTAAAGGTAAGATCAATAAAATTGAGAGTAAAAAATCCCCATTGAAGTAATAAATAATACTAGGGGTTGTTTTCACAAAAAAAAAAATAAGATAGATAAACATTTGATTAAAAAAGAGAGAGAAGAAAACCTAATGATTAGTATAAAAAACATAAAAAATTGAATATATCAATCCTGTATATTTGAAAAGAATAGGAAGTTGTATATAGCAGATTTGCAGTTTCATGTGCAATAGTCTTTTTCTATCTTACTATGTTAAAGAAATTCCTGTTTTATTCCATAAATTTAAAAATTAAGAAAAAGAACCTGAGGTAATCAGGGTTAAGTTCTTTACCCAAGGATACAACTAGTAACATGTGAGGGTAGATTTGAACTCAGAAAGTTGAGTCTTCCTGACTTCACACCTGGCATTCTATCCACATTCCCACCTACCTCAACATTAAAGTCATTCACTCAGCATGATAGCAGGTGAATGGCATTTTCCATCTTTAGCCTTCTGGTTTGTAGAATATTATTTTGTGATCTGACTTTTAAGGCTCTCAAACTAGATTTCTCTTTAATGTTGTTATGATTGCATAAATTCTTTTTCTATTTCTCTTCACATCCATCTGAATTGGTTCATAGAGCTCTTTCTAGAATCCTCTCAAAATGTAAATTTTGATATTTCTTCTGAGACAATAATATTCTACTACAATATATAGAATAATTTTATTAGCCATTCCCAAATAAATTTACAGGTTCCAATGTGGGGCTACCATCAGAAGAGTAGTAATGACTATTGTCGTCCAAAGGGATCCTTTTTTCCCTTTGATTTCTGTGGATTCCTACTAGTAGGAACATCCAAATTTCCAGGTGAATTAGTAAATATTCCAGGTTCTTATGGATGATCCAATGAATAAAATTCTAAGAATCATCAACTTAAGATCACTCTCTTATTACTGATATTCTCAAGCCATCCCTTGTTTCTGAGAAATAGGAAGTTAGTCTAATATTTGTGTGGGGATCCCTTTCCTTTACCTGGAACTTTCAGGAAGTCATCGCGGGCAGAGAATATTAATCTCTCCAGGTAAAAATGTGGGGTTTCTTCCCGCAAAGAATATAGCAGTGCCTGATAACTTGTGAGTCACTGCTGATCAATACATAGGGGCTAACGGCTGGGAAACATGCAGCCAAGAAAGCAGAGGTATGCGTCAACCAGGGTGGGGACTTTATAAAAGACAGATACACTGCCAAGATGCAACTGAATGAGTAAAAGGAAACAAAGGTGCTTAGTAGAAGTAGGATAGTTTTGGTGGCCCTGGTCTCGGGGGAAGCCCGGGAGGAGAGGCAAGTAACATGAATTTGTTGCATTTGCTTGTGATGTTTATATAGGAGAATCACCATGTAGCTACTGCTGAAAACCATCAGTACCACATACACAGCATCAGGAAAGGAGAGAATGATTCCAAATAAGAAGGCTTGAAATCCAGAAGACATTTTATAAGAGCAATATCCAATATTCTGTATCTCAGTGGTGTTTCTGGTGTAATTGGGTCCATTTATTCCCCAAGGTATATAGATGCAAAAAAGCAGGTGAAAAGTCCAACAGAAGAGACTGGAGGCAGTGAGGTATTTGTGGGCTCTGGCTTTAAGTTCTGCCCAATTGGAGTTGTTGGGGCTGATGGTGATGGCCTGAAAGCCACTCAGAAGGCAAGTCATGCTGAGAGAAAGGTCTCGAGCTACTCTGTAAAGGTAGGAAATAATTTTACAGCCAATTTCATCCAGGAAATTCATCAGACCCAAAGTTGTCATTGTCTTAGGAATGCCCTTTAAGAGAAGCACCAAGCAGTTGACCAAGGCCAGTTGGGTGACAATAGCGTCTATAGGCCTTATCCTATGTCCACTGAGAAAAACAAAGATGTAGAGACAAATAAGGAAGGCATTCCCTAGAACCCCCATTCCTGTCTGGGAGAGGAAGGAAATACTCCAGATTATGTCCTTAGATTCCATGATAGTGGTATCTTTGGAGAAGAAGTGTCATCAAAGGTAGAGGGACCTCGATAAAGTAAAAGTAAGTTATTTGTGCACACTGCCGCCTCAATTCCACCTAACATGTCCTTTAAAAAGATTTGTTTTAATCTTTACAGAAACATTGTCACATTTGCCTTTGGTCTACTGGACAGGGAACTTGGTATTAGAGGCAGAATGCTTTTAGTTTAGTTTTAGTTTAGTTTTGGCCACTTTTAGTTTAAGTAATGGTTCATGAAATAAACTAATTAGCCTTAAAATACATTCCTGACACAGAATGTGGCTTTTGGTGACTGATCAAGGAGATGTGTGAGACCTGTGTTGTTATTATCCTCAAACCCAACTGCCCAAAGTTGATTAGAAGCCATTTTTCTAAACCTACATAGAGAATCAGGATTATTAAAGATCTGATCAATAAACATTTATTAAGTACCTATTATATGTCAGATACTGAACTAAGTAATGGGCATACAAAGATGTTGGTGCAACTCTACTTGCTCACAGGACTTTTCATGAATTAAGAAACACGTCCCCACAGAGACATAGACGTAACAAACCTGTATCACTGTATACGCTGCTGGGTCTTCTCGGAGAAAGGCCCTCTTCAGTCAGGTTTACCGATAGAATCAGTCCTAGTGAAGAAAGCATTTCAACACATGAATTTTCTCATAAGAATTTCATTGGCTTCATCCCAGAACATTTAGTATGCTATCTCAATGTTTTACTTAATGTTGATGAAATTGTCCAATATTTCTACAATGTTTTCTTAAGATGAAATTATTTATTGACCAATTAATATTTAGACTTTTATACAAGGGCTCTTTATAAACTGATTTTTTATTGAATCATGGTCAGGTAAGAATATCCTTCATATATCTCTTGTCTTGCATATTTGACCATTTAAGTTTCTAACATTTGGCCAGTTTTTGAAAAAGTGTCATGCACAGCTTAGAAATGTAGATATTTATTTTCCATTTCCCTGAGAAATGCGGGTATTCATTTTTTTATTTCCACTCAACAATTATCAGAGGTCTTTAAGATCATTTGGCCTAAAAAATATCTGACTCTTTTAAAATCTCATAGAGGCCTTTAACATCTCTCTCAGTTTTTATCTCTTTCTTTTGACTTTGTCCAGTTCTGAAAAGGATGCATTAAGAATACATTATTATAGTTTTCTTGTTTATTTCTCCCTATAACTTCTTTAGGATTTCCTTCAAGTATATAGCTGCTCTGTATTTTGGTACATACATGTTAAAAAATGACAATTCATTTTCTATGGAACTATTCACCACAATGTAAATATTCTCATTTTTCTGTTTTATTTAAAGCCCATTCTTGCTGTTGCTCTCAATTTTTTAGTCCAGGTGCAACACAATACTTTTTGTTCCTTTCAGTTATTACAGTTGGGCATAATTTTTAATGTTTCAAATGTATTTCTTGTAACAACATATTGTTAGCTTCTGCTTTCTAACACATTCTGCCCTCCTCTGCAAATTTTATGTGAGAATTTATCACATTCACTTGCATGGTGGTGGTCATCTGTAATAGGAATGTAAATTTGAAGATCTTCCCTGCCCCTAGGCTAAAGTGCACCTGGAGCCTGGGGTGGGAGGCTTGTTTTTCAGTAGATACTTCTTGATTGGCCAGTGAGTCAATAAGGTTGTTACATTCTCTGAGCCAGGAGAAGGCTATATAAGCCCTAATGTGTAGCTTTGTTTTGGGGCTCACTTTGAGAAGTGTTCTGTGATTTGGTATGGATTCTGGGAAGCTGTTGTCTAGAGCCCTCTGGCTTTGGAAAACCCAGATGTTGAAACCCAGATGTTGATTTGGTATGGATGTAATGGTTGGACAGTTTGGAAAGCTGTCTATTTGATCTGTTTCTGTCTTGCTAATTCTGCCTGTATACTGTGAAGTTTGGGGTACTGACCTTTTTCCCCTGAACAAAGTAAACGATAAATGTCTGACTGATTAAAGTAAGCTTGTTAACCCATTTTGAGTTGCTTTCCTTTATCAAAGCAGACCCAAGAACCAGTGTTGGCAGCAAACCCCGAGGATGCTTGAGGTGCTTGCTGCTACATCATCAATCGTGTATTTCACTCCATACTACCATGTAATACCACACCTCCTCCCCGCGCCAGCCACACACACCTCTCTTATTTAAAATGAAAAGAATAATGGTATAGAAGCAGGCTCAGCACTAGCGCTCCTTGCTTGACCCAGTCCTCTCTCCCAGACACCAGTCACATCCTCCTACCCTTTCTTTCTCCCCTTTTAAACTTTTCTTGATAATCCATCCTCTGAGCTTAGTCTGTTTTGTTCATAACTATTTATTCTCTGAATCTAAGTTGCTTTATTCTTCCCATCATCTATCCCAGTTTCTTTCTTGTCTTTTATTTTTGTTGAGAGAAATATGTTTGTATGGCACTTTCTTTGTATATATGTGTTTGTGTATTCTAACCACTTTAAGATAATTGAAGTCAAAGTGGAGTTCAACACATACCTATTCCCCTCTCTCTATTTGTACATAAATTTGTATGCAACAAATTTCTCCTTGTACTCACACTCAATATACAACAAAGATTACCTTATCATTCCTCCCACAACCTTCCCCGGTTTATTCCTTTTCTCTAATTCCTTTCTTCTTTTAAGATCATTTAACATAACAAAATCCCAGACCCTCTATCTTATTTAACTTCCTCTATCTTCCTGATGACATTCATGTTTTGAAATTATCTGCATCTTCTTTCCCAGTAAACTGACAAAACTTTTTCTTATATAGTCCTCATGATTATCTCTATAATTGGTTTTATAATTTTGCCCTTTAATCTTGTGTTGTATTTCAAATTTTCTACTAACCTTTTGTCTTTGCAAATCAAGGATACTTGGAAATCCTTTATTTCATGAAAAATACACTGTCACACCTGTTAGACTGTAGTCAGGTTTTTCTGGGTAAGTTGTTCTGGGTTGTAAGCCTATATTCCCCTCCACCGCCATCCCCCTCACCCCTGTGTAATACTGTGTTATAATCTCTGCACTCTTTTATGGTTGTAGCTGCTATATTTTGGGTGATCCTCACTGTGATTTGCAGGCCTAGACCTGTGTATGTGCTTTTTCAGGATCTTTTCAGAACTTTTTCTTTTAACAGGGAATTCTATTTTGGTTTCATTGATACTGAAAGTTTCCCCTTTGGAGTTTCTTTCAGAACCTATTCTTTTAATTTTCACTCTTCCCTCTCATTCTAATAGGTCAGGCAGTTTTCCTTCAAGATTTATTGAAATATGATAGTTGAGCTTTTTCTTTATTTGTGGCTTTCAGGTAGTCCAATGATTTTAAATATTCTCTTCTAAAATATTTCCCCCAGATACTATTATTCCATAAGAAATAATGAACAGGCGGATTTCAGAAAAACCTGGAAAGACTTACATGAAATTGATGAGGATACAAAGGTGTCCAAAAGATTGAGTTGCCCTTTCCTTGGTTTATAGTCTTGTAGCAGCAAGCACCCCGAGCGTCCTCAGGGTTTGCCGCCACCACAGGTTCTTGGATCTGCTTTGTTAAAGGAAAGCAACTCAAAATGGGTTAACAAGCTTACTTTAATCAGTCAGACATATATCGTTTACCTTGTTCAGGGGAAAAAGGTCAGCACCCCAAACTTCAAAATATACAGACAGAATTATCAAGACAGAAACAGATCAAGTAGACAGCTTTCCAAACTGTCCAACCATTACATCCATACCCAGTCAACATCTGGGTTTCCACATCTGGGTTTTTCAAAGCCAGGGGACTCTCAACAACGGCTTCCCAGAATTCAGATCAAATCACAGAACACTTCTCAAAGTGAGTCCCAAAACAAAGCTACACATCAGGGCTTATATAGCCTTCTCCTGGCTCAGAGAATGTAACAACCTTATTGACTCACTGGCCAATCAAAAAGTATCTACTGAAAAACAAGCCTCCCTCCCCAGGCTTCTGGTGCACTTTAGCCTAGGGGCAGGGAAGATCTTCCAAATTTGCATCCCCATTACAAGTCTAAGGTGCCCTAAAGTACAAAAATGCCCTAAGGGTTGAGTTGCTCATTACCTGCTGCCCTAAAGTCTCCCCTTATCTTGAAATAGCTCAAAACTTCCCCTTGTTCTGGATCTTGAAATTCCTAGTCTCCCCCTTATCCTGTGTCATCGGATTCCCTTGTCTCCATTATCTTGAGTCATTCACCATCCTCATCCTGTGTCCTTATCTTGCAAGAATTATCTTGTCCCTAAATTTCCATCTCCCATTAGAAACCCTAAAAATTACATCATCATCCTCTCGGCAGTACAGCTTTCTGTCTGAATAAGTTTGCTCTTTTCCTATATCAATGCCTTTGTTTAGCTCCTTGCTGACTCTCAGACCCATACGATTTTGCATCAATAAAGCCCCCATTAGGTAAAGAGAAGGTCTAAGTGAATTCTTTCAAGCACGTGAACCAGCTCTCCCAGTTCTGACCTTAACAAACTGATGCTGAATGAAGTGAGCAGAAGCAGGAAACATTGTACAGAGTAACAGCAACAGTACGAGATGAGCAGCTTAAATAGACTTAGTCCCTCTTAGCAATGTGATATCTAAGCCAGTCCCCAAGTCTCATGAGGCACAGTGCTATGCACATCCAGAGAAAGGACTGTGGGCTCTGAATGCCAATCACAGCACACTGTTTCTTTGGTTTAGTTGTTTTCCTTCCTTGTGCTTTTCCACTTTTGTTCTGATTCTTTATTCACAACATGACTAATATGAAACACATTCAATATGATCATATATTATCGTTTATAGCAGATTGCATGCCTTCTTGGGGAAGGGGCAAAGGAGGGTGGTGAAACATTTAGAACTCAAAATGTTACAAAAGGGAATGTTAAAAACTAAAAGGAAATGAGTAAAATAAGGAATAGATAAATAAATAAATGGAAAGAACATAGAATTGAAAATAAAAAAAAAAATTTATTTTCCGGGTGAACTGTTTTTGGTATAAAATACCTTAATCTTGTTCTAGTTTGTAATTTGGATTCTTTCCAATACTCATTTCAAAGAGCCATTAATTTTTTATATATCTATTATAATTATTAATAAGGTATCTATTACTTGGGTCAATTTTTGTACTTCTTGCAGTATGTTATTAATTCTCCTTTCAAGACCTACCAAAGTTCTCATTCATTTTCTAATTCTTTTCCCTAAACTATTTCATTTGTAGTATAATTTACAACTCATGAAAAAAGTTCTTCCTTCATTTCTTTTAGTATTTCTAATTGACCCAGTGGCCATATAGCATTTTCCCTAAAGCCTTATTTGCAGATATTTTGGAGTTGTTTACCTTTTTGGGGTCTGTGTCATGGGCGCTGTTAACACCATATTAGCTCTCCATCAGAGGAATTATTTTTTTTGCTGATTCTACAAGCCTTAATCCTTTACTTGCTACTTTGTGTGAGAGCTAGACTCTAGGTTCTTCTGGAGAGAATATTAGGGACTTATACAACCACATTTCCTGGTGTTCTGCCCTTTGTTTGCTGGGTATTCAATGTGGTGGTGACAGGGGAGCCTGAAACCCTCAAAACTGAAGAGTTTCCATGGGCTGTGAGCAGTCTGATTTGATAATGGTCTAGTCACTGCCCTCTTATACTGAGGTTTCTAGGCTTTGGACACTGGTGTTGGTCCATGTGAAATGATTACAGATTTACCCCTTGGGGGTTGAGTTCTAGTAGAAAGTTACTGGCCCCATTTACTGTGAGGTAGTTTCAAAACTCTATAAATTCAGAGTGACAGAACTGTAGATGAACCCCCTGGTTCCACAGACCCTGCCCAGGTCAGTCACATCTAAGTAGAGTAGTAGATAGAACTTCAGAGTCAGAGTTATAGATGTGCCAGTTCACAGCTGGAATGCACTTGAGGATTGCATTTAAGACCCTACTCTGGAGTTACCAAAAGTTTTGCTGGGCTTTTTGTTTGGGTGACGAATCCCTGCTCTTACCCCACAATAAAAGTTGCCTCAGTTTCTTTAAATGGCGTTTGTCCTTCATTCTTGAAGAGAACCATGACACCAGGGGGTGATGCCATGAAAAGCAAGAGAATTGGATGGAAGTGAGGGAAGGCTGTGCAAAGTCACCAGCCTCACTTTCTCCTCTAGCGCCATCTGTGTCCAAGTACAAGATGTAGATCAGGAAAACTGCAAAGGACCCAGGATGAGGTGGGGCACCTTGGCCTTTTTACACTATGATCTTTAGTAGGTCTCAGTTTGACTGCGGCAACACCCACTCAGTGATTGAGGCTAAGTGAAAAATGAGGCAGAGAATGCCATTTTTACTTAGTGAAAAAAAAAATCACTCTGGGAGAGGAAGACCCTCAGAGTTTCTGGCCAAAACAGAAACAATCACTATTTACATTCACTCTGAACCAATCAGGGCTCAACCAATGTGATGTTGGCTAATCAGTGAGAGCCAGAGTGATTGGGGTTATGACTATTCCTAAAGAAAAAAATGGTTTGAGGGATCAAAATTTATATTTCCTTTGGGCAGAGCACCCACAGGTAAGGGTCTGATGCCCTATGTGGACAGAGGGAATAGAAATAAAGCTTCTTTCACTGCAAAATGGGGCTAATAGTACCTACTTCCCAGGGTTGTTGTGAGCATCAAAGATGATAATTACATAGTGTACTGCCTGACCCGTAGTATTTGCTGTGCAAATTCTAGCATCATCATTGTCATTTGTTATTAGTTTTGTATTTAATAGAAATATTGTCTTTTCAGATTGATTTTCCCTGATTCTGCGTTCCAATGGGGAAGTTTCAGACTGACTAAAATATAGCTGTGACTTGGTGACAACATTTCATGAGAAAATCAATGGGGGGTGAAATAGACCTAAAGTATGGTCTTCTTGTATTCACTGACTTTATTGATAAGGAAACGATGGTCCATATCAGGGAAGTAATTTTCCAAGTAATAAGAAACAAAACAGGCATTTGAAAATAAGTCCTCAGGCTGGCCATTCCAGCGAGTCCCACTTTCATCCTGAGTATAACCTGAAAGGTTTGGGCTCTTCCTCATCATGAAAAGTACCCAGGGCTGCTAGAAGGCCAACCCCACTCCCATTGCACCTGTACTGTCTAGCTAAGTGAAAGTGACAGGAGGAGAGAAAGGGAGGTGAAGTCTTGTTACTGCAAAACTTATAGCTCTGGGATGCTTGGTTACCTTGTTTACTATAGTCATGTAGAACCTTTGTGCCTTGACCCCAGGCAAGTGTGAATGGCTGCAGGATGGGGAAATACCTCCCTGAACCCAGGTATCGCACTTAACTCTGCCCTATTCTCACAGTATTCCAAGAAAAAGAGCTATGGGAGGCACTGGGGGTGGGAGAATGTTCCCTTGCTTCTCTTTCGTAGGCTAACACTAAGGATGGCTAGGACATGAGAAATGAGGAAAATCAATAACACATATGCATGATAATAAACAATCATTGTGATGCATCTTGGTTCCTCTTTTTTTGTCAAGACCTTGCTCCTGAAAAGGCAGGAAGTGTATGAAGGCTATCACCAGAGTAATGTGATGACTCCCAGCCCCTAAGTCATCTGCCTCATCAGAGACCCTTACTTTTGTTTACCCTATAAACAAAGGTCAGCCAGAACTAGGTCTTTCCTGGGGATGTATCCCTCTGTCCTTGCTTCTCCCCCCACTAAGATTTGGTGTGACTTCGTCTAGAAAAAGAGGACCAAGCTAGTAAGAGCCTTGATGAGATGGTTTATAAAGGTGTCAATTACTGGCCAAGTTTGCTAGACATAGGCTGGGTTTCATAAACTGACTAACATTCCATTCCTTGAAGGCAGATAGGGTTGTGAACAGCCACATCTGAGTGCCAGAGCCCTGCTTTTTCCCCTCTCCAAGATGGGAGAAGAACTGAGAACTCTTGGTCTACTTCTTCATTAAAGTATCCAACAATGAAGATTGCTAGGAGATGTCCCCATTATGTAGAGTCAGATCAATGAGAAGGAAGGCACATTTAGGTATAAAACATGCTATTTGCCTTTCCTTTGGGTCTTTTGCAAAAGTTGAGGCATGTCATTCACCTATCATTTATTAATCGATCACATTCCCTATCAATAAATGACATCACATTTAGAGAAATGGCCTCAATTTACTTATTGGCTCAATTTCATGTGTTACAGGTCACATACTACAGGAAAAAATAATAGGAAGATGGCATTAAAATCCTGAAAGGCCATCTTTTCTGTATGGCATATGAATTAATTGAGGGAGCTCCCTGAGTAGCCACCTTCATTGGATCTGAAATACCTGAGCACTCAGTAGATATCCAGACAAATGTTTTCTGGTGTGTTGTGGCATCCCTTCATTTTCCTTCACAGATTCATTCCTTTCCCTTATTATGCTGTGTCCAGTGTATTCCATGCATAGGTGACAATGGCCAGTTCACATTACCCTACTCTGTCCAATGAGGGTGTTAGCCTAAATGAATCCTGAGATGCATTTTTTCAACTTTAAATCTCTGGATTTGGAAAGCTTCTGGCTTTCCAAGCCAAAGCTTTCAAAGGCTGAACACAAGTGCTATGTAACTGTATGGTAAGGACAAGAGGGAGGAAGGGAAGGGAGACAGGGGTACCAGAGGGCAGAGAATGAGGGAGGATGCCCTGAGCTGAGCTCTGGAAATGTCATATCTTCCTTGGATCCTCAGAAAAAACATATGGCTTGTCCCAGAGGCTTCCTTTAGGTTTCCCTATTCTCATAGCACGGAAAACTTGTGCCAGGTCCTGTCCTCCTTTCATATCCTTGAGACTGCTTTCTCCCTGCAAATAGACATACCCCATCTGAGACTGAGATAGGGAGAGATACTCACCTGGGTGTTCTTAGCTGCTCATCTGTCAGGCATGGCAATGGCAATCAGTGTGTGAGTGGGTGGGGTGTGTAAAGTAGGGCCCTAGTTAAAGGATCTTGATTCCTGGAGAGGATCCACCCCCCTCCCATCCTCTTCCCATCAGGGAGTTGTGTTTATCATGTCAATGACCTCAACATTGTTGGTAGAAGGAGCCAGGGGATGTTTCTGAAGGGGAGAATGTTTAGCCCTATTGCAAACTGGCAGCAATGATTACAATTAATTAATAAGGATTCCCCAAAGGAAACTAATTATGCATAAAGAGGAATGACAA
Source organism: Petaurus breviceps papuanus (assembly GCF_028583685.1). Lineage (NCBI taxonomy): Eukaryota > Metazoa > Chordata > Mammalia > Diprotodontia > Petauridae > Petaurus > Petaurus breviceps. The sequence goes on along the minus strand of NW_027186289.1, from coordinate 3,107,832 downwards.
ATGAGTCTGTAGGAGCAGCTGGGCAAGAAACTTTTCTGTACCTTGCGGAAGGGGGATGAGAATGACAGACTTGGTCACCCTTAACTTTCTTCAGAAATCTGACAGGTAAAGTAATCCTTGCTCTCCAATGTGCTTATAGCATCAGCCTTTCTATCTAAGTCATTCGACCTGGTATCTTGGCATGCCATGTAATATGTTGGTCTATGCCTGAGTTTCTGCCTTACCGTCTCCAGTTTTCCTAGTTCTTAGCTTAGAAGCTGGGGCTTTGGTTTTATCACACAGTAGGGTTACTATATCATCGATTACTGTGTCCTCTGCACCTAACCTATTCCACTAATCTACCTCTCTATTTCTTTTTTTTTTTTCCAAATGCTTCATTAACTTCTGGTTTACATCATTAATTTCCACAAGATTTTGAGTTACAAATTTTCTCCTCGTTTTTCCCCTACCCACCGCCCCAAAATAGCAGACCCACAGGACATCCCCTCCTCCAATCTGCTCTCTCCCATATCTTCCCCCATACCCCCTTAGCCTTTTCCAGTAGGGCTTCGTGGATCTCTGTGTCCCAGTGCCTGCATATCTTACTTCTCAATTACAAGAAAAATCGTATTCATAACAGTGTGTGTATATATTTTTTTTTTAACATTTGACTTTAAAACTTTGATTTCCAGATTCATTCCCTTCCTCCCTTGTCACCCACCCTTACTGGGAAGATAAGCAATTCAGTATAGGTTGTACATGTGTATCTATGCAAAACATTAGCATTGTAGATGTATTTTAAAACATTGAGTATATTTCCCTCCCTCCTATCCCATGTCCCACTTGTTCTATTCTCTGCTTTGATCCTGTCCCTTTTCAAAAGTGGGTGCTTCCAACTTCCCTCCCCCCCCAGCCTGCCCTCCTGTCCATCATCCCCCCTCTCATCCCCTTCCCCCCTACTCTCCTGTAGGGTGAGATACCCTATTTAGTGTGTAGGTGGCCTGACCAGGCTCTGATGGGAGGGACTTCAGATCACCAGCAGCTGTTGTGGTTTACTGAATTATCAACCCATAGCTGCTAAGGAGAAAGTGAGAGGTCAATGCAGTGTGGACTTTGACACCTGGGAATTCAGGAGTGTGATCCCACCTTTGCCCCAGGGGCAAGAAGCAGCTGAGCCTCCATGGCTGTGCAGCCACCCACCATGTGGCTGCTTCAGAGCTCCTGGTCTGCAGATTGTAGGGGGACCAAGCAACCTGTCTGAGGGGTAATGGCTCTTGTTTCAACCTGCTGGGATCTGGATTGCAGTCTAGGGTGGAGGTCCTGGGGTGCGTGAACAGTTTGCCAGAGCATGTGGAGGCTTCAGAGAGGGCATCTAATTAATAGCTTCAGCAGCTGCAAAAACCCCAATGTTTGGGATAAAGTTCCCATTTCTGGTAGCAGAGTTCTACTGTGGCAAAAGCCTCAAAAGTCAAGTAATTGAGTGGCAACATGAGCAAGCAAAGGAAGCAAAGCAAAAAGAGCAATCCAACTTTACACTCCTATTTTGGGGACAAAAAGGATCAAAGCATGGAACAGGAGGAAGACAATGAAGTCAGAACTCCTGCACCAAAAGCTTCCAAGAAAAATACGAGCTGGTTACAGGTCATAGAGGAGCTTAAAAAGGATTTTGAAAATCAAATAAGAGAAGTGGAGGAAAACTTGAGGACAGAAATGAGAATGATGCAAGAAAATTATGAAATGAGAATAAAAAACCTGACTGAAGTTAAGTAACACCTTAACGAATAGACTAACTCAAATGACAAAAGAGGCTCAAAAAACCAATAAGAAGAATGCCTTAAAAAGCCAAATTTGCCAGATGGAAAAAGAATCTCAAAAGCTCACTGAAGAGAATCATTCCTTCAGAATTAGATTGGAGCAAATGGAAACTAGTGACTTTATGAGAAATTAAGATACTATTAAAGAGATCCAAACAAATGAAAAATAGAAAACAATGTGAAATATCTCATTGGAAAAACCACTGACCTGGAAAAGAGATCCAGGAGAGATAATTTTAAAATTATTGGGCTACCTGAAAGCCGTGATCAAAAAAAGAACCTAGAAATCATACTTCAAGACATTCTCAAGGAAAACTGCCCTGATGTTTTAGAACCAGAGGGCAAAATAGAGGTTGAAATAATCCACCAATGATCTCCTGAAAAAGATGCCAAAAAGAAAACTCCTAGGAATATTATAGCCAGGTTCTGAAATTCCCAGATTAAGGAGAGAATATTACAAGCAGCCAGGAAGAAACAATTTGAATATTGTGGAAACACAATCAGGATAACTCAGGAAGTGGCAGCTTCTACAATGAGGGATCAAAGGGCTTGGAATATGATATTCCAGAGGGCAAAGGAGCTGAGATTCAAACCAAAAATCACCTACCCAGAAAAACTGAGTATAATGTTTCAGGGGAAAATATGGTCATTCAATGGAATAGAGTACTTTCAAGCATTCTTGATGGAAAAAACCAGAGTTGAGTAGAAAATTTGACATTCAGAAAAAAGAAGCAAGAGAATCATGAGAAGGTAAACAGGGGAAAGAAATCATAAGGAACTTATCAAAGTTGAAGTATTTACATTCATACATGGAAAAACTATAATTGTAAGTTATGAAATTTTCCTCAGTATGAGAATACTTGAAGGGAATAGAAATGCATATATATTATATGTATATATATGTATATGTATATATGTGTACATACATAAATATGTCTATGTAGGAGGGTATATGGGTGTAGGAATACATACGTGAGTGTGTGTATGTACGTGTACAGGTATACATAGATAGAGGGCACAGGACCAGTCCTGTAGGAAGGGATTATACTTAAAAGGTGAAATTAAGAGGTGAGAGAAGAATGTAATGAGAGGAGATGGGGGGAGACAGAATGGGGTAAATTATCTCATATAGAAGAGGCAAGGGAAAACTGTCACAATGGAGGGGAACAACAGGAAGGCAAAAGGGAATGAGTCAACCTTATTCTCTATGAATTTGGCATAGGGGGTAATGACATACACACTAAATAGGGTATCTCACCCTACAGGAGAGTAGGGGGGAAGAGGATGGGGGGGCAGTGATGGAAGTGAGGGCAGGCTGGGTGGGGGAGAGAAGTTGGAAGCACCCACTTTTGAAAAGGGACAGAATCAAAGTCAGAATAGAACGAATGGGGGTGGGTGGGATGGGATGGAGGGAAATATAGTCTTTCACAATATATCCACTTGGAAATGTTTTACAGAGCTACACATATACAACCTATATTGAATTGCTTATCTTCCCAGTAAGAGTGGGTGATGAGGAAGGTAGGGAAAGAATCTGGAATTCAAAGGTCTGAATTCAAATGTTTCTAATATATATTATTATTGTTATTTTACATGTAACTGGGAAATAAGATATCCAGGCACTGGGGCATAGGGATCCATCATGCCCTACTGGGAAGTCGGAGGTGGCATGGGGGAAGATACAGGAGAAAGCAGATTGGGGGAGGAAATATTCAGTGAGATCACTGTTTGGGGGTGGTGAGTAGGGGGAAGATGGGGAGAAAATTTGTTACTCAAAATCTTGTGGAAATGAATGATGTAAACTAAAAAATAAAAAATTAATAAACTAAAAAAAATAAAACCATAAAAAAAATAAAGTGCTGGAGATACAAAAAAAAAATTGATATAAGGGATACTAGTGCCAGGTCTGTATCCCAAAGAGATTTATAAAAAGAGAAATTGCCTATTTGTACAAAAATATATTTATAGCAGCTCTTTTTGTGGTGGCTAAGAATGGGAAATCAAAGGAAAGCCCATCCATTGAGGAATGATTGAACAAGCTGTGGTATATGATTATGAGGAAATATTATTGTGCTGTAAGAAATGACAGAGGATAAGTTCAGAAAAACCTGGAAAGACTTGCATGAATTCATGTAAAGTGAAGTGAGCAGAACCAAGAGAATGTTGTACACAGTAACAGCAATATTCTGCTATGAAGAACTGTGACTTAGCTTTTCTCAGCAATACAGTGATCCAAGACAGTTCCAAAAGACTCATGATGAAACATTGTAGCACCAACACAATATTCACAGCACCAACAGCAACTGTAAACATGATGGCATAGTATTCAATCACAAAATATAACAGATTCTTCATAGAGAAGACAGAAGCAAAACATTTATTCAGACACGAAAAACAAATCTCAACTTCAGGTAATCAAATCCATCATAGCAACATAGAAGTTACTACACCACAGCACAACAGAGAGTCACACCATCCTTTAGCCTTCCCACAAACAAACATCTACTCACAAGCCTAACAGTCTGCTTGTCTGCTGTCCTCTCTCCTCCCTCCCCCCTAGGTCTAGCAGCTCTGACTCCCAACTTCCTGTGGGCTCTGCTCCACCCTTCAGTAAACTCCTCCCACCACATGTTCCATGTGATTACATTTGGCCTATAGGGGGCAGGGAAGATCTTCCAATGAGGGAAGGCTTATTCCCTTAGGCTTATTAAGGGTCAGGGAAGATCTTGAAATTCCCATTCCCTGCTATTTGCTGTTTGCTGTTTGCTTCCAGAGAAAGAACTGGTATTGTCTGGATATAGACTAAATCATTCTCATCCTCTCTCTCTCTCTCTCTCTCTCTCTCTCTCTCTCTCTCTCTCTCTCTCTCTCTCTCTCTCTCTCTCTCTCTCTCTCTCTCTCTCTCTCTCCCCCCCCCGCCCCGTCCTTCCTGTCTTCCTGTACAAAATGTCTAACAAGGAAATGTTTTGCATGATTGCACATGTATAACCTATATCAGATTGCTTACTGTCCTGTCTCAGGGAGCAAAAGAGAGAGAGATAGAATTTGGAATTCAGAATTAAAAAAAAATCCAAATGTTAAAAATTGATTTAACATGTAATTGGGGGAGGGGGAGAATTAAAATATTATAAAAATAAATTGATATTCTGGGAAGTTTGAAACTTTCTTTTCTCAGTTTTTGCGCATGTCACTGTCACACCTGTACTTTTCTCTGTCTATGGGAGAAGATGATACTCATAAGTTTTTCATTAGTATTCATGTTCTTGCTGTCTTGAGGAGAAGAAATGACACCAGAGTCAAAAGGACCTTTAGAAAAACCCAAGCTGTGGGAATTTTTGAGTATTCCCCTCATCCCTTGATTTCACTTGGAAGATCCTGTAGAAAATGTCTCCTCCAGGTCTTTACAGAGATGTTGTCACATGGCTGTTGCCCTACAGGACGCAGAGGTTGGTGTTAGGGGTAGGATGCTATTCTTTTGAACCCTACTCATTGGGACAATGGTTTGGGACATATTCAAATAATTATCCCTGCAATTACAGTCTTGCTACAGACCACTCAGGGACAGGATGGAAACCTGTGGTGTCAGGATTATCATACCCAACTTCCTGGAGGCGCTTTGAAGATATTTTCCTAAACCAGCATTGGGAATTAATAAAATAATCAGTACTAAAAAATCACTTAATAAACATTTGTAAAGTACCTACTGATGTGCCAGGGACAGAGCTGGCACTGAGGATTCAGAAACATAGGGGAAACTATCCCTCCCCTCAAGGATTCTAGTTAACTAAGAAAAATGTCCCTATAAAAACATTCATAGCAAACACTGGTGTCACTGTGCAGGCTGCTGGATTATGCCTGGGAGATGCTCTTCAGTCAGGATTACCTCTAGAATTAGAGTGCAGAAGGCTGTGAGTCTCTAACAATGTCAGGGTTTACTTTATGCATATTTGTGTGTATTTGATTTCCAGTGGAAATGCGCTTACTACCCGAAGTTCTTACAAATAGTTGACCCTCAAAAGATCCTAAATGTTTGATGCATGGGTGGATATGCCAATAAATAGTATATGTATTTCTGCAAATGTAAAAGGAAAAAAGGAGACAGGGAGAAATAGAACTAAAACAATCATGTCTTTCTCCTTCTCTCACCTAAATTTCTGTCTTTCGTTTAAAGCCCCACAACCTTCACATAGAATACTGAAGTGGCTTTTTTTTAAACTAAATTGTTTTATTTAATTTTCTCCCTTCATCATGCTCCTTGATACAAATCACGTGTATCAAATATACATAATCAAACAAAACAAGTTCCCACATTGGCCATGTCCATAAATGTACATCCCATTCTGTATCCTGAGCCCTTCATCTCTTTATTGAAATAGGAGCATTTCAACCGCTTTCCAAAGAAACTCACTACATCAAGTCTTTTCCCCCTCCAATTCTTGACACTTCATTCTTCAAAAATCTCCACTATCTTCTTATTGCCTGTAAAATAAAATTCACTCATCCCTCTTTGTTCTCTGAACATGTCTACAATCGTTCTTCCAATTCCCTTTCCTATCTTATTTCATTTTATCCCTCTTCATACAATCTTCATGTGCATCAAAATGGCTTGTTAACTTTCCTTCATAGACTTTCCTGCTGCCACTCCTGTGGTCCCCTTCTACAATTGGTTGTTTCCTTTCCCAAATTTTGAGGATGTCTCAGGGAACCCCTCCTGCCATCTGCTCTTGATTCTGATGATCTCTCCCTGGTCTTGACCACCATGTTACCTTCTCACCCTGGAAGTTTTCTTAGTGCCTGTGGCCTTCTCCTACTGAAAGTTCTTTCTGCCCTTTTGGTTCCCTTCCTCCATTGAAGGCTCCATTTTGAAGAGGTCCCCAAGGTAACCATTATTTCTTCTCTTGACTCTCTGTACTTCATCACCATACCTCATCTGCCTTATGACTTCAAAAGCTGCCTAGTATTAGATCGATTTGTTAGGATCTATTTTGTCAGGATTAGAACAAAAGAAAGTAGTTTACCTATGTTTGTACATATATGTGTGCATATACATGTTTATACTGTGTGTCTACATATATATATATATATATGTATGTATGTCTGTATGTACACACACACATATATTTAAAATCCTAAACAAAGACTCCCCTGTACTACTACTTATAATGTCATGAAGTTAGTTAGGGAGCCCCCGACCAACTGCCTTCTTTGAAACTAATATACATGGGAACTAGGTAAATATTGAGACGGGAGTTATCTGGCATGTTGGAGAGACACAATTTTTGTTTTCAATTTGATAGATTAATTCACTTTTAGGATAATATTGTATGTTGTTAACTGTGTGACAAAGGGAAGGTCAGTTCACCTCTCTAGGTCAGGCCTCAGTTTTCTTCTCTGTCAAAGAGAATATTAGAATAAATATACTCTAAGGTCCTTTTCAACTTGAAATCTATGGTTCTATGAGCTTGGAGCTTTGTAAAATAAAATAATGTAAAGAAGGAATAACAGTGCTACATAATAGTACAGTCTAACATAATAGAGGGAGGGGAAGAGAGAGAGAACATCAGAGGGCTCTGGACAGAGATAGAAGGCAGAGCCCTAACACGAGTTCAGAGGAAGGAAAGTAAATACCATATCTTTCTTAAATTTGGGGGTAAAGTCCTGTGCATTTTCAGGATACTTCCAGATTGATCTCCAAAATGGTTCAATCAGTTCACAGTTCCACCAGCAGTGTATTAACGTCCAAAATTTTTCTACATCTCCTCCAACATTTGTCATTTTCCCCTTCTATTATTTTAACCAATCTAACAGGTGGGAAATGATACCTCAGAGTTATTTTAATTTTAATTACTCTAATGAGTAGTGATTGAGATAATTTTTTAATATGACTATCAATTGTTTTATTTCTTCATTGGAAAACTGCCTGTTCATAACCTTTGACCATTTGTCAACTGGTGAATGACTCATATTTTCACAAATTAGAAAAAATTCTCTATATATTTCAGATATGATACCTTTATCTGAGAAATTATCTATACAAATCCCCCCCTTTTTGCTTTCCTTCTATTCTTGACTACATTGGTCTTATTTGTATAAAATCTTTTTAATTTAATGTAATCAAGATTATGTATTTTACACCTCACAATGCTCTCTGCCCCTTCTTTTTCATAAATTCTTCTATACATAAGTCTGATAAGTAATGTTGTTCCAGTTTTCTTATGGTATCTCCCTTTTTATCTAGGTCATGTATCCATTTTGATCTTGTCTCAGTAAATGCTGTAAGATATTGTTCTAAACCCAGTTTCTGCTAGATTCCTTTCTGGTTTTCCCAACAGCTTTTTGTTTTACCAAATAGTGTGTTCTTATCCCAAAAGTCTAAATATTTACATTTGTCAAACACAAGATTACCATAATAATTTACTACTGTATATTGTATGTCTACTCTGTTCTAAATTCTAATACCCTTAACCCTTCCAATGGAAGTATTATCCACAAATATGTAAATTGTCTTGGTATTATAGTTCTCGATTTACATTCATATCTTCCTAACGATGTTTACAAGAAGTTTGCTTTTTTCCTTATTATAATCAGGTCATTTTATTTTATTTTATTTTTGCTTTTTGGAGGGCAATTGGGTTTAAGTAACTTTCCCAAGGTCACACAGCTAGGTTTTTTGTGTGTGTTAAGTGTCTGAGGCTGGATCTGAACTCAGGTCCTCCTGACTCCAGAGCCAACACTCTACTCACTGTGCCGCCTAGCCACCCCTAATCAGGTCATTTTAAAATATACTGTGTCAAAATCCTAACTGCTTCCTTTAATTCTAACAATAATAACACATTACATTAATCTATATTTTCTACCACAATTGGTGCCAATCTCAAATACACTAACAATAACCACCCAATGACAGCCTTTATTTCTCTTTCCCAATCTTTCAAACTACCTACATCCCTTTACATTCCAAAGTAATCATGCCCCAATTTTCAAGCTACTATATGCACCTTTAAAAACTAGAGGGAGTTAAATGCCTAACAATTTACATTCCAAGCGAGCCATATTTCATCCTCCCCTCTGCCCCCCTTTGCTGAGAGGCTTACAAAAATTTTCAAACTGCAAGATTTATGTACCATCCTGGCCCTTATGCTCATTTATATTCCCAATACCTTAAAATATTAAAATTAAAACAGGGGAATGCTCCCTTTCCAGTATCTCTTTCACTTCTAAATTTTCAATTTTGCTCCCACCTTTCCTGTTAGTAACTAACCCTCAACATATCTCAGATTCTTTTGATTTAAAGGTTTTCCTTATCCCTCTCTTTTCTCAATGCCTTTTTAGTAAAATTTACTCACTCTGAAGGATCCTTGTTCTCAGACTCCTCCACTTTCCCTTAATAAACTGCCTAATCTGATCACCTGGTTACATTCAGCTATTCAAGAACTTTTGCTTTGGGTGAGGCAGGAAATGGTTAAATGCTGGTCTTCCTCAGCCTGTCCTTGATCTGAGGGGGAAAGTTTCCCCTCCTTTTTCTTATCTTTTTCTCTTTTCAGGCTCCAAATCTGGCCAGGATTTAGGACATAGGGAAAAGATTTTCTGCACTGTTAATCTAAACAGCAAATATTTCTGACTTTCTCTTGCCCCCATCTGCCCAAGGGGGGAAAGGTGGGGGAGGGGGAAGGGACAAAGAAGCTACATTTTCACAGAGACTGTCAGAAATACAAACACAGACTCTGCATAAAAACCTAGAGACATGTACTTTACACAGAACTATACAAAACAAACTTTTAAGCCAAGCCCACTTAATCTATTTTCTGGGCTCCTCCCTGAGCTCCTCCTCCAGCTCTGGCAGCCAGAGTATCGCGTAAGAGCTCTCTTCTGCATTAAATGGCACTTCAGAATTCACATATAAAACCAACTTTCGGTATACCCAATCTTTGGAAGAACCATACATCAGCCAGTAAACATCTCCTCCAAGTGGCACCCCCCCACACACACACACATAACAGCGATATTCCACCATTTTTCCCTTATCTTGATTCCAACACGTAGGTGAATTCTCCCAATTTTGGAGCTTGTTCCCTAAGGGCCTTTCTCTTGGTATAGTTCGTTTCTGCTCCACCATGCTACATTTGGATTGTGCTTTTCCCATCTTTAATTTGGGTGAAAGTGATTGCCAAACTTCCCAAGCCAGTGGCCCAACACATGGTAGGGGTTGGAGGGGGGGCACTCCTTGCCCTCTCCCCTGCCTCTAGAAGGAGTCAGCTGCCTTTCTTCAGTCACCTGTGGAGGATTACTCAAGGATCCCTCCCTCAGGGTGGGTCAGCCCCTATGACCCCAGGATACTCAGTATGCCTCACCTCTAGGAGAAACCTGCTTCTCTTTTTTGTGACTGTTCCCCAATGGCCAGCCAGAGTTGTCCTCAGTTGCACAATCTGAGTCATCCTCATTCCTCTCTCTCTGAGTTTTCTCTGCTGTCCTGGGGCTGTCACATAATTCATTGATTTTACATTAGAACATTTTCTAGATTCCATGGAAAATAGCAAAAAGTGGCCACTTTTATTTTTCAAGACTAGAAATATTTTATCTTCCTTCACTCAAGTTTTGCAAGATTTCTCTTCCTCTGATTTCAAAACTAGTATTTTTGTCTTGTAATCTCTACAGGGTATTTTCCTTTGCATTTGGTCTTTTACCCAGTATCAGCTGCATATTGTTTTGAAGAAAAGGATTCAATAGTTTGCTGCATCTCTCTGGCACAATCAGAGTTGTATGGACCATTTTTCTGTCCTCTAATGTCCACATTCTTTCAGCAGCTACTGAAAAATCAATGAATTTCTTCTTGAGAATCTCCTGGCTCCATGAGTTAGCACCATGAATGATCAGTGGTACCTGGATCTTGATATATACCTCTTTAGGGTCTGGTACCACTGGCTCCAGGGTTTTCTTCAGGGCACCAAGTCACTTGTGCTCCTCACATGGGGAGGACATGCTTCCCTCAGTTCCCAGCTGTCCACTCTGGCAACATAGTCACTTAAATGCTAGTTGACTGACAACACCTCAGAATTATAGGCTACTCCCTAAGACTATCACTTATAGAGAAGATGCTGGTGAGCATTATTAGTGGGTTTTTCCTCATTTGTGAGTACCTTGTACAAATGAAATTATAGTTCTTTTCCCCATTCCTACCCTGATCCCTATCCTAACATATCTGTTATTATTAACTCTTATTTTTATCTCACTCTTCACTTCTAGTTAATTAGCTCAAAAACATGAGATAACAGTGCTATAGGACCACCCTTCTCTCTCTCTCTCTCTCTCTCTCTCTCTCTCTCTC